>NC_090652.1:193184435-193514435 GCF_040937935.1 Hyperolius riggenbachi | reverse complement strand
GATCCTTCTGTTCTGTCTCCTGGGATCGCGCTAGCCACTTTTCGCTAGCGCTGGGGATCCTTCTGTTCTGTCTCCTGGGATCGCGCTAGCTACTTTTCGCTAGCGCTGGGGATCCTCCTGTTCTGTCTCCTGGGATCGCGCTAGCTACTTTTTGCTAGCGCTGGGGATCCTTCTGTTCTGTCTTCTGGGATTGCGCTAGCTACTTTTCGCTAGCGCTGGGGATCCTTCTGTTCTGCTACTCTGTACCTGGATCGCGCTAGCCACTTTTCGCTAGTGCTGTGGATCCTATCTCTCGCTTGTCCCTGTTTTCGTGTGTCTGTCTTGTCTGATTCGAAACGCTTGCTGTAGGCTCGGTGAGGTAACCGTTAAGCAAGCGCTCGCGTTCTCTGTTTCGTGTTTGTCTGTCTTTGGTTAGTTAGGCGTGCTTGTCTCTGTTGTGCGTAACACGCGGAGACCGCGCACGAACGCGTGCACTGTTGCGAATGAGTGCGG
Organism: Hyperolius riggenbachi; assembly: GCF_040937935.1. NCBI lineage: Eukaryota > Metazoa > Chordata > Amphibia > Anura > Hyperoliidae > Hyperolius > Hyperolius riggenbachi. The sequence goes on along the minus strand of NC_090652.1, from coordinate 193,513,943 downwards.
TGTTCGCGTTCAGCTAGCATTTGTTATTTTCTTTATCTTTCTCTTTGTATGATTTGCTGTGCCTTTGCTACCCTTGTGCTCTGTCCTGCTCAGTCTTATGTCGCTATTGGCAATCGCCATTCTTGCGATTGCGTTTCCTACTTCGTTTCCGCCGTTGTGTGTTCGCCGTCGCTGGGTGGCGACTAATTTGGTGGGCACACATTGGTTCTGTCCTTTTGCTCTGTTCCCTGTGGGCTATCCAGCCCTGCCTGATTGTACCTTGTCCCGGATCTGTACAATTCCCATTTGGCATCTGTGGCTGTGCAGCGGCTGTGTTCGCCTGCACTCCACAGCGCCATCTGCCGGTGGGAATTGCCCTCTGCGGGTGCATAGCACCTAGCCTGGGTGTCCGCAATAATACGCTTGTGGAGGAAATCCGCCGCGTCAGCGCACGTCTGGTGCGCTGACCACGGAGACGATTCCACAATTGTTACAGAATGTCCAGCCAAACCAAAATTCCCAGGGCAGAGGGAACCTTCGATTTTGTTCAGATGTCATTGCCTGAGGCAAAGGCATATGTGGATCCTATTATAGGTAGGATCGCACACTACATTAAAGCAGTTAAAAAGTCTGTCCTCGTTCCTGACCCCAACCCATATGGAGATTACCTAGATATTGGGTTGTTTGAACCGCCATTTGCCTCATGGGACATTGGGGCCTTGTTGGAAGAGTTTGATTTCGATTGGAAAGCCTTTTGCGATTTTTATATCGCAAAGAGCGCGGATGACCTGAATGATTGTCTCGACTCTATGTACCTTTTGATCGATTCTGATGAATGTGATGAGTGTGATGTGGATCTGGTGATTTATGTGTGGCAGACTATTTTGGATGAATTGCACACACACCAACCAATTATTTCCAATAAAGAGACACCATTGTCACATGATTATTCCTGTCTTTCTGGGGTAAAGCAAGTGAGTTTGGACACTGTGCGACCTGAAATGAATGGGTGTGCCTCGACTGTGGACACCTGCGTGAATTCTGATGGAGTTTCTCCCGTTTGTTTAGAGGTTAAATCTGTGCGATCTGATGCCGGTTTCTCAGATGTTCCTGTCGATTGTGATCGGCGTGAGTGTGTCAGGTTTCTCAATGATTTGTGTGATCCCTTGTCATGTAAAAACAGATCTTCTTCTCTCAGTACTACTTTAAGATCCTCCATCTATGATCTTGCTATGGGGAAAATTCCCAAACTATGCAGTTTCAAGAGTAAAATTAATATGATTCCTCATGTTGTTGTCACAACTTCCCCTAACATGGTTCAGTATGAATGCTCAGACCTAGTCAGGCGTGAATGGGAGCCCCCGTTCCAGAAAAAACAGCTCGAAGCGTTGGCGTATGAATTGGAGAACGATGCAGAGTCGTTTTGTGAGTACTACATTGCCAGAAGTGAATCTGTCTTGAGAGCATGTATAAGTTATGCTTCCGCCTTAAGAGAAAAAAAGGGGTGTGAATTTGACTTTGTGAGTCCGCTGATTTGTATGTGGAAAATGATTCTGAATGAATTACGTGTACGTCATTCAGGTGACGTTTGTAAAGGTACATTGTCAGCTGGCGTTTCTGAGATCCAGCAATCCAACCTGGAGACCTCAGGATCCCTGTCTTTGGAGTGTTCGGTTTCGCAACCTAAAGCGATTGTGGATTCGCAAATTTTGCGTTCTGTCTCCTCGGATTCGACATCGTTAGCTGAGTCTAAGAATGAGACAGCACTTTGGTTTTGTGAACCTGATACTGAAGCACCTTTGCTCTGTCCAGAGAAGATGTCTCTGAGCCTGCCCTGTATCATGAATAAAGACATTATGTCCACTCGCATTGACATTTGCGAGTCTGATTCTGAAGTAAGTACTGACTCTCCACCCAGTAATCTGGATGAGCCAATATTACCTTGTTTAAAATCTCCTGCAGTGTCCCTAGAGGCTCGTCTAGGTATTGCAACCATTGTTACCTGTTTCTCTGCTATTTTGGAATTGCAGTCTGGTTTGATTGCTATAAAGGAATTTCCCTGCAGTGAAACGAAACTCAGAAAGCCAGAGTTAGTTTCACTAGATATTTCTGTGTATCCCTGTCCTGATGATGAAATTCAGTCTCAGTTTATGGTGGAACCTTCCCTGGGACATCTGCCTGGTTCACAAAATAAAGTTCAAGCCTTGCCCTGTAACATGGATAGTTCAGAATCCTTCTTAGGAAACTTGAAAAAGGATGTTCCTGAGGTCCTGTCTGACCTCCTGGAGATCTCCGAGTTCCTCCCAAAGGGTGCAGAACTTGTAGGAGACGTCTCCTGCCCCCCAAGTCCTTCTGAGGTGTTGCCCACTTCAGTAGGCATTGCTGCCTTGCTGGCTACCTTTTCAGCTCTGATGGAGCTTCACGCCTGTGTAGTCAATGATGATATTATTGTCACAGAAATTTCTGAATTTGTATCCGAGTCTTCTTTTGAAAGTCCAGTGCCTGTGACCTCCACTCATGATGTTTCTCTGCCCGGTACTGGTTTTGGTCTTGACGTGCCGGACTCTGAGGTTGGCAGTTCCCCGACATGTCCTGAGGTTTCTCCTGTGCTGGTGTACCCCAGTGTGCTCTGTGACCCAGAAAGCCCAAGTGTGCCTCGGTTACCAGCGTACTCAGATGCTTCCTCGGTGGAGACATGCTCTGATATGGCCTGCCTGCTTGCATGCCCAGAAGTGGTCCCTGAAAGTCTTGATCTTGATGGGTGTCCTCGTAATTTTGAATCCAGAATTGTCATTGGTTCCATGGGGGTTCTTGGTAATTCTCCATGTGAGCCTGGTGATTGTTCTACCCTCTTGGGATCTCTGTGGAGCTTCAAAAGGTTCTGGGAGATTCCGGGAGAGATTTTGCTTGGTACCCTGGATAAGATCAACGGTGGCTTTTGTGTTGTAAGGGACACTTCGAACAGGTATTGTGGCAGGTTTGGTATTTTCGGACGCTCCTTGGAAGGTGGTGGGTATTGTCTGGAGGGTGTTGATGGCTTCTTCTCTGGCGTTCACAGTCCTGATGGGTGTTATACTGAGACTGGTAGTACTGATGGGCATGTTTCGGTGGCTTCTGTTTCTGATGAGGTCGGTTTCGGGTGGACTGACTCTGGAATTGGACCTTGTCGGGCTGCCCCGACCTTCATGAGTCTTCTGTTAGAGTGGTTTGGCGATATCAGTTTTGAGGGTCGTCTGGAATTCGACCCTAGGAGGGGGGGTACTGTGAGAATCTGCTCAGCTGCCTGCGCAGGCAGGCAGCCTTTTGACCATTGTTTAGGTTTGCTTGCTGCAGGACTCTGGAAAGGAGACCTTCTGTCAGTTGTGCAGCTTGTGTTGCTGAGGGATTTGCATACATTAGTCATGCAAATCCGTTACCTGCCTCCTGTGATGACTGGCACTATAAAAGCATTCTGCTCCCAGAATGCTTTGCTGGACATTTCCCTTCCATGGTCTGTTCCTGATGGACACTGCTGGAGTGTCAGCCATTCTCGTTTGTTGAAGTTATCTTAGTGTAATTCGTGGGGATGCACTAGGCAGTTCCCTAGTGCAGTTAGGATTGCATTATCTGTTTTGCCTGTTCCGTCTGTCTTGTGTTTGGATCGCACAAGCCCTAGCGTTAGCGGCTGTGGATCCTTCTGATTGAGTCTGGAGTGTAGGTTGGAACAGCGGTTGTTTCTGCCTACCTCATCTGTTCTGTCTGCCGTGTGTTTGGATCCTTCTGTTCTGTCTCCTGGGATCGCGCTAGCCACTTTTCGCTAGCGCTGGGGATCCTTCTGTTCTGTCTCCTGGGATCGCGCTAGCTACTTTTCGCTAGCGCTGGGGATCCTCCTGTTCTGTCTCCTGGGATCGCGCTAGCTACTTTTTGCTAGCGCTGGGGATCCTTCTGTTCTGTCTTCTGGGATTGCACTAGCTACTTTTTGCTAGCGCTGGGGATCCTTCTGTTCTGCTACTCTGTACCTGGATCGCGCTAGCCACTTTTCGCTAGTGCTGTGGATCCTATCTCTCGCTTGTCCCTGTTTTCGTGTGTCTGTCTTGTCTGATTCGAAACGCTTGCTGTAGGCTCGGTGAGGTAACCGTTAAGCAAGCGCTTGCGTTCTCTGTTTCGTGTTTGTCTGTCTTTGGTTAGTTAGGCGTGCTTGTCTCTGTTGTGCGTAACACGCGGAGACCGCGCACGAACGCGTGCACTGTTGCGAATGAGTGCGGTGTTCGCGTTCAGCTAGCATTTGTTATTTTCTTTATCTTTCTCTTTGTATGATTTGCTGTGCCTTTGCTACCCTTGTGCTCTGTCCTGCTCAGTCTTATGTCGCTATTGGCAATCGCCATTCTTGCGATTGCGTTTCCTACTTCGTTTCCGCCGTTGTGTGTTCGCCGTCGCTGGGTGGCGACTAATTTGGTGGGCACACATTGGTTCTGTCCTTTTGCTCTGTTCCCTGTGGGCTATCCAGCCCTGCCTGATTGTACCTTGTCCCGGATCTGTACAATTCCCATTTGGCATCTGTGGCTGTGCAGCGGCTGTGTTCGCCTGCACTCCACAGCGCCATCTGCCGGTGGGAATTGCCCTCTGCGGGTGCATAGCACCTAGCCTGGGTGTCCGCAATAATACGCTTGTGGAGGAAATCCGCCGCGTCAGCGCACGTCTGGTGCGCTGACCACGGAGACGATTCCACAATTGTTACACTGGGTTTATTTAGTCTAGAGAAAAGACGCCTTAGAGGGGATCTAATTAACATGTATAAATACATCAGAGGGCAATATAATACCTTGGCGGATGAGCTTTTTGTCCCTAGGCCTTCTCAAAGGACTAGAGGACATGATCTGCGCATGGAGGAAAAACGTTTTAACCATTTATTTAGGAAAGGGTTCTTTACAGTAAGAGTGATTAAGATGTGGAATGCATTGCCACAGGAAGTCGTTATGGCAAACTCTATACCTGCATTTAAAGGGGGCTTAGATGCTTTCCTTGCGTTGAAAGACATCCATGGCTACAATTACTAGGTAATGCCTAATGATGTTGATCCAGGGATTTTATCTGATTGCCATCTGAAGTCGGGAAGGAATTTTTCCCTTTAGGGGCTAATTGGACCATGCCTTGTAAGGGTTTTTTCGCCTTCCTCTGGATCAACAGGGATATGTGAGGGAGCAGGCTGGTGTTGTACTTTATACTGGTTGAACTCGATGGACGTATGTCTTTTTTCAACCAAAATAACTATGTAACTATGTAACCTGATCAAGCCAGCCAGAGGACCATGTGGCTGGCGGCCATTTTCCTGAACTGAAACAAAGGACATTTTCCATGTGCTCAGATTTTCCCAGAAAGGACATATTTCCACGAACCTAAGTATTTTATTCCATTTTTTATTTCATACTGTGCTATTATTTGTCTCTATAATTGTTGATCTTAACGATTTTCTGTATATGTTAATTATTTATGTTGCATTTTTAATAAACGACGGATACACCTATTATTTAGCCGCACATATAACCCTGGCTTCTAAAGAGTCGCTGCTGCTGTTGATAGCTAGATAAAATAGAGTGTGTTTAACCGTTTTCTATTTGCAGGTCTAGAGTCAGCCAGTCAGTGGGTTCCTCTGTCCCATGGTAACAGAGGTGGTGGCAGTTATACCCTGAAATAGTGTGTAATTTGTAATTACCGTAACTCACAGGCTCCCTTCTAGTCGGTCTGCTGCCAAATTCCCAGCGGTTTCTGCGCACCGATTGCGACCACAGATTGCATGGTCTATGTGCTGAAACCGATTGGAAGGCATTGTGCGGTCCGGCCACTAGGGGCCCTGTGACTTTATTGCGATGTGGTGTGACATCACCCTTAAACACATTGTAAAGCATACTTGCCAGCTGTTCTGCATGTGCTGCATCTTTTCTGCCTTCTTGTGAGTTGGTAACATGTCCGGCACTTTGTGCCTATAACGAGGGTCTAGTAGGGTGGCCACCCAGTACCGCTCATTCCCCTTGAGTTTTTCTATACGGGGGTCCCTCTAAAGGGCTGGACAGCATGAAAGACGCCATCTGCACAAGTTGGATGCAGACGTACTATCCATCTCCTCTTGCTCTTCCTCAGTGATGTCAGGTAAGTCCTCCTCCTCCCCCCAGCCACGAACAATACCATGGGAACGTTGAGCAGCACAAGCCCCCTGCGATGCCTGCTGCAGTTGTTCTTCTGCCGCCACCTCCTCCTCCTCCACAGAAACACCTTTCTCATCATCCGAGTCTGACTCCTCTTTCACACACGACTCTTCCTCCTCCTCCCCCCTCTGTGCTGCCACAGGTGTTGAGGAAACATCTGGTTCTGATGAAAATTGCTCCCACAACTGTTCCTGCCATAACTGTTCCTCTTCACGCTCCTCCACAGCCTGACCCACCACTCTACGCATGGCACGCTCCAGAAAGTAAGAGTATCAAGTCGCTGATGGTGCCTTCACTGCGACTCACCAGGTTGGTCACCTCCTCAAACGACCGCACCAGCCTGCATGCATTTCGCATCAGTGTCCAGTTGTTGGGCCACAACATCCCCATCTCCCCAGATTGTGTCCTTTTACTGTAATTGTACAGGTACTGGGTGACGGCTTTCTCCTGTTCTAGCAGGCGAGAGAACATGACCAGGGTCGATTTCCAGCGAGTCGGGCTATCACATATCAAGAGTCTCACCGGCAAGTTGTTTCTCCGCTGAATGTCTGCAAAGCGTGCCATGGCCATGTAAGACCGCCTGAAATGCCCACACAACTTCCTGGCCTGCTTCAGGAGGTCCTCTAAGCCTGGGTACTTTGACACAAATCTTTGAATGACTAGATACAGCACATCTTGTGCACTGACCACGGAGATAGTTCCACAATCGTTACAGCATGGTTCGTAAACTTTTGTGGAAGTTCACGTTCGAGGTTCACTATTTACTTTCTTGTGTTCCTCCTCCCTCTCACTTTGTCTCCGTGCCCATGGACTATGTGCAGTGAAGATAGCATGAAAATGTAAATTAAATCATATCCATAGGGTAGGAGCAAGTGGCATAACTAAAGAGTGCCTACATCTGAGGGCCCCATGAAAGTTTTGCTATGGGGCCCCATGATCTCTAGCTACACCACTGATTTCACTCTTACAATCACATATTTGGATGTTAAGCATGTCCTAGCAGCACTGTCTGTTTCATCCAGGCAGAGCCGGATTAAGGCTAAATGGGGCCCTAAGCAAAGTAACTGATTTGGGCCCCCCATCATGTCGTAATAGAATCAGAAGATGCAGCTGCACAGCAATGTGCCGCACACACCGGGGCAGCCGAGCTACTGGTTGCTATGGGCAACAGCCACTTTCCTCTGTGGGTGCACAATGCAGGGAATAGCAGCAGCAAAATGCAGAGTGAGAGATGAATGGCTGGGACGTTTGCACTCAAGGGCTGGGGCACCCCTGTGAAGAGGGCTCCAGATATCACAGCAGCAGCACTTTCCCCCTGCATCTCCAGCCTGGCAATAGCAGAAAGCTCTGGACACCGCCAAACCGGAAGCCATTCCCCAGAGAGAATTACATAACCACCCCCACCACCGAACAACCGATTTCCTCCCAAACTAGACAGCCACCATGCAGCCTCCATCCCAGGGAATACGATAGTCCAGCAGAGAAGGCAGCCGCAGCGGGGGAGAATGACAGCACCAGATGACTCACATTCACCTATTGCGATCCAAGCAATAGAGGTCCCGTCATCCGGAGCCCATCTGTCTCCTCTAGAGTGCTGCCGCTCTGTTACTACTACTATTACTACTTCAAACTTCCTGTCTGATCTGAGAATCAGGAAGTTCAGAGCGAGCGGCTGCACTGTAGAAGAGACAGATGGGTTTCAGATGAGGGGATCTCTATCGCTTGGATCATGGATAGGTGAGTGAGCGTTTGCCATCTGCTGCTATCATTCTTGCTGCAGCTGTGGTTCTCTGTGAGAAGGGAGGGAGGAGTGGGCAGCGGCAGAGTGCACAGTAGCAGGAGGGGGACCTAGGAGGAGAGCCTGGCTCTGAAGACAACCAGCAGCGCACGGCATCATTTGACAAGACAAGACAAATAACATTTATATCGCGCTTTTCTCCTGGCGGACTCAAAGCGCCAGAGCTGCAGCCACTAGGACGCGCCCTATAGGCAGTAGCAGTGTTAGAGAGACTTGCCTAAGGTCTCCTACTGAATAGGTGCTGGCTTACTGAACAGGCAGAGCTGAGATTCGAACCCTGGTCTCCTGTGTCAGAGGCAGAGCCCTTAAAGGGACTCCGAGCAGTGCCTGTGGGTATGCCTTTAAGCATACCCACAACTAATTACTTACATCCTCACACCTACCAGCATGATGTTTGTAATTATATCCCACTGGGTTCTTTATATTTCATTGCATTGTGCTGAATCGAGCTGCCGATTTTGGAGAAAAGTCGTCCTGTGTAATACAGTGTATCTATGGAAAGATGCATATCATTTTGAATCTCTCTTTCTCCTCTTTCCAATGATAGATAAACTGCCACCCTACGCCTTTTAGTTTTCGTTATTTTCGCGAAATTGCTGTGGCCGCGAAAACTAAAAGGCATAGGGTGACGGTTTATATATCATTGGAAAGAGGAGAAAGAGAGCTTTAAAATGATATGCATCTTTCCATAGTTACTGCACTGCTCAGAGTCCCTTTAACCATTATACCATCCAGCCACTGCTGACAGGATGGTGAGTACTGGTTTATGTGCTTATGGGGCCCCTTTGACTCTGAATGGGGGCCCCAAGCGACTACTTTTGTTGCCTGGTCGGTAATCCGGCCCTGCATCCAGGGAATCCAAAATGCCTTTACCAGATTGTTTTTTTGGCAGCTGGAGCAAGTTTAAAGTGTATTACAGCTCTTGCCTCCTAAAATTAAACAAGACAAGACACAGAGGGCCATATGCAATTCACTTTTTCTCCAAAGTTTTTTCCTAGGTGACAATTTTTAATCTTCTCTTTAAAATAACATTTCAGCACTTTGAAATTGAAGCGTACAAAGAGTAGCAGATAGAAAAAGTACTATCAACATTAGTTTGTGTGTTTTCTTGCCTGCAGTGGGTTTAAAAGGCATTCTATTAACAAGGGGTGAATATATCAACTTAGAGAAAACAAATCAAAAAAGGTGAATTGCATATAGGCCAGAGGCTCCTGAGTTTTCTCCAAAGTGATACTTTCAAACATATCAATAAAATGCCGTTTTTACTTTTTCAACAACAAAGAGCTGAAGAGCTATTATAAATAGAATATGAAAAATGATCTCCGGGAGAAAACTCATGAGAAAAAGTTAATTGCATATGGTCCAGAACGTTTATATAACATTTTTCTCCTGGAGGATTCAAAGCGCCAGAGCTGCAGCCACTAGGATGCGCTCAGTGGGCAACAGCAGTGTTTGGAAGTCTTGCTCAAGGTCTCCTTACTGAATACTGAATAGGTACTGGCTTACTGAACAGGAAGAGCCGAGATTTGAATCCTGGTTTCCTGTGTCAGAGGCAGGACCCTTAACCAACAATTATTCCAGGTCCTTGCTCTGTTTTATTGTAAATACACAAACAATGGTTAATGTAGTGTTTTCCTCAAATAAAATGCTACAAGGGGCTGCCAGTTGCCATGATTTAAACCATCCAAAGTGGTCAAAGAGGAAAAGGGCATCTGCATACAGTCTGAGTCTGTGTTAGTCCCAGTGAGCCTAAGAATAGTACTAAGGGATCTTCATTATTTAGTTTCTGCTCTATGCAGCTAATTACTAATGCAAGGAGTAAGACTGAGGTTTACTGTACATCAACAAAGCAATCAGGAATCTAGAAAATTATAGCGGGCTACAAATAGAAATGTAAAGGTATTTTTTTTTAAATCAGATTAAATGATTGGATTATATAGCATATTGTTTAAAACAGTGTGGTTTCACTTTAACAAATACGAAATTGGTGGTTAGTTTAATCAAATAGCATCACTCAGTTGTTTTGAGCTGTGCTCCCTACTACACTTTACTTTGTATTTATAAAATACCATTAATTGACTGCTCTGTACTGAGGTACCCATTTTTCTGCTTTTTTCTGCTTTCCTGTTACTAGAGATGTCCCGAACGATTCGCCGACGAATGGTTCCAGGCGAACTTTGAGTGGTTCGCGTTCGCATGCGATCGCGAACTTTCCCGGAAGTTCGGTTCGCCCCCATAATGCTCCATTAGGGTCAACTTTGACCCTCTACATCACAGTCAGCAGGCACATTGTAGCCAATCAGGCTACACTCACTCCTGGAGCCACTCCCCCCCCCTTATATAAGGCAGGGAGCGCCGGCCATTACACTCACTCGTGTGCCTGCTATAGTGAGAGAAGGGCAAGCTGCTGCAGGTTGTTTCTCCTAGTAAAAGATTAGTTAGGCTCTTGGCTTGTTAGCTTGCTCCTGGCTGATTCTTATTGCTATAATAGCACCCCACAACAGCTCTTTTGAGAGCTAATCTTGTTCTTATGATCTATTTTTTTTCTGTGTGTCCCATTGACGCTTGTGTTGCTGTTGCATTATAGACAGCCTTGATAATTCATACTGTGTGTGTGCCACTGCCCGGCCCAGCACATTCAGTGACTACCTGTGTGTGTGATAGGCAGCTGCACATTGTAATACCTATTACTGCATATACCTAGCTGTTGTGTTGAGTGAACCTACCTCATCACTGCATATATCTACCTGTTGTGTTGAGTGAACCCACCTCATCACTGCATATACCTAGCTGTTGTGTTGAGTGAACCCACCTCATCACTGCACATACCTACCTTTTGTGTTAAGTGAACCCACCTCATCACAGCATATACCTACCTGTTGTGTTCAGTGAACCCACTTCATCACTGCATATACCTACCTTTTGTGTTAAGTGAACCCACCTCATCACTGCATATACCTACTTATTGTGTTGAGTGAACCCACCTCATCACTGCATATACCTACCTTTTGTGTTAAGTGAACCCACCTCATCACTGCATATACCTCCCTTTTGTGTTAAGTGAACCCACCTCATCACAGCATATACCTAGCTGTTGTGTTCAGTGAACCCACCTCATCACTGCATATACTTACCTACATTTTGTGTTGAGTGAACCTACCTCCTCACTGCATATACCTAGCTGTTTTGTTCAGTGAACCCATCTCATCACTGCATATACCTAGCTGTTGTGTCGAGTGAACCCACCTCATCACTGCATATACTTACGTACCTTTTGTGTTCAGTGAACCCACCTCTTCACTGCATATACCTAGCTGTTGTGGCAGGTGGTGTCATCATTGTCCGCCATAACAGATTCTTGTTAAAGGATTTAAAGTTAATTCATTTCAAATACAGCAAGCCCTTGAAAGTCCTCCTGTATTGTTATTTTTGGTCACTACCTCGGGACGTGCATGCCATGCCTGCTGCCTTCCTTGGATGTGTGGTGGTAGCCGTTCCTGGTCCTTTGCCCACAGCGTGCCTGCTGCCTTCCTTGGATGTGTGGTGGTGGTAGCCATTTCTTAGGCTCCCACTCCAGACAGGAATCGAACCAGGATTCCCTGGCCATTACCCCTGGTCAGTCACCATGGTACTGAGAAAGTACCATCAAAAGTTTCACACAGTTGAATGAATGGCAGGCTTGCCCTCCATAACACATTCTTGGCAAATGCATTCGAATTGGTTTGTCTTCCGCTGGGTCAAGGGTCCATCTGACCACAGATGCATGGTCTGCAAAGCACAGTCAGGGCAGGTACATTACTTATACAGCATGGGTCTCAGGCTCCCACTTTGGACCGGAATCAAACCCTGATTCCCCGGCCATTACCTACGGGTCACAATGGCAGACTTGCCCTCCAGAACAGATTCTCGTGAAAGGCAAGTGGTGTCATCATTGTCCTCCATAACAGATTCTCTTTAAAGGATTTAAAGTTAATTCATTTCAAATACAGCAGGGCCTCGAAAGTCCTCCTCCTGTATTGTTATTTTTGGTCACTACCTCGAGACCTGCATGCCATGCCTGCTGCCTTCCTTGGATGTGTGTGGTGGTAGCCGTTTCTTAGGCTCCAACTCTGGACCGGAATAGAACCAGGATTCCCCGGCCATTACCTGTGGTCACTCACAATGGCAGACTTGCCCTCCATAAAAGATTCTCGCCACCTTGGGGAGACCAACCTGGTGAATCGCAGTGAAGGCACCATCAGACTTGCCCTCCATAGCAGATTCTCGTTAAAGGATTTAAAGTTGATTCATTTCACATACACAGCAGGGCCTCAAAAGTCCTCCTTATGTATTGTTATTTTTGGTCACTACCTCTGGACATGCATGCCTGCCTGCTGCCTTCCTTGGATGTGTGGTGGTAGCCATTTCTTAGGCTCCAACTCCGGACCAGAATAGAACCAGGATTCCCCGGCCATTACCTGTGGTCACAATGGCAGACTTGCCCTCCATAATAGATTCTCGTTGCAGGTACTGAACCGCAAGCAGAAAATGTAAAAGAAATAGATGTAACCTTTAACAATGGTAGAGAAAGAACCATGGAAAGTTGATAAGGCAGTCAGACATTACCTAACCTGACATCACTGAGTGAGGAAGAGCAATCTCGGCATGGTGCGCACCAGTCCAGCACGGCCGTCACTACACAAACAGCTGTTTGCGGTGCATTACACAGTGAGTTTGGTGTCTCAGTGTGAAGCAGTACACAAATTACAGTTTCTGTGACAGAAGAAGAAAAGCATCGGCACTACAGTATTTGCACTGAATTTGAAAGGATATAGCATATAACACACACCTCTTCATCAACACTTCTGGTATTGATAGCATGCTCTGATTGATTAGAAGTTGCCATACGATAAAGGAGAGGAGAGGGAGACAATCGGCACTGCTTCTATTGCTATTTAATCCAGAGTGCGGTGGAACACATGTAAACAATCCAAGACAGTGTATCTTTAAATAGTGGCATCAAAAATATTCATTCAACGTGAATATGCATGAACATACCATTGTCTGAGGTGGTGTGGTGGCGGTGGGTGCTGGGCACAGATAGCCGTACAGCCGTTTCACGCAAAATCTACGCTTCTACGGAGGGGCAGCCTCCGTAGAAGAACAGATTTTGCGTGAAACGGCTGTAAGGCTATCTGTGCCCAGCACCCACCGCCACCGCACCACCTCAGACAATGGTATGTTCATGCATATTCACGTTGAATGAATATTTTTGATGCCACTATTTGAAGATACACTGTCTTGGATTGTTTACATGTGTTCCACCGCACTCTGGATTAAATAGCAATAGAAGCAGTGCCGATTGTCTCCCTCTCCTCTCCTTTATCGTACACTAATTACAGTACCTGATTGATACAATACACATGCAAGATGTTTTAAAGCACTTTAGGCCTGCAATTTAGCATTCAATGTGATTTCTGCCCATAAATGCTGCTTTGCGTCAAATCCAGATTTTTCCCCGGGTCTTTTGGCATGTATCCCACTTCGCCACCTGGGGGTCCAGTTGTTAGACCCCTTGAAACATCTTTTCCATCACTTTTCTGGCCAGCATAAGTGTTTCTAGTTTTCCAAGTTCGCCTCCCCAGAAGTCTATTGCGGTTCGCGAAAGTTCGGGCGAACCTGAACCTTCTGCAGAAGTTCGCGAACCCTGTTCGCGAACCGAAAATCGGAGGTTCGGGTCATTTCTACCTGTTACTAAAATGTATTGGCTACAACAGACAACCTACAAAGGTCAGAATACATTTTTCCGGGCTACGCTGGGGTGGTGTTGCAATGTGTACAGTTGATAGTTATTTATCCATGCTTGGTGTAATTGCCTTCTTAAAACTGAAGGACATTTGCAATAATTCAGTTTTAAATGAACATTTGTGGTTACCCACAATGCACTACTACTAAATATGCAAATTATCCCTTTTCGCCCTTGTTAAGCCAAGCAAGCATCCAGAACCGCTGGTATATAGCAAGCCTATAGCTTTAAGTTTTACACAGCCATATCAAACCCACATGTATACAGCCTGTTTCAGACTTTTGGTCCTCATCAGTACATGGCAGGGATTGATAAGGCTGTATGTAGGGCTTGGACGAGTACAACAGAGTAACCAAGCAGCTCAGGGTGACCCAAACTACTAGGAATGTGTAGGGGGATAAAAGGGACCAAAAAGCCCTCTTACTAAAAAAAGCAAAGCTTGGTGTAATCTCCTTCTTAAAACAGAAGGACATTTGCAATAATTCAGTTATAAAAGAACATTTGTGGTTACCCACAATGCACTACTACTACTAAATATGCAATTTATCCCTTTTCACCCTTGCATATTTAGTAGTAGTGCATTGTGGGTAACCACAAATGTTCATTTATAACTGAATTATTGCAAATGTCCTTCTGTTTTAAAAAGGCAATTACAACAAGCTTTGCTTTTTTAGTAAGAGGGCCCTTTGGTCCCTTTTATCCCCCTACACATTCCTAGTAGTTTGGGTCACCCTGAGCTGCTTGGTTACTCTGTTATTTATCCATGTGAGTGATACTCCACACCAGGGACCAGGTGAAGCTAGCATGAAATAGGGAGAGAGAAAGTACTCCAATAATGCGTTAACTTTTACATTTTTATTTGCACAAATACAAATACATATACAATACAAATACATTTATTTACAAATACAAATACATATGCACTTACCTTGTTAAAAATGTTATTGCTTTCATCAGCAATATGGTGCAGTGATGCACATCGTCGCGGGTACAGTACGGATAGGCACCCCCTTAGAGCTGATAAGTATCAGACTGTGTGGTGAGAACCTGTCCCAGGCATCTGCTTTCCACAGGAGATGGAAACCGCTCCACTCACTTCGCATGCAATCCACTGCGATGTGGTGGTTGTTTTGGATCGCTCTGGTGTAAACGGCCCTCATTTACATTGTACTTCATTTTTATTTCATTTCATTTCTATTTTTATTAATATGCATTTATATATATATTTATGCTTGTATTTATGTATAATCATATATATTTTTATTTCATCTATTTCACACAAAAAGTGAATTGTACTTTTATTATCCAGGTTTTATCCCAACACTTGTATTCCAATTTACATCTTCAATGTGTTTTTTGTATTTATATCTGTATTTATATTAATTCTTAACACCCTTTCTTGCATTTATAGCAGAAGTAGATGTATATATTTGTCTTAGTCTCATGTGCAGGGGGCCGCCCGTTCATCTCAGCATCCCCCCGCGGCATTCACACAGTTAAATCTGTCTATTCCCGGGTGTCGGCCAAACCTCTGCTCGTTAACATAGACCAGACAGCTTCATGGGACAAAGCTGCAGTAAATAGCCGTTCTTTTTTTGCCTTCTAGAGAGGGGAGGCGTGGCTAGGCACCAAAAGTGGAGTCATTCAGGGTCTTGGGGACGGCTTTGTGTAACAAGACACTACAGGTAAATACAACTTTTGCTTACAGCAGCGCTGCAGGATTTTGTATATTAGTATGGAGATCCACTTTCAACACACCCCCTCCAGCCGTAGCGTCACCTGAGGAAGGCATGGTAAATGCCGAAGCCTAAAGTGATGACATGGCATTCACCCTTGTGAAGACATACTTCCCTGTGATGTGCTGATTGCATCGCACCGCATCCAGCGCTCCAATCACATGTTCGCATCCAACACAGCCCAAAGTCCTGGCCAGACGACGGGCAGGGATCTCTGCAGCAGGCGGCCTCTTACAAGCATTTTATTTTTATTTTAACAAAGTGAGTGCATATGAATTTGTGCCAAAAAAAATGTTAAAAGTTAATGCACTATTGGAGCGTTTTCTCTCTCCCTTTTTCCTCTTAACAGGCAACCTACAGCCAGGGGCGTAGCAATAGGGGATGCAGCGGTAGCGACCGCATCGGGGCCCTTGGGCCAGAGGGGCCCCGAAGGGCCCTCCCTCAACTACAGTATTAGTTCTCTATTGGTCCTGTGCTCATAATAATCACTTCTATATATACATTGAGTAGTGGTAAACATTAACAAGCTCTTCCCCATCCCCTTCTTACACCTCTGACACTGTAGTTGCCATTGGCAGGTTTTGGTGCGCCGTATCAATTGTTATGTATAGAGTGCCTGGGGGGCCCCATTGTAAAACTTGCATCGGGGCCCACAGCTCCTTAGCTACGCCACTGCCTACAGCAGAGAGTCATTATCCCTGCTAGATTCTTTGTAGTGAAAATGAATGAATGATATAATGGAAGAGTATAGGTGATGCATTGGAGCCACTAACACACAATCTGTTGAATGTTAAGTCCTTGTTGAGGTTTGTTGCTTGCAATGCTGCATATAATATGGCATATACTGTATTAGTTTACACTTTTTAGTTTTAGGTAGATGTACTTATTTGTACTGTAATTAAGATATTGAAAATAATTGTACCCAATTCATTTTAAAATGGTGCTAGATATAACATGGATTAAAAGATGCACTCATAAAAACAGAGAAAACACAAAATGAATGAAAAAAAAATGAATGTATTAGGTATAGAGTTATTATTTAAGTACATGACAGATATTCAGCATTTTAGCAGAAATCATTGACACGCCTAAATGAACCAACTCTGGCATTCATGGCTCCCCATTCAGTAAACCTTTTGTACTCCGCAGGTTTTAAAAGATACTGACGTCCTCTGTAATTGGGCTGTTCAAAAAAGATCCAAGATCCTTCTAGGACATTGCAGGAGTGGATGTCATGGTAATTGAATTCTTCATTCACATGGGGACAGTCTTCTGTAAACTCCATCATCTGGCCTCTGAAGTCTTCCCTCTCATAGATCCGGATCCTGAAGGAACCTTGATGCTGCATAGAAACCATAGATTTAGAGAGGAAATCAAACTACATTTTGACTTCTCACAAACAGCTTGAAATTGTATATTTGAACCTAATACACATTTTTGTGTAGGGTTTATTCATACAGATTTTTGTTTGTTCAAGCCTTTCCATTGATGTGCCCTTACAAGTACAGGTGCAGGTGTACCACAGTAAAAATGGTATTCATACCACTGGAAGAGACTATGTTGTACTCACCCCAGTCTCCTGAAGTTGGGACATACATGTAGTATTGTATTGATTGTTCAAAAGAATAAGAAAATAAATGTTACCTACAGTCATAAGAAAAATAAAGTGTACTCTCTCTCAATTGTAAGGTTTTGTGTATCAATATATATTAAATCATGATCAGGTCAATAGTTGGTCTTAAGGGGAACCTGAGGTGAGAGGGATATGGCAGCTGCCATATTTATCTCCTTTTAAACAATACTAGTTGCCCTAATCCTGTGTGACTAATACTTTTAGCCATAGACCCAGAACAAGCATGCAGCAGATCAGGTGGTCTGACTAATCTGACTCAGGTTTTACTAGATTAGCCATATGCTTGTGCCAAGGTTTTGACTCAGACAATACTTATGCCAAAAGATGAACAGGGCTGCCAGGCAACTGGCATTGTTTACAAGAAAATAAATATGGCAGCCTCCATATCCCTTTCACCTCATATCCCATTTAACCACTTGCTGACCGCCCACTACCAATTGGCGGCGGCAAGGTGGCACCCCCAGGACCGCATAACACCCATTGGCGGCGGCACCTGGGGGACTGATTAGCCGGGGATCGCGTGCAGGGATGCGCGCACATCTGTCGACATTAGGCACCGCCCACCCGCGACGTCAACCCGCAGGCCAATTAGCAGCGCCGGCAGGTTGTTAACCCTGCGATCTCTGCATACAAAAGTGTATAATACACTTTGTTAAGCTAACAAAGTGTATTATACTGGCTGCCTCCTCCCCTGGTGGTCCCAGTGATTGAGCGACCACCAGGGGAGGAGGCAGCCCTTGTAGTAAAAACACCAGCACACTGATCCTGCCCCCCTGCCCCCTGATCGCCCACAGCACCCCTCAGACCCCCCCGATCACCCCCTCAGACCACTGGTTGCACCCAATCACCCCCTAATCACCCATCAATCACCCCCTGTCACTATCTGTCAATGCTATATTAGGTCCTTAACTGTCCCCTGGGGGCTACTGATCAATCACCCTGTCACCCCCTGTCACTGCTACCCATCAGATCAGACCCTAAACTGCCCCTTGTGGGCACCCAAACACCCGCCCACACCCTCAGAGACCCCTCAAACCCCCCCTGATCACCTCCCCAGTGCATTGATTGCATCTATCCTCCCCTCCAATTACCCCCTGAGACACCCATCAATCACCTCCTGTCACCACCTGTCACCCCCTAGCACTCCTGCCCCCTGCGGGCTTCTGATCACCCACCCACACCCTCTGATCCCCCTCAGAACTCCCCCCCCCCCCCCGATCACGCCCCTGTCACTATTCTAGTGATCTAAAAACAGTGATCAGTGAAAACTGTCACTTTTTTAGTATCACTAGTGTTAACAGTTAGGCCAGTTATTTAGCTAGGTCCCTTTGTTGGGTAGTTAGCATCAGTTAGCACCCAGCCCAACAAATCGCAGTCACTAATTAGTTGCTGATTAGCCAGGGCCGGTTCTAGCTACACTGGGGCCCTGGGGCAGAATTACCCTGGGGGCCCCGACACATAACCCCTCAAGGAAAATTCTTCCCCCAGGGTCCCCAAGCTGGCTCTCAGGCCTGAGATAGCAGCATTTGGTGGCCTCTGTGCTGCCTCCTAAGATAGCACTATTTAGTAACCTTTGTAACAGGGGCTCTGGTAGGAAGTTAAAAGTCCGGGCCTCCCACCCCGCCTGAAGAGGGGGTCACTGGGTTTTGGAGGGGAGAGACTGAGGGTCATTGAAGGTGCAGAGCGTAAGCAAACAAGTTGTTACTGGGGTTTACTGGGGAGAGGATGAGGGAGCAAGAGGGAGGGAGGGAACAGGAATTACTGGGGTCTGCAGGGGAGAAAATGAGGGCTCAGGGGGGAGAAAACAGGGGAGTACTTGGGTCTGCAGGGGAGAGAATGAGGGTGCAGAGGTAAGAGAACAGGTATAGTGGAGTATAAAAATGAGAGAATAGGAGTGCACAAGCAAGAGAACAAGGTTACTGGAGACTGCAGGGGAGAGAATGAGGGTGCAGGGGAAAGAGAACAGGGCTACTGGAGTCTGTAGAGGAAGGAATGAGGGTGCAGGAGGAAGAGGGATATTGGAATCTGCAGAGGAAAGAATGAGGGTGCAGGGGAAAAGAACAGGGTTACTGGATTCTGCAGGGGAGAGAATAAAGGGGCAGGGGTAGAGAACAGGGGGGTTACTGGAGTCTGCATGGAGTAGAGTGAGGGTGTGACTGTGGGAAGGGGGATAGAGAATGGGGTTATTGGGGTCCGCAGGGAGGAGAGTGAGGTTGCAGGGGGAGAAAACAGGCTACTGAGGTGTGCAGGGAGTAGATTGAGGGTGTAGGAGGGAGAGAACAGGGTTACTGTAGTCTGCATTGGAGAAAATAAGGGTGCAAGGGGAAGAAAACAAGAGTGAGGATGCGGGGTGGAGGGTGGATCGTGAGAGAAAAGGGTTACTGTCTGGTGGCAGGCAGAAGGCTTTAAGTCCCAAACCACTCCCCATGGCAGAAGCCAGGTTTCAACTTCAAGAACCCTCCCACCCCTACCAAAGTGAGCAATTAAACCTGACTCACCAGTACAGAGTCAGGCAGGCACATCTGAGGTGATTCCACCTAGCCAGGTCCAGCGGGCTTTTTCCAGCGAACCCCATCCAACAACGGGCTTCTTCTCTTCTCACAGGCATGGACGCACTGATCTGACGTCCATGCCTGCGTCACATCACATGGGGGGGGGGGGAGTGCAGCGGGCTGGCTGGCTTCTTGTATGCAGCCAGGTTACTATGGAGACCTGGATGCCGCCAGGTGGAATCAGCTCCCGGGTCCCTGCCTCGCCTCAATCACATCTCACCCAGCCAATGTAGACCGCACCCAATGAGCAGGCGTCTGGCAGGCAATGCATCTGGTGGCTTCCCCGGCCGAGACATACGTCAGGCAGGCATCTTTCTCTAACTGGCAAAGGGGGCCCCCAGGGACTGTGGGGCCTGGATGCAAATGCCCCTTTTGCCTTACTTGTAGCGCCGGCCCTGTGATTAGCATCATCACTGTCGCTAATCAGCATTGCTACTATATAGTATCTGTAAGTGATCATTACTGATCGCAGTCAGATCTATATTAGGGTCACTAGGATACACTAAAAACACATTGCGTTCAGCTCACCCCACCGCAGTGACAGAATTTTTTTTTCTGATCACTGCAAAAAATGCTGTACAATAGCTGTGGCGCTGTAAAGATCAGTTTTGATTTTTTTTAATCAAAACTCAGTGACCACAGCTTTCTACTTCACAAGTACTCCCTTTTACTAGGTAGGTGCTGTTTTTCCTGGGTAGTCACAGAGAAAAACCCCCTAAATTTAGCAGTCCACCATGGCAAAAAAGGGGTATTCCGCTGAAGAGGCCGCCGAGATTCTGGCTCAGTGGGGTGAGTGCGATTGGGAATCCTCATCCGACGAATCATCTGGGTCAGAATACGAACCGGTGAACAGCAGTGGCTCTCTGACCGATAGCAATGATGAGGTTGAAGTCCCGGCTAGAGCCAGGCGTACCACACCCCATGTCACTGGACCGCAGGTGGCGCAGGATCAGACTCAAGGGCAGCAAAGTGGTGCTAGTGCTGATTCGAGTTTTCTTGGTGAGGCATGCACCAGCAGCGTAGCATCTCCTGGACCTAGCACCAGTACTACCATAGACCCTGGTGAAGTGGCGAGCACCAGCATGGTATTAGAAACTGGTTCGGTGGCACGTGCATTAAGACCCGAGTCGCAGCCACCAGAAAAATGAGTCCGTACTACCCATAGTCTCCCAGAGGTGCTGGCAAATCCCAATTGGCAATACCCTGGTTCCGCCGCACCCATACTGCCCCCTTTCACCGCCCAGTCTGGAGTCCAGGTGGAGACAGATAATCTAGGATCGGCCCTAGACTTTTTTCATCCATTCTGCACTGTGGATCTCTCTACGACTCTACGACTTAATTGTGGCTGAGACCAACCATTATGCCACACAATACGCAACTGCCAATCCGAGAAGCTACCATGCCCAGCCTTTTTGGTGGAAACCACTCCAAGTTTCAAAACTTAACATTTTTTTGGGCCTTTTCCTTAACATGGGTCTAGTCAAAAAAAAATGTATTGCGATCTTATTGGTCTACGCACCCAATACATCACATGCCCATGTTCTCTGCTGCCATGTCCAGGTCACGATTTGAGAACATCCTGTGCTTCCTGCACTTCAGTGCCAATACAACCTGTCATCTAAGAGGCCACCCTGCTTATGACCGGTTCCACAAAATTCGGCCCCTCATAGACCACCTGTCATCAACATTTGCAGATGCTTATACCCCTGAACAGTAATTTTGAGGCATTTGGTTTCCAGACTACTCCTCACGGTTTAGGGCCAATAAAATGCCAGGGCAGTATAGGAACCCCACAAGTGACCCCATTTTAGACAGCGTTGCTGTGGTTGGGTGTCAGTCGGATCAGCTGGGTATGCTGAAAGGCCGACTAGTTTCGAACGTCATCCATTCTACCTCAGGGCGTGGCTAGCATACGGTGGGCCAGACATTCATAGAATACTCTAGCTTCATCTCCAGTCTGCTGATTGGGTGGGTGAGTCACATCCAAAATGGGAGATGCCCCAATTACAGCGGCTCATTTTTATGTAACAATATACATACAAAGTCTTCTCATAGTAAGCGTGAAGATAAGGGCCAGACCTATAGAAACCACTGTGAGACAGATAGCATCATCAAGGATTTTTCTTCAAGATCCATATAGTTAAAGGGGCCGAAAACAGCTACCCAGTATAGAACATCAGGCACTCACAACACCTCACAGAGCATGCAGATAAACAGAAGATGCTAGTATGTTATAATCTCAAAAAGATCAGAAAATCAAACAAAGTCTGAAGGAAAGAAGAAAGAAACTCTTTATAGATGGGCACATGGCATTTAAGTCATCATTGGGACAATAAACTCAACATCATCATATATCATCAGGGATTCGTCCCTAGGACCCTCCCTCCTCCCAGGCTACCTATACTGGGGGGCAATTATACAACGTATGCGTGGGGGGTGGCGGCGTCCTCACAAGTTTGCCTCAGGCGGCAAAAAGTATAGAACCGGCCCTGCAAGTGAGTAATGGCGCTCCTCCTATATGCCCTGAATTTTACCTAAATGCCATTAAGTGATGTGGTTTTGCTTTGTAAGCACATAATGGAGCAGTATGGGGCTGCAATATTTGTCAGATATAATATTTAAGGATATTCGCTGGCCTTACTTTATACGTAGGGGAGATTGTAGTGGATTCTGCTTCTAGAAATTGAACAAAATGTCCCTTTTACTATATAATAAATATTTTGAACTCCCTGCTTTCTCTATTCTTAATGTGCTACCCATATAACACATAGAGATGTTGCGAACATAGAACTTTCCGCAAATGTTCGCGAACAGGCAAATCTCAGCGAACCACCATAGACTTCAATGTGCAGGTGAAGTTTAAAACCTACATAGACTGTATCTGGCCACAAAACTGATTGAAAAGTTGTTTCAAGGGGTCTAACACCTGGACAGGGGCATGCCGGAGGGGGATCCATGGCAAAAGTCCCACCAAAAATTACGGAGTTGACGCAAAGTCTTGTTTTAACCCATAAAGGTAGAAATCACATTATGCACAGGCAGCTCTGAGTGTCAATGGGCTGTGGAGTGTCTCACAGAGAGAAATGCAATAGTACCATCAGAATACAAAGAAATAATAATGCACTGGAGTGGTTATGTGCCTGCAACTTAATGAGGCAACAGCAGTAGTGTGCACACAGCTCTGGGTGTCAGTGGGCTGTGGAGTGTCACCAGGGGAGGACTGGGACCTTTTGGCCTAGGGGGAAACACAAACCAGAGGCCCGTTATCATGGCAGCCCCAGCCCAAATGACGTCACACAGGCACCCGACGTCGTATATGCCAGTAGTCACGTGGTGCGCCAATGCGGAAATACAGGCAACGGGTGCACATAATACATTTTGAGGGACACCGGCCGGGGTTTACGTCATGTCTATCATTCGTAGTTATCGCATGCCGTGATTATCGCACCTGACAACCACATTGGCCTGAGATTTCTCTACATCTCAGGTTGATACATTCAACCAATTTCCACCCAAAATTTTTATCTGATTCGATAATATCAAAACGGATGGTCGATTGGCTATCAAGTCAATAGATGTATGGCCACTTTAATTCCCCAAAGCTCATTCCTCCCCCCCCCCCCCCACACTTATGTCCTCCTCTTCGCCACCATCTCTACTAATCCCTCAAATATGCCCCTCTTCCGGATATCCCCTCCCCCATTACCAGACACATCCTTACTGACTTTCCTGCTGGCACCATGATCCCTGCCTCGTTAATGCTAATTTCCAAAGTTTCGGTATCCCTCCTTCCATCACTGTTTTCACTCCCCCCCAAAATCCATGCCTTGCTTACCTGCTTTTTATTGGTGGTCGGTGGCAGTGAATCACTGCCTGCCCACGACCCACTTCACTATAGTATGAAACCCTATAGGCCTCATCCATACTCAGTCCTGACAGGTGGAAAAGCCATTATGAGTCGATCATAGTGAAAGAATCTGTCCGTAACAATTGATGCATGTATGGCCAGCTTTAGATTATGGTTTCTAATAACAAGATTGGAGAGAGGAGAGAGAAGGCAAAGCAGGTGGTTTTGGTGCACGGCACTCAGCACCGGTTACCCAAACTAGGAGCCCCATAGCAGCAATAATATGCTGCGCGGCGCGCGTAAGGGAAATTCGGGGCTCCGGTGATAGCCGTACCCCAAATTACACCTCCCTTAGAGTTGCAACGACTCGGAGGGGGAATAGTATTTAACACCGCCAGGGAGTTTAGTGGCAGCAGGAAGAGCCATCATTCGGCGCTCCTGGCGCCCAACTCACCCGCAGCATACAAATACTAGGGGCTCAGACACACTAAAAGCGCTTTTATGAGCACTTTTTAGCCATCAGAACTTTCTAAGAGCTTTTTAAAAAGGGCTTCCATTGACTTACATTAAAATCATGATAAAATCATGATCGCGGTAAAATCGATCAGAAAAGCGCTTATAGCGTGTCTGAGACCTTATGCAGAGAAGGGGAGAAACGGTGAGGAGAGAAAAGCTGAAAGAGAAGGAAGAAGATAGTTACAGTGGGTTGCAAAAGTATTCGGCCCCCTTGAAGTTTTCCACATTTTGTCATATTACTGCCTCAAACATTAATCAATTTTATTGGAATTCCACATGAAAGACCAACACAAAGTGGTGTACACATGAGAAGTGGAACGAAAATCATACATGATTCCAAACATTTTTTTTACAAATAAATAACTGCAAAGTGGTGTGTGCATAATTATTCAGCCCCCTTTTTTCTGAGTGCAGTCAGTTGCCTATAAACATTGCCTGATGAGTGCTAATGACTAAATAGATTGCACCTGTGTGTAATCTAATATCAGTACAAATACAGCTGCTCTGTGAGGGCCTCACAGGTTGTCTAAGAGAATATTGGGAGCAACAACACCATGAAGTCCAAAAAACACACAAGACAGGTCAGGGATCAAGTTATTGAGAAATTTAAAGCAGGCTTAGGCTACAAAAAGATTTCCAAAGCCTTGAACATCCCACGGAGCACAGTTCAAGCGATCATTCCGAAATGGAAGGAGTATGGCACAACTGTAAACCTACCAAGACAAGGCCGTCCACCTAAACTCACAGGCCGAACAAGAACGCTGATCAGAAATGCAGTTAAGAGGCTCATGGTGACTCTGGACGAGCTGCAGAGATCTACAGCTCAGGTGGGGGAATCTGTCCATAGGACAACTATTAGTCATGCACTACACAAAGTTGGCCTTTATGGAAAAGTGGCAAGAAGAAAAGCATTGTTAACAGAAAGCAGAAGTCGTCCCATTTGCAGTTTGCCACAAGCAATGTGGGGGACACAGCAACCATGTGGAAGAAGGTGCTCTGGTCAGATGAGACCAAAATAGAACTTTTTGGACAAAATTCAAAATGCTATGTGTGGCGGAAAACTAACACTGCACATCACTCTGAACACACCATCCTCACTGTCAAATATGGTGGGGGTGCATCTCTTCAGCAGGGACAGGGAAGCTGATCAGAGTTGATGGGAAGATGGATGGAGCCAAATACAGGGCAAACTTGGAAGAAAACCTCTTGGAGACTGCAAAAGACTTGAGACTGGGGCGAAGGTTCACCTTCCAGCAGGACAATGACCCTAAACATAAAGCCAGGGCAACAATGGAATGGTTTAAAACAAAACATATCTATGTGTTAGAATGGCCCAGTCAAAGTCCAGATCTAAATACAATCGAGAATCTGTGGCAAGATCTGAAAACTGTTGTTCACAAACGCTGTCCATCTAATCTGACTGAGCTGGAACTGTTTTGCAAAGAAGAATGGGCAAGGATTTCAGTCTCTAGATGTGCAAAGCTGGTAGAGACATAACCTAAAAGACTGGCAGCTGTAATTGCAGCAAAAGGTGGTTCTACAAAGTATTGACTCAGGGGGCCAAATAATTACGCACATCCCACTTTGCAGTTATTGATTTGAAAAAAATGTTTGGAATCATGTACGGTTTTCATTCCACTTCTCCTGTGTACACCACTTTGTATTGGTTTTTCACGTGGAATTCCAATAAAATTGATGCATGTTTGTGGCAGTAATGTGACAAAATGTGGAAAACTTCAAGGGGGCCAAATACTTTTGCAACCCACTGTAAGTGACAAGACAATATGTTCTGTACAGTGCTGCGGAAGAAGGTGGTGCTATGTAAATACTAAATAATAATAATATCAATAATTTGCCTCACCAGGATTGCACTTTTATTTAGCTTTCCTGTATAAGAAGAAGACACAGCCAGCCAGCACTAGGGGAAGAGGGACACAATGGTGAATGAGGGAGGGCTGGTGCCAACCAAGAGTGCTTCTGAGCGATTTTCAAATCGACAGTGATTTGAAAAGCGCTTGGCTAATCTTACCCTATGACGGTGTTCTCACAGCAGCATTGGGATTTTTTAAAAATCGCAAACACACTGCATGTAGCATTTTTTGGAGCGATTCATTCAAAAATCGCTCCGAAAATCGCTTCACAAAATCGGACTTTCAAATTGCTAGCGATTGCTATTGTGATTTTGGTGTGCACTAGCCCAGAGAGAGGAGGAGTGGAGAGAGACTGAGAATAGCCTGAGATAGAGCAGAGCTGTATTGCAGACTCACATCACACAGAGGCTACTTGCCTATAATATGACTCCTGTCCCTGCCAGTCTCTTACACAAGTCAGAAAGCAGCCCTCCTGGAGTCTAGGGACTGTCAAAAACTTTTCAACTTGTTTAAAGCCTTGTCCACACATGCAGTAATTAGGACATGGGGCAGAAACAAGACAGATGTTTGCCCACGGACCCTCCAGGCAAGCTCTGCATCATGCTGTGTATATTTACCAGCTTGCCTGCCCTCTAATTGTACTTTTATCAGCTAGCCAAATGTTTCACATTGCCTTATAACAACAAACCTGAATACACCAGACACTGGACTGGCCCTAAATCACTGAATGAAAGGCGGCCTTGGGGGAGATTGCCCCCCTTCCCCCCTGGCCAGTCCGCCCCTGAGTGTCACACACAAAAAAACACTGGAGAGTGATGTACTACCCCTTAAAAAGCCTGTTTGGGTTGCTTTTACAGCAAGTGAGGAACAAGAACATAGGCCTAGCTATTGCTTTCCCTACCTATCTGCAGCAAGTCTGACCCTGCTCTCACTAACAGTCAGCAGCCAGCAGATAATGAATCCAATATGGCCACCGCTACTGCTTTTTGATAGGGGGTGGGAGGTCCAGAAGGGGGTGTCAGCTGATTGGCTGTCATGTATCTGCTGATTAGTTTAGCTCAATGAAAATGTATAGGGGGCAAATCGAAAACGGCAAATGTTCTCCGCAAATGCAAACAGCCGAAGTTCACAGAATAATGCTCCCCGGCAAACTGTTCAGGCAATCTCTAATAACACGTCGAGTTCTGTCATAATCTCTATGGCATTATGGCCCTCCCATTCTTATGTAAATACATTAAGGTTGGTTTATTGGATAAATATTTGAACACTGTATTGAAACAATGTCTGAGTTGTATATGTTACAAAGTTTTTAGTATAGTTTTTATGTGGTGTATGATTCAAAACTGTAAAAAATGCGGAATTATCTCCGTGGTCAGCGCACAACCTGTGCGCTGACACTGCCGAAACCCTCCACAAGCGTTTGAATAAGGGAACCCAGCTTTGGTGCAAATGCACCTGTAGAGTGGAATTCCATCCGGCAGATGGAGCTGTGGAGTGCAGAGGAATAAACCCTCTCCACTGCCACAGATGCCAGATAGAAATTGTACGAGGTGAAGCAATACAGGGCAAGATAGCCTCTCTCGAGAGAGTGAGCACAGAGACAGAATGTATGTATGTCCTCCAATCTAGTCGCCACCTGGCGACGGTGAACACACAACAGCGAAGACCAAGTGGGAAAGCAATCGCAAGAATGGCGATTGCTAACAGAGACACAAGACTGAGTAAAGACAGAGCATAGGAAGAATAAAGACAGAACCAATAACAAACTGTAATCCAATACGAAAGAGCAGACAGAACTAGGTACACGCGGTCACCACACGTTAAGCACAATAGTGACAAAGCGCTTGCAAGGCACGGTCACCGCACGTTAAGCGCAACAGCGACAAAGCGTACCAACCCTGACTAACAAATGAAACATGAAAAAATGAAAACAAACAGAGAACGCGAACGCTTGCTAATCGGTTGCCTCACCCAGACAACAGCAAGCGTTCCTTCCAGACAAGACAGACAGAAGGAGTAACCAGTAGCAACCGCAGCTCTGGCTTACACTTCAAGACAGAGTACAGAAGGAACCACCGCCTCTACCGCTAGGGCGGATGCGATCCAATCAGACAGACAGATGGAGCAACCAGTAGCAACTGCTGCTCTGGCTTACACTCCAAGACAGAATACAGAGAGATCCACCGCCTCTAACGCTAGGGTGAATACGATCCAAACAGACAGACAGATGGAGCAACCAGTAGCAACCGCTGCTCTGGCTTACACTCCAAGACAGAATACAGAGAGATCCACCGCCTCTAACGCTAGGGCGAATGCGATCCAAACAGACAGAGCGATTCCCTGTCAGCCACTGCTGGCGACAGAACAATCGCAACAGATAAGACAGAACTAGGCAATACAGATAATAAACAACCTGACTGCGCTAGAAGGAATGCTAGTGCACTTCCAAGGATAACTACTCTAAGATAATATTAGCAAACAATTAGCAGGGGGCTGAAACTCAAGGTACGTCTAGCAGAACCAAACCTATATGACCAGCAGGGAATTCTGGAAGGGAAATGGCATTTATACTGCAAGCCTTCAAAGGAAGCAGATAAGCAATTTGCATGACAAGTGGATGCAAATCCCTCACCAGAACAGCAACTTTGAAACTTGCAGAGTGAAGACAGGTCTCCTTTCCAGGGACCTGCAGCATACAGACCTGAAAATGGTCAAAAAGCTGCCTGCCTGTGCAGACAGCAGAGCAGATCATTACAGTACCCCCCCCCCCTTTCCCTTCTAGGGATGGCTTCCAGACATCCCTCAAAACTGATATTTCCAACAAAACAGTCTGGCTGAACACTCATGAAGGTCGGGGCAGCCCGACAAGGCCCAATTCCAGAATCAATCCTCCCGAAACCGAACTCATCGGAAGCAGGACCCACCGAAACATGCCCATCAGTACTACAATCCTCAGCGTAACACCCATCAGAACTGTGAGTGCCAGAGAAGAACCCATCGAAACTCTACGAGCAATACCCACCACCTTCCAGGGACCGTCCAAAAATACTAAACCTCCCACAATACCCATTCGAAGTGTCCCTATCAACACAGAAGCCACTGTTGATCCCATCCAGGGTACCAAGAAAAATTTCTCCCAGAATATCCCAGAACACTTTGAAGCTCCGCAGAGATCCCAAGAGGCCAGAATGCTCTTTAGGTTCACATGGAGAACTATCAAGAACCCCTATGGAACCTATGACAATTCCGGATTCAGGATTACCAGGACAGAGGACAACCATCAAGATCAGGGCTTTCAGGGACCACTTCAGGGCATGCAGGCAGGCAATATCAGAACATGTCTCCACAGAGGAAGCATCTGAGCATGCTGGTAACCGAGACACACTTGGGCATTCTAGCTCACAGAGCGCATCTGGGTACACTAGTACAAGAGAATCTTCAGGACATGTCGAGGAACTGCAAACCTCAGAGTCAATCACGAGAAGACCAAAACCAGTACCGGGCAGAAAATCATCACGAGTAGTGGTCACAAGTACTGGTCTTTCAAAAGAAGACTTGGACTCAGACTTAGAAGTCTCTATGACTGTAATTGTATCTAACCAAATCTCATCATTGACTACGCATGACTGAAGCTCCACAAGAGCTGCAAAAGTAGTCAGCATAACAGCAATGCCTACTGAAGTGGGCAATACCTCAGAAGGACCTGGGGGGCAGGAGGCATCTCCTAAAAGTTCTGCGCCCTTTGGGAGGAACTCAGAGACCTCCAGAACATCAAACAAAACCTCAGGAGCATCATTTCCCAAGTTTTCTGACAAAGTAATCAAGGATTCTGAACTATCCATGTTACAGGGCAAAACATCAAATACATTCTGCGGACAGGGCAGATGTCCCAGGGATGGTTCTACAATACACTGAGACTGAATTTCATCTTCATGAACAGGATGCACAGGAATATCTACTGGAACAAACACTGACTCCCTGACTCTAGTTTCACTGCATGCAGAATCCTGCATAGCAGTCAAACCAGACTGCAATTCCGAAATGGCAGAAAAACAGATGATATTAGTTGCAATACCTAGACGAGCCTCTGGGCTCACTGCAGGAGATTTTATGCAAGGCAAAATACAGGGTGGAAAGTCAGCACCCTTTTCAGAGCAAGAAAGGGACTTACCAATGTCTGTGCAAGTGGACATCACAGTTTCATTCATGGTACAGGGCAGGCTCACAGAAACATTCCCCGGACAAAGCAAAGATCCCTCAGTATCAGATTCGCAAAACCAAAGCGCTGTCTCACCCTTAGACTCAGCTCACAATGTCGAATCCGAGGAGTCAGAACGCAAAGTTTGCGAATCTAAGATCGCGTTTGGTTGTGAAACTGAAGCTTCTAAAGCGCACGCCTCCGAAATCTGTGGACCAAATTGTAAAGTGTTCAGGATAGGAATATTGGAACAATTTTCATCTGGCAATGTGCTTTCACAGGTGGGAACAGAGTGAGGCATAGATTTATTTGCAAAAGAAGTTACGACAACAACATAAGAAACTTTATTAGTCACATTAACATTACTCTTGAGGTTGCATAGTTTAGGAATTTTCCCCATAGCAAGATCATAGATGGCATATCTTAAAGAATTACTGGGAGAAAAAGATCTGTTTTTAATTGACAAGGGACCCCACATATCTTTGACAAAACTGACACATTCATGTTGATCATAATTTGCAGGAACACCTGAGAAAAAGGCATTAGATCACACAGATTCAAATTCCACACAAGCAGTTGCCATGGGAAAGAATCTTTCAGAATTCACACTGGTGTCAACAACAGTAGCACACTCATTCATTTCAGATCGCACATCGTCTAAACTCACTTGTTTTACCCCAGAAAGGCAGGAACAATCATCCGACAACGTTGTCTCTTTATTGAAGTCAATTGGTTGGTGTGTGTGCAATTCATCCAAAATCGTCTGCCACACACAAATCACCGGATCCACAAAACACTCATCACACTCACCAGATTCAATCAAAGTGTACACAGAATTAATACAAGCATTAAGAATCTCTTCGCTTTCTGCGATGTAAAAATCGCAAAACGCCTTCCAATCAATCTCGAACTCCTCAATCAAAGCCCCAATCTCCCATGGAGCAAATGGAGGCTTAAACAACCCTGTATCAAGGTAACACTCATACGGGTTGGGATCAGGAACATGCATAGATTTTCTTATTCCTTTAGGCTTTTTGCACACCAAGACGTTGCATTAGGTGGCACGTTAAGGTCGCATAACGTGCACCTAACACAACGTATGGTGCTGCAAGAGCCGACGGTAGAGTGAGCCGCGTTAGGCGGCTCGAGTCCTATAATGTCTCCCAGAGTGGCGCTGATTGGCCAGCGGGACCACGTGATGCGGAGCGAGACACTCCACATCACGTGGTCCCGCCGGCCAATCAGCGCCCGCCAGTGCAGTGAATATTAAGTAGCCATGTGCGCGGCTACTGTAGCTGGCTCTCCCCGCCTCCTCTCCGCCCCCCACTGCGCATGTGCAAACAGTCTAACGCGGCTATAGCCGCTCCAACGCCGTAGCATGCTGCACTTTGCACAGAACGTGCAGCGTTACATGTAACGCAACGTGGGCTGTGTGAACAGCCCACTTGTGTTACATTGCTGTGCGTTGGGGGAGCGTTACAGGCGCACTAACGTGCGCCTGTAACTTCTTGGTGTGTAAGCAGCCTAAGTATACTGAATAATTCTGCCTATCCTGAGACTGAGAAGTTTCTCTGGATTTATCACATTCAAGTGTGTTCCAAATTTCAGACTTTACAGAAATATTTTTTTTATTTTTAGTTGCTATGGGCAATGGATTTTTCAGCTGGGAAGCCTTCCTAGACTTTCTCCTTTTAGTCTTAGCCACTACAAGTGGCTGCTGTCTAGATACAAGGGAGCTGTTACTGCATTCATTATCGCACTAAATGGTTTTGCATGGAATGGATAGAACAGCTGATTGAGTTGCAGGTACACACTCATCAAGAATAGGTGGTAAGAAAGGCAGTTCAAACCAGTGAGAAAAAAACAATGTAAAAAACTGATAAGGATTATCATTCCAGGAATTGCTTTTCAAAATCTCACAAGCCCACGAAAACAGATCTCCTTGCATTAGAACATAAGCTATTTGGAGAGCCCACATGGACGAATCAGTAACTTGAAGTGTAGGATTAAGAAAAAATCTTACACATTCAGAAAGAAAGTCCTCTTTGGTTTCAGAGTCTTGTTTTTTAATCCTCTTAAAGGCACAAGAACCATATTCAACAAAATCGTACAAATTGGAAATTCACTCTACACTGGGAATTTCGGTTTGGCTGGTCATACTGTAAAGAATGCGCAATTATCTCCGTGGTCAGCGCACAAGCTGTGCGCTGACACTGCGGAAACCCTCCACAAGCGTTTGAATAAGGGAACCCAGCTTTGGTGCAAATGCACCTGTAGAGAGGAATTCCAACCGGCAGATGGAGCTGTGGAGTGCAGAGGAATAAACCCTCTGCACTGCCACAGATGCAAGATAGAAATTGTACGAGGTGAAGCAATACAGGGCAAGATAGCCTCTCTCTCGAGAGAGTGAGCACAGAGACAGAATGTATGTATGTCCACCAATCTAGTCACCACCTGGCGACAGTGAACACACAACAGCGAAGACCAAGTGGGAAAGCAATCGCAAGAATGGCGATTGCTAATAGAGACACAAGACTGAGTAAAGACAGAGCATAGGAAGAATAAAGACAGAACCAATAACAAATTGTTAAAAACAAAGAAACCGAGAGCCCAGTATAGTGTAGTATGTATTGGAACCAGACGTAAAATTGACAAGTAAGTAATATACTCACAAACATGGGTTACCACCTAGGTAACCACTGTATAGGCAGGTGGGGAGATTAGACCTGTCCCCACTCAGGATTAAGATGTCGCTCTCTGTAGAAGGAAAAGAGGGTATGACACCCTTCCACCAGGGTGGAATCTTTGACAATAAGCTGTGCAGAGGCGCCAAAAGGATAAAAGTATACTAAAAAGTTTAAAATATTCGGGTGGCGGTGGTGGATGGGTCACTCCAAAAAGGACACGAATTCTGTCACTTGATGAACAGATAATTTAATTTAATACTCCACAATTAATTTGCAACGCGTTTCACGGGCACAATCCCGCTTCATCAGGCAATAGACATACGGAGTATCACGGCAAGACGTCCAAAACACGCTTGGCACCTCTGTCACAGTGACCGGTCCACCACCGCCACCCGAATATTTTAAACTTTTTAGTATACTTTTATCCTTTTGGCGCCTCTGCACAGCTTATTATTAACAAACTGTAATCCAATACGAAGGAGCAGACAGAACTAGCTACACGTGGTCACCACACGTGAAGCGCAATAGCGACAAAGCGCTTGCAAGGCACGTTCACCGCACGTTAAGCGCAACAGCAACAAAGCGTACCAACCCTGACTAACAAATGAAACACGAAAAAACGAAAACAAACAGAGAACGCGAACGCTTGCTAATCGATTGCCTCACCCAGACAACAGCAAGCTTTCTTTCCAGACAAGACAGACAGAAGGAGTAACCAGTAGCAACCGCAGCTCTGGCTTACACTCCAAGACAGAGTACAGAAGGAACCACCGCCTCTACCACTAGGGCGGATGCGATCCAATCAGACAGACAGATGGAGCAACCAGTAGCAACCGCTGCTCTGGCTTACACTCCAAGACAGAATACAGAGAGATCCACCGCCTCTAACGGTAGGGCGAATGCGATCGAAACAGACAGAGCAATTCCCTGTCAGCCACCGCTGGCGACAGAACAATCGCAACAGATAAGACAGAACTAGGCAATACAGATAATAAACAACCTGACTGCGCTAGAAGGAATGCTAGTGCACTCCCAAGGATAAAACATACTTACACAATATCCGCATTCAAACCCTACTAGTCTGCCTCTTAAATTTGCTTAATTGAATAATGTTTTCATGCAGATGATTAAATAACCTGAAATAAAATATCTGTTTGGAGACTGGTGACATTTAACATACAGTAAAAATAAACTTGAGTATTATGAAGACACTTGTAAAATACGTAAATTAAGGAGAAAAAACGGCTCTTGGAAGGGCAGGATTGGTTTTCTTGGAGCACACAAAGAGAAGGGAGGTGGCGGTGGTAAGAAGGGGAAGAAATAGTATTCCTACATCTTGTTTTTGTTTATGGCTGCTCAAATAAAAAGGTGTTTATATGAGATTTGAATAGAGTCTAATGAATAAAATAGGGAAAAAATGGAGAGGTAAACATAAAGATTCCTAATACAATGCATTTGTAATAGTAAGAAAAATGTATGTTTTGTAAATGTGAAATTGAATGGTATATTATGATAAGAAAAAAAAACTTGCCCTAAATCAACCTCCTTATCAGGGCCAGATTTAGCTCAGCATCGCCTCCAGCCGATACAGATATGCAGTGGACTGGCAGCAGGAAGGGGGGGGGGGATAGTTTTCACTCAGTTGCCTCCTCTTCAATCGATCAGGGCTGGCTGGGTACATGGCTAGTGCTGTGCGGCGGCTGTGGCTGCCTAGTTATACGCCCCGCCCACAGCAGTCTGTAGCATGCAAGTGTCCTGTCCGTTGCTCCGATTATGTGCAGGGTATGAGAGTTTTCTCCTGTGCCTCCCATCATCATCCCTTCTCGGGTTGAAGCTTAAAAATCTGCCCCTGCTGGAGCCTTTAGATACTGACAGCAGTGATGCAGCCGGGAACTCAAACTGAGCAAGTGGCGCATGGGGATCCTGATTTCTGGCTGCCTGCCCCAAATCAATGAGGTGGCACTGCACAACAGAGCAGAGGAGGACTGGACGAGACAGGGAGGCCAAGGCAAGTCTACTGCTGCCAGGTTATTATGTCACAGTGCTATCAGTCAGTTTGTGTATTTGGTGGAGGGGGAGGTTGCAGCACAAGATGTATCATAGTGGCAAATGAGGCTACGCAGCCTGAAATAATATCTTTATTTAACAATGTCAGCATCTTAAAAGTCATCTTTACCTCCCGGCTCTTTCCATTTCCTCCCCGAAAACCTACTAAAGCAGCGTGGCCAGCGGTTTCCATTGCGCAGCCCCACCCTCTGCCGGCAAAATTGCATTCTGTTTTCTCTATTAAAAATAGAAAACAGAACACAATTTTTTCTAGCTGGGGTGGGGGTCTGCTGAGGTGTGCGTGATATACTCAGGCATAAAGATAACCTGCTAGCATTTCAACGTGTATAGTATCTTAGAGTGGTTGGGGTACAGTGTGCTGTAGAAGGTTTGTAGTAAGATATTGGGGGTAGGGAAAAGCAGTGAAAGTGGTAAATTGGTTACTGTCCAGGCCACAGTCTGCCTGGGAACAGGGTATTGTCTATGCCAGTGCCAGGGGCTGCTTGGGAGAAGTGCCCTGGGGGCCACAGGAGCTAGGCTTTATGGGGGGGGGGGGTCTTGTCTGTGTCGCAAGCAGGTTTTATACATGGTGGTGGTATAAAAAGACCAGCCCTGCTACCTGTCATGCGTGCAAATTTACAGGGAGATGCTGGTCGGTCCCTGAGAGCCTCTTGCTCCATCAATGCTGTGCGTGCCTTCTCCGGCCTCATGATGTGTTGCCTGTATTTGCCACTGTATGAGTAAAGATCTCCTACCTAGATATAGGCTTCAATAAAGCTAGAGAGGACACACACAGCATTAATAGAGTAAGAGACACACTGGGACAGGCTAGCCAACATTTGCCTGTATACTTGCATTCATGACAGACATCTGGGCCTATCTTTTGTGCACCACTTTGTACTCTATAGGCTCGGGCACTCCCTAGCTAGGTGTCCTTTATTATGGCACCTGTAGCATTGTATACCAGCCCTGCGTGCCTGGAATGAAGACAGATCCCCCTCAGCCCCCCCTCCTCCTCTCCGAGTGGAGGAAGGTTGCTGAGCTTTCACTTTCTGTTTGTCATTGGTAGCTGGGCCCCCCCTGGTGGCCATTGCATGGATCTTCTTCTTTTCCATGCTTGGGCCTCCATCGTACAATTGGGCTGTTCTGAGAACTTTCACTGCCCCTGCCATTGTACCAGATTGTGCGGCTAAGCTCACCAAAGTACGATCCAAATGTTTCAAACATCGCAAAAATTCTATAACCATTAACTCTTCCTCTCCTGGAGACATCTGCTTGTTTAGTACGAGGTGTTTACAAAACATGGAGGCCTTGCATTTCTTAGGCAATAAGAGTTCTGTGACTTTAGAGGGCAGAGAAAGCTGTACCACGCTCGGGGCTCGATATGTGGAAAAAGTTAGATTGCTGGCTAACGCAGTCCAAACTTTTGATGCATTTGTGAGAGAAGCTGTGTACAACTGCAGGGAAATTCCGGACATAAGGGGAGCAGAGGGGTGTGATAGATGTCTGGATTTCAAAAGGCAGATTCAGCAGTTTAGAAATGCACTGGGAGGTACAGTGACAGGAGGGGTCCCCATTAAGGAACAGCTCTGGGGGGCAGACGGAGGGGAGGAAGACGAGCTCTCATACAGTGAGGAGGCAGAAATGGGCCCGCAGCCACACAGTCCCACCGCGATTCCAAGAGATAGCAGGGGGGGAGGCGTGGGGGGCAGCAAGGTATGGGAGCAGAGGAGGAAGATGCGGGAATGCATGCCCCAAGGGAGGGGGGAATCCCACTCCCCGACCTCACTCCACAAAGTTTAACAGGATACTTTGGTGGTGATGAGTCGGCAATTAATTTCCAAACACCCGGGGTCCCCATAGCACCTGATAGACCTCGATCTGCCCAAAGTTTACCACCACCTGGGCAGCCATCCGGGATCCCTAGAGCTCCTAATAAGCCTCCAAAACCGAGAGCTCCTCCAGTGCAGAATCCAGAGTTTCCAGTGCGACCTCCGGCACCCTGGGGGCACCCAATGGCACCCCTGTATTCCCCCATCAATGCAGAACGTTTGGGGAAGATGGTTAAAACCATAACACCATATAACCCCAATTTGAGTGCATTTCAAAATTCTCAGATTTTTGAAGTGTGGGCTAAACGCTACAAATGGGGGGATGAGCAGGCATGCCTGGCAATGTCTCTCTGGGTTCCATACAACGTAGGGACTCAGCTGGAATACAGTGGTCTGAACAGAGCACGGTATCCAAGTGGTTTGTATCCCAATGAAAGTGAGCGAACAAAGCTGCTTGTGGAAGCAGTCACAGGGGCTCCACTTGTAGGTCCAAGTGCTCTGGAATCCTTCAGGTTCTCAAAGGATGACAGCCTGGAGGAGGCCTCAGCAGTTTTTGAAAAAGCCTGGCGGATGGTTACCCGCCAGGAGAACAAGCAGATGTCTCCAGGAGAGGAAGAGTTAATGGTTATAGAATTTTTGCAATGTTTGAAACATTTGGATCGTACTTTGGTGAGCTTAGCCGCACAATCTGGTACAATGGCAGGGGCAGTGAAAGTTCTCAGAACAGCCCAATTGTACGATGGAGGCCCAAGCATGGAAAAGAAGAAGATTCATGCAATGGCCACCAGGGGGGGCCCAGCTACCAATGACAAACAGAAAGTGAAAGCTCAGCAACCTTCCTCCACTCGGGGAGGAGGAGGGGGGGCTGAGGGTGATCTGTCTTCATTCCAGGCACGCAGGGCTGGTATACAATGCTACAGGTGCCATAATAAAGGACACCTAGCTAGGGAGTGCCCGAGCAAAGCAGAGAAAGGAGACGCAGATGATCAGGCTGCGGCAAAGGAAAATGGGTTTGTGCAGCAGATTAAACCAAAACGTAACTTTGTCAAAGGACAGAAAGTGGAGAATTCTCCTGAATCCTCTAGCTCTTATCAGACAAGAGAGCAAGGAAAAGAGCCTCTGGTTTTAGAGGTAGGACAGAGAAGGAAGTCTCCATACACTGAGGCCATGAAGCTGATAGCGGCAATGTACCTTAACGAGCAAAGCAGTGAGGATGCAGACACAGCCTCCGATTGACGGTGTACGCCCCCCACTGCTTTGTCCTTCGTTGCACCCATTGTAATAGGGCGGGATGGACGGCCTTATCTTAAAGGGGCAGTGGAGGGGTTTGAGGAAAAAATTTTGTTAGACACAGGTGCATCAGTATCAACCACCGGGCTGCCACTAAAAGAGAAGGGTTCCACAGAAACTACTAATCTGATTAGTTTCAATGGATACCAAAGCAAAGCCAGATTGATTCCGCAAGCACGGGTAAAACTGGGCGGATTCACTATGGTTGTTCCACTGTGGAAAACGGACATCAAGGGGACACTTCTGGGGTCGGATGCAATCCGAAAACAGGGGTGGCTGATTGATATGCCAAATCAGGTCGTGTGGAGTACTGGGGTACCTGATCAGAGCATCAAATGTGTCAATCAAGAGGGTTGGCAAGATGTTTTCAAGGTGTCAAGAGAGGATCTGGAGGAAGGCTGGTCTGAACAATTTGATCCAAACCTTCGCCCGTATCTGGAAAAATATCCAAAGTTATGGGCAAAGAGCAAAACAGACATTGGGAGGATGAATGTGGTGGTCAGGATTTCTGGTCCAGACCCCCCATCCATTCGGCAGTACCGCCTTCCCCCAGAATCTGAGGAACCAGTGAGTAAAATCATTCAAGAGTTCCTAGACAAGCAGATTATCAGGCCATGTAATTCGGTATCCAATAGCCCGATTTGGCCAATCTTGAAACGAGAAACAAATCAATGGAGACTATGTGTGGATTTGAGGGCGGTGAACAAGGTAACGCCGCCTGTGACCACAATTGTGGCTTCAATGCCAGACATTTTAGCCAGAGTTGATGCAAAATGCTGTGTGTTCAGTTGCTTGGATATATGTCAAGGTTTTTTCAGCATACCATTGCATAAAGATTCCCAGTACAGGTTTGCCTTCTCCTTCCGGGGTCAGCAATATACCTTCATGGCCTTGCCTATGGGATTGCACAGCAGTCCCTCTCTTTTTCATCAGGCGCTGGCACATGTTTTAGAACCCCTGAACCTGGGAGATGCATTGCTTTTTTATGTTGATGATCTTTTTGTCCAAAGTGTTACTGTAGATCAGCATAAAGAGATACTGGACATGGTGTTTCAAGCTCTCCAGGATTCAGGCCTAAAGCTGAATCCAGGGAAAGCACAGATCCTGAAGGATGAGGTAACGTATCTGGGAGTTCAAATCTCTGGGACGGGCAGGAAACTGATACAAAAAAGGGTAGCAGCAGTTCTGGCACTCCCAAGACCCACAACAGTGACAGGGCTCAGGAAATTCCTGGGATTGGTCAATTTCAGCAGAGAATTCATAGAAGGGTTTGCAGAAAAAGCAAAAACCTTATATGAACTGCTGAGGGATCAGGAAGAAGCATCCAAAAGCCTCCCATGGACTGACGAGTGTCAGACAGCATGGGAAGGGCTGAAACAAGGTTTGGCACAAGCGCCAGCTCTGTGCACAGTGCACCGAGACTTGCCATTTGCCATACAGGTGTTTGCTTCAGAACAGGCCATCTCGGCCGTGCTGTTGCAAAAACATCCAAATGGGCCTAGAATCCTAGGTTATTTCTCCAGAGTCTTGTCACCTGTGGAAAAGGGGATGCCAGAATGTGTAAAACAAGTGGTAGCTCTACATTGGGCAATAATTGCTACAGAGCACATTGTAGGCTTTTCTCCAATCGAGGTGCAGACACCACATACACCCCTGAGAATGATTTTGCAGCAAGGGCAGGTCAGGGGGGTATCAGCACAGAGGTTGACACAGTGGATTGTCCCTCTTAGTGAGAAGAACATTACCATAGTACACAGTGCAAAATATGTACTTCCTCAACTGATTTAGTATGAGGGAACAGAACATGATTGTGTCCAGGAGGTGGAAAAGGAATTGACCAGTCCATACGGCCGTGTC
The DNA here is from genome assembly GCF_040937935.1 of Hyperolius riggenbachi. Classification (NCBI taxonomy): domain Eukaryota; kingdom Metazoa; phylum Chordata; class Amphibia; order Anura; family Hyperoliidae; genus Hyperolius; species Hyperolius riggenbachi. The sequence goes on along the minus strand of NC_090652.1, from coordinate 193,474,134 downwards.
CACGTTGAAGGAGCGGAAAAATTTTTTGTGGATGGGGCCAGGTATTGGCAAGAAGGTCAATACTGGACAGGTTTTGCAGTTTTTATCCCACAGACTGATCAAACATACCTTTTCCAGCTCCCACCAGGTTTTTCGGCACAGAGAGCCGAATTGGAAGCCGTCCAATGGGTAATCCAAAACACAGAGGTGAGAATTACCATTTACAGTGACAGTGCATATGTGGTATGTTCCCTGTGTGACTACCTTCCCATTTGGGCTAAAAGAGGAATGGTGGATGCGACAGGCAAACCCATTCAGCATTCAGAGATCCTCATGCAACTCTTTCAGACTGGCATGCGGAGCCCTGAACGGGTGTCTTTAGTTAAAGTGAAAGCACACCTTCCTCCAGGGAATGATGACATTCTCTTGGCAAATGCAAAGGTAGACACACTGGCAAAAAAGGCAGCGGTGGAGGGAGATTTTCTCTATTCAGAGGAAATGCCTTCGATCAGCAAACTTTCCAAGGTGAAGCAGCAGGTTCCGGAACCGGCACCCTGTTTCCTCCAAGAAAAAAGGAAAGATCAAAACATTGTTCAGATTGTGGAACAGACCAAACTTCCGGCAGAGCTGGTTGTGATCAATGGTGTTCTGTGTAAACAAAGGCCAGAAGGGATAGTGCCATATATGCCACAACATTTAGAGAAGGAATTAGTGAGATTCAACCACGATCTTTTGGGACACATAGGGATAGCACGGCTAGTAGAAGTGATGAAAAACAAATACTACAGCCGTACCCTTAAACAGACATGTGAGGAGTGTGTACAAGGATGTCTCATATGTGCCCAGATCAATCCCAAGCCAAAAGGGGAAAAACCTGCTTTACAGAGGGTTCCTGTGGTGGGAGGTCCCTGGGAGACCCTACAGATTGATTTCATAGGCCCACTCCCTGTAGCCAGAGGGGGATTGCGATTTGCGTTGGTAATAGTCGACATTTTCACAAAATACGTGGAGGTCATACCTCTCAAGTCTGCCACAGCCCTGTGTACAGCTAAAGCCTTATGGGAACATGTTTTCAGTAGGTGGGGGTTGCCCAAATGTATTGAGTCAGTTCAAGACTTAAGTTTCGTTGGTCAGGTGATGAAAACACTTTGTGCCCTTTTGGGGATAGACCAAAAGTTCCACATACCGTACAGACCCCAGTCCTCTGGGATAGTGGATTGTATGAACCGTACTCTTAAGACAGGCTTAAAAAGGATGATCCTGACCTATGGCAAAGACTGGGTTACCCACCTTCCAGCTGTAATGATGGCGTATCGAGCCACACCTGCAGCGGCCACAAAAGTGTCACCACATGAACTGATGACAGGGAGGAAAATGCATCTTGTCTTCCCGAACGAACCTTTTCTTTCAGAGATGCAAAAACAGGCCATTAGTCATGAAAAATGGTTAAGAGCTTTGCAAGCACAACTGCAAAGGACTTTGCAGTTTGCAGCCACAAACATGTGTCGCCCAGAGCCTGTACATACTGCAGATAGCGCATCTGAAAAGTATGTCCAAGGGGGGTGGGTGATGGTGAAAACTTTCAGAAAGACAGGTCCGTAGGAAGCAAATTTTGAAGGTCCTTACAAAATCATAAAGAAAGTAAGTGACACCACTTTGGTAGTGGAGAGGGATTTGTCATTCAATCCACCAAAAAGCAAGAAAAAGTTCAAACGAACTCCACAGAAACCAATCATTGTGCATATTGATCAATGTAAAGTGTATAAAGGGAAAGGCCCGACTCCAGAAGGGTCAGGCACAACCAATAATAAGGAATGATATGTTCCTATGTCGATTTCAGGTGATCGGACAACATGTATGCAAGGAAGATGAATAGATGGCAACTGAGATGGCTAGCGAGATTTTATCCGTACAAACGAAAGTTTCCAGATGTCAATCCGGACATGGAAAGGAGCAGGATTTCCGAGACCGAGAAAAAGACTGAAAGACTGATGGGCAAAACGTAACCCAAAGTGCTAATGCTTTCTCTTTTCCAGGATGTACCATCTGGGACTATTATCATTCCTATTCTGATTATTATTACTCCTATTCTGACTATGATCATTACTATGAGGACTATTATCATTACTATGATGACTATTATCGTTACTATTATGATTATTATTATTACTACTATTCTCATTACTATTACTGGTATTATGATACAAGAAGAGTGACAACTGTTACCGGAGGGCAGACCAAGATTCCTGGGGGCCGCAAGAAAAAGTTTACTTTTGCTTTTTAACATGAAGTCTACAGACACATTTATGGATATAAGTGGTCACACCAAGTGAATCTCACAAGGGGGAACTTACTGTGTGAGCAAAAATCCCAGATGGATCTAGTGTCGAGGTTTAACTATGTTATTCCTCAAAGTGTTAAAGCAAAGCTCCCCAGGGGGTGCCCATCTTGAGAGATAATACTCCATGGGAGTCCAGGTCATAAAATCAGCCCACATTTTTGTTTTAATTTGTTAAGATAAGCACCCACTGATCATTAGGAGGGGTATTATAATTATGCTTGATTACACAAGTGATTTTGTGTTTGAGATTAGGCAATATGGGTAAGTTAGTGTTAGACATATCTTATAAGTCAATATTTTAGAGATAAGTTATAGTATGTTATAATATGAAAAGTTTTAGGCTCAGACATGCCATATGAGAAGTCCATTAGAAGGTATCTGTTTCCAGCATTCCCTTTAACGGCGAGTTTCACGTGATACGTTTGTGACATGGATGCATCTGAGTGGAGGTGCTACATATTAGGGCCTCCCCAGTAGAGCTCAGAGGTGTAGCTCTCTCCCAGGGTGTGGCCACCTAGACAAGGGACTGTGTGTGATCATGGAGAGGTGGAACCTAAAAAGGGAAAAGTCGTGGAGACCAATATGGATTGGCTGAGCGAGGGATTAAAACAGAGGATGATGTAGGAAATCTGATAGGAGAATTCTGCATATAAGTCTTTAGGGGGGACTGTAAGATTCTTAGAGGGTCTTGCAAGGTATGGCCCTTATTATAGCCAAAGTGAACCTGTGTTTCAGTCAAAGATTATGTGCAGAGTTCTCTTGCTATACAGATTCTAGAAGGCCAGGCAGAGAGTGGAATAGAAGAGAGAACATTACAGGGAATAGTAAAAGGTCAGAACGCAGCATTATCTATGGGACGTGCAGACTGACTGTCTGAGCCTGGGATGCCCAGGGCCATACAAGGCCAAACAATGCCTGGTGCTTCTAAACACCAGTTTCTGAGTATTTAGGGTACAGGGCATCGGCTTCGCGCTTGCGCACTAGACGGATGTCAATCACAGAGTTCTGGATGTCAATCACAGAGTTCTATAGGCCAATAGCAAGCGTTTAATAGGGGTGACATCTGGAACTCGCCCATATCCCACCTTCGGGGGCGTGTGGTTAGTGAACACTTGTGGGTCTGGAGGTTTTTCCATTTATAAGGTATATCCGTCCAGGTCTGGAGCTAGCGCGCTCATATTAATCAGCTTTCAATATCTGTATTATTACCTACTGATGTTTGCTTTGCTTCGTATGTTTTTCAATATAAGTTTGTAACCAAGATTATACCGAGTATCCCGGTTGGATACAATAAAGATTCTCTTAACTGCTCTGGCGATCAAGTTCTGTGAGAAAGTCTGCTATCGGCTGTATACTTTCCGAAGGTGATAAGGACCAGCACTAAGGCTGTCAGGTAGTCACACACAGGGACTAAATATTTGATTATTACAGGTCACAGTCAGGATTTGTTTAATAAAAATTGGTGTGGCTTGGGGGTGTGTCCTGTTCTGAGGGGCAGCGTTTAGGGCACCAGACTTTCTGTGCCTACAGGCTGCTGAGCTGTAAATCTGGGCCCTGCTCCCTATGATGGGAAGTAGACACAACTGCATGTACTGTAAGTATGTTTTGTATATAGCAACTGCATTTGGCCTGAGCTGATGCTGATAGTAATACTATAGTAATATTTTATTGCCAATATTATACTATCTAGCCTCTATACAATACATACCCAGTGACATACTTTTGGCTGAAAGTCTGCTACACAAAAAAGTTGCACCCCAACCACTAATCTAACCTCCCCATATCCCTATCCTACTGCAGCTCCTAACAATAGCCTTCCTAATGCTAAGCCTTACACTGATGGTGAGGACTCCCTAATGACACTTGCTTAAACCATAGAATAACAAGTGGGTTATGTTATGTAGTTTTCACTGAATATACCTTCAGATTGTACATTTTATCATGAGTGACTAAAGCAGACGAACATACATTTGGCGACACTGATAATGAAACAAAGTTAGCAGTAAGTTTTAGGCTACGGTACGTGAATATGCATTTGGTGCCGGTAAGTAATGGTATTCATCTGCATTGTAGTTGAATTTAGATTTGGTGCAGTCGATTGCTTATCTGTAGGAACGTTTGTGCTAGGCATAGCTTTAAAAAGCTAAGTACCTAAGGTAACAAGTTATGTATTGACTTTGACACTTTTTCTTTTTTACAAGTGTGTTATGTGTGGCGGGGGAGGGGGAGGAAGAAGGCGTTAATAGCATATTATAAGTATAGGAAATTTATTTTGGGATATTTTTTTAATTTAATAATTTTTTTGTACACTAGATGCCCCTACATAGTCAGAATGTTGAATCACAGTATTCTAAGCTAGCAGGAAGTGACCGTTTTGTTTTGTTTACAATTACTGATCACTGTAGCAGTAGCACTGATCAATCAGTATTAGAAACTTTGGCTTTAGGAACACATGTTCCCATTCACCAATTTGTGCACTGCCGTGTGACGCCGAGGTTGCGCACTGCTCATAAACAGGAAGAAACGAGTATATACATTCCTGGGAGCTAAAGTGAAGTTTTCAGGGATGTAGGTACTCGTCCAGCAGGAAGAAAAGTGGTTAATGCTAGCTCATTTTTTATGAGTGCTTTGAGACAGACTTACAATCCTTTTTTCAGTCTGTGTGAGGATACATGCGGTTGTCGCCAAAATTGCTACAGATGTTAAGGGGAATAGTGGGTACAAGTCAAAACATTTTTTCTAAAAGACCTTGTAGTTTTTGAGAAAATCGATTTTAAAAATGCAAAGAAAAATGGTTTTTAAACACAGAAATATGAGTATTTTTTTGACTTGTACCCACTATTCACATTACTATATGTAGCAATTTTGGTGGCAATAGCATGTATGGGGGCTTTGTTATTAACTGCTTAAGTCGGCACAAAATTACATGAAAATGTACAAAAAATTATGAATTGTTACAATTACAGACAACACTAATTACGATTTTTCCCAAAATCTGTTCTCATCACTAAGGTTGAGTTTTGGATTTCCAACTCCTTCTTGGAAATTAAAATTTCTGAACAACTGAGTATAGTACACAATGCACCTGACTATGGAAGGTCTAAAGTCTGCTAAAATGTCTGATAACAACCACTATGGCTGACGACCATTTACCTTTGAAATGTGTGTACAACATATGTCGCTTATGGATCCAACATGTATTTTTTGGAAGGCTGTTTAGCCCACTGTTGTTGCTAGATGATTTCCCTATTCTGTGGAACAAATTTGTTTTAAAAGCAAACAAACTTCTCTATTACTTTACTATATGTAGTGAAAGATGTTTTTGGTGTCAAAAAATGCTTACAGTTACAACTTACGTATAAAATACAGTAATTAGAGATTGGGAGATAGATTTTTGTGGCCTTTGCAGCAGAAATTTCCATCTTTTCATGTCTGGAAATAGGGTTTTTAGTCACTGTAAATTGCATGCTATATTCATATTTCTTTTACCTGTGGAATTAAACGACAGGATCTGATGGAGTCACTCAAACCAAACCAATGCTGACAATCAGGATATTCTCCCCTCTTTACAAAATACTGTTGTCCAGAGTAATTGGGCTTTTCATAAATCATCCAGTTTCCATTTTCAACACGGATGGAATTGCAGCGACTGAAGTATGAGTTTAGCTCTGAGCTGTCATTACGACATTCGTGGGATCGGCCCTGGAAGTTCCTATCTTCGTAGAATATTATCTGAAAACAAATTTATAAAATTACTTTTGCACCCATATTATAAAATATAACTTCAACTTTTTTTTATTTACTTAACATTATTCGCCCCTCCCCCCAAAACACAAAGGTCTATATTGCAGAGTTCCTCTACTCTTGAATTACAAAAATAATTAGATTATATTCCATACATGTCAGCATGTAAATTACCTTCTATTATGTCTGCACTTCTCATTTATATGGACGTCACTAATAAATTATTGTTGATTAATCTCACCTAGTATTCCCATTACATCTGCACTGTAAGTACTGTCATTGTTGTTGAACTAAATTGCATTTGCAACTATAATACACTACATAAATTGCATCCTGATACCCTGGCAAATTGTATTAGGACACACTAATACGCCATTGCATAAAATAGACCCTAGGAGACCTCTTGCACATTCTATAGAAATGCCCCAAAATAGCAAACCTCTGCAAAGAACTTTCAAACTACATAAACAAACTTTCATATGGCCCTTACTTATTAATTTCTCAATTAGTTCTACTTCTCCTGGAAGGTGACAGACTCCCCACAGAAACAAGATTCTCAGTCTTACTTCTACTTATAAACACCAGAAAGCTTTTAATAAACCCAATGTAATCCCAACAATTCATAAAATTTTACAAAGGAACTTACACCCGCAAATGGAGAAACAACATGAATTAAGAACTCAAACACGTTTAATAAAAAATAAAATGCTTGAAATGCATCACAATACCTCAATTGTATTCTGCAGGGATGTACAACTAAACCAGATTCACTTTGCTTTAGTGTCTCAAACCCCTGATGTGGACTCATTACTTATTGCACTATGGGAAGCTTTGAATCCAAAGCATCCTTACAATTGATGAACAAAATGGCTATGCATTACATACAGGACAGGAGTATTTACTACTGGTATTCGAAAATTATATTTGAAAACACTACATTTTACGGACCTTAAGGCAGCAAATTACCCACAAAACATATACTGTATAACATCTATGTGGTGTTTATGTAAATACAACACGGTCTCGGCATGCCAGCTGGGTAACAATAACAATATTATTGACTGAAATTTTGGGCAGTCTAAATAACTTACTACCATTTCACAACCTTTAAGGATAAAATATCATAATAAATACACACAAAAAGCCTAATACATTGCAGGCAAGAATGCAAGTTATATATTAACATGTAAAATGTGCATGAAAGTGCAATTAATACAATGAACCTTCCACCATGTAATAACGTTTAATAGTGAAATGTTGTATTGTAATTGCCAGTTTCAATGCAAAATTGATTATGTGAACTCTGAGCTCAGCACTGTACTGTACCCTCCCAGTTATTCCACTGGATCCAGAGGCAAAAAAAACTCTTACAAGACTTGGTTCAATTAGCTGTAAAAAAAGAAAAATCCTTTGTGACTCAGGTGGCAATCAAATAAAATCCCTGGATCAACACTGCTGGGAATTACCTAGAAATTATAGCCATGGATGCCATGGATGCAATTAAAGCATTCACGCCATCTTTAAATACAGATATAGAATCTGTCATTTCTACTTCCTCTGTGAAGATATTCCATATTCAATTACTCTTACTGCAAAAAACCTCTTTCTAAATAGATGACAGAAACTTTTTCCTCCATATGCAGACCATGTCCCCTTATCCTTTTTACAAACCTAGGGACAAAAACTCATTTACCAAACTTTTGTATTGTCCAATTATGTATTTATACAAATGAATCAGGTCACCTTTCAGGCTAAGTTCACAGTGGTACGTTAAAGTCGCACGTTAAAACAAAATTTAACGCAGAATAACGCACTGCAATGAAAAATCAATGCACACGTTCAGTGCACACAATCAGTGCACACGTTGCGTTGGTGTCTAACGCTGCACGTTAATTGAAAGTACTGCATGCAGTGCGTTATACACATTATTAGCTGCGTTAGACTGTTTGCACATGCTCAATAATGACTTGGAAGCATACTTTTCATTGCCTGTATTTTCGACTGTATCTGCTGTATGTGATGGTAATGCTGCGTTGCAAATTTTTGGGCGCATTGCATGGTAAGTTTGCGTTGTGATTTTAATGTCGCATCAAACTGCAACTTCCCACTGTGAATCTAGCCTTAGTCATTTTTTTTTCTAGGCTAAAAAATTACCGTATTTTTCGGAATATAAGACGCTCCGGCATATAAGACGCACCTAGATTTAGAGGGCAAAAATCAGGAAAAAAAAAAAAACTAAACCTAGGTGCGTCTATGGTGCAGGGGCTTCTTATGGACCTCTAACTCCCCCAAAACTGTCTTTATCTAAGCTACACTGCCCATCTATACTAACACCTGCTACACTACACTTCACTTCACCCCTGCTGCCCCCATCAACTACACATTACTTCACTAACCCCTACTACAACTACACTACACTACACTACAGTATACTACACTTCCCTCACTAACATCTGCAGCCAACCCAAACTACACTACACTTCACTAAGTAACCCCTTCAGCCAACCCAAACAACACTACACTACACCCCTGCTGCATCTCACCTGATCCTGTCGCCGCGATCCTCCCCTCCTCCATCTGCCTGTCATCACCCGAGAGTCGCAGCCGCCATCATCTGAGGGTCCCATTAGGTGTCATCAGAGGGTCCAGCAATCCCATCCAGTATCCCCGCTCTTTAAGTGTCCAGGTTGCCGGATCCTCTTCGCTGCAGTCATGCTTGTATGCAGCCCCGGGGTGATCACGCGGTGATTACGCGCTGCCGGGGCCGCCTTCCTCCATAGTTACAGCGTCCTCTTCTTAGATACAGTGCCCCGTTCTGCGTGACGAGCGGCGCACGTGCGCCTGACGTCATGCGTGACCCCGGCGCACATGCGCCGCTCGTCACACAGAAGGGGGCACTGTATCTAAGAAGAGGACGCCGTAACTATGGAGGAAGGCGGCCCCGGCAGCGCGTAATCACCGCGAGCCTGCATACAAGCATGACTGCAGTGAAGAGGAGCCAGCGACTTGGACACTTAAAGAGCGGGGATCAGTCGGGGATACTGGATGGGATTGCTGGACCCTCTGATGACGGCTGCTGCGACATTGGATGACGGCGGACAGACGAAGGAGGCTAGGATCGCGGTGGCAGGATCCGGTAAGTATGTTATGGGGCGAAAATACCGTACCTTTGGAATATAAGACGCACCCACTTTTTCCCCCCAGTTTTGGGGAAGAAAAAGTGCGTCTTATATTCCGAAAAATACGGTACTTAAAATTATTTGAAAAATTAAAAAATCAGCTCAGATTGTCCAGCCTTGTTTGATAATAGGGGACTTTCAATTCCATCCCTCTGATTATATAGCTGCCAATCTTTGAACATGTTCAAGAACATCAATGTCCCTCGTATAGTGTAGTGCTCAAAGCTGTATACTATTCTGCAGATGTGGCCTCACAAATGATTTATACAGAGGGAATAGTATACAAACATCTCTTGATTTTATTTACCTTTTTATGAATCCCAGAATTGTATTTTATGTAGCTGCTGCTGGTCATAATGGCTAATTACAACTAAGCTTTGATACATCGTAATTGCCATAATTATGATTGTAGTTACTAATAGAGATGCAAACTACCTGACGATTTTTAACTCTTCTTCTTCTCTTTAACATGTAACGTCGGCAGGAGTGCACCCACTATTTCATCAAGACAAACAATTCTTCTTCTCTTTGGCATGTAGGGTTGGCAGGAGCACACTCATTTCTTGACCAAGACAGGCTCTTCTTCTTCTCTTTGGCATGCAATGTTGGCAGGAGTGCCCCAGCTTCTTGATCACTATTCTTCTTCTTCTCTTTGGCATGTAACATTGGCTGGAATGCACGCACTTCTTAATTGCAACAAACTTCTTCTTCTGTTTGGCATGTAATGTTGACACTTGGCTAGAGCACACCTGCTTCTTGATCATGACCAACTTTTTGTCTTCTTCCTTTTGGCATGTAACATTGGCAGGAGTGCACCTGCTTCTTGATCACAACAAACTCTTCTTCTCTTTGGCATGTAATGTTGAAATGAGTGCACCCACTTTTTGATTGCGACAAACTCTTCTTCATCTAATCTTTGGCATGTAACCAATAGTCAGAGGTTTGTTGGCATTATAATAATACGTCTGCCTCCGCCACTGCAGTTGTTCTACTTTATCTGTAAGTAACAGGTCCAACTCTGGGCGGGACCGGTCTCTAATCAACCTGTATATGCATGAGTTTGTTTTCACTTCTGTTCTGCTTTCTCCAGTTTGGAAAAGAGTTCGTCAATTTTGAGGTTCCTTTGACGCTTAATCTCACTTACCATGCCAATCATGAAGCCTCTTATCATAGCCTTATGTGCTTCCCATAATATTAAAGGGGAGGACACAGAGCCCATCTTGTCTGCAAAGTATTCTCTGACACTGTCTTTAAGTCTATTTATCAAATCTTTCTTAGACAACACAGAGTCATTGAGACGCCAGAGGAACTCCCTAGGGAGTGGAAGTGAAACCGAGCAGCAAATGGAAATATTTTATAACAAGATGATTCAGCGTTTACAACAAATGATATAATTATAAAAGTATAGAATAAAACAGGTATTACCAAAAATTCACTATTCAGGTAAGTGATAAAGTTCATGCAGAGCGCTCTCCCAGCTAGTTGTGGGACCAGCAAATAAGTATACAAGAACAATGTGGAGAAAGCACTACATGCACTATATGCGACCTGATTCACACCAGCCAATGCAATTTGATATAAGTCCCATTCAGATGGTTTATGCCAACCACACTAGTTTATTACCAACCAGCCACAGATTACCAGTGTGGTCAGCATAAACCATCTCAATGGGACTTATATCAAATTGCATTGGCTGGAGTGAACCAGGTTGCATATAGTGCATGTAGCGCTTTCTCCACATTGTTCTTGTAAGCAGATGGAGATAGGAAGGGGTCATACCAGGGGGTATTATGTATTCGGGCTGCAGGCACAAGATGTAAACAGATGGATCCTATAGAACTCTAATCGTTCGATTGGTATTGCAGGACAAGCTCTTGGAACATAGCTGAGGCTATAGATGTCAAGTCCAGAACAGATTCCGTAAGCCTGCAAATCCTAAGGTTGCTTCAGCAGGAGCGATTCTCATCCGCGAGCTCCGCTTTAATGTCAGCAAGCTCCTTATCGTGTGCATCTACTCTGTGGTCAAGGCTTTGACAGACATTGAAAAATCAGGTGCATGAAAAAAGGTGCCAGGAGAAAAAGGGCCCAGCTGGATAACAAATTGGCACAGCTGGATAACAAAATCTCAATAAAGATAAACATCGCTAACAAAATTTGTTAACGATAAATACCGTTTTAAAACAGACGGGAAATGGAAATGAAAAGATATTGGGCCTGATTTACAAAGCGGTGATAACTCAGTTATCACACCTAAAAGACTTTAGGCGTGATAACCTTTGCACCACACTGGTGAAAAGCCAGTGTAGGCGTGATAAGTTTAGGTGTGATAAGTTTAGGTGTGATAAGTTTAGGCATGCTAAGTTTAGATAAGTGTAGATAGCGTGCAAAGTCCCGCACGCAAAGCAGCGCCATTAAACTCTATGCAAAGTGCACCAGACTTTGCTAGCGCAAAACTTTTGATCAGCTGTGCACTGCGGTGCTAACGCAGTTGGTGCTTAAACTTATCATGCCTAAACTTATCACACCTAAACTTATCATGCCTAAACTTATCACACCTAAACTTATCACACCTAAACTTATCATGCCTAAACTGAGTTTAGGCGTGATAAAGGGCTTTTCACCAGGGTGCTAACTGTTAGCACCGCTTTGTGAATCAGGCCCATTAACTTTAAAAATCGTTACATAATTCAACAATACAGCTTAACCTAACCCTACTCTCACACAGAACCCTCCCCTGGTGGTGCCTAAGCCTAACCACTCCCACGGTGGTGCTTAACCATAGCCCTCCGGGAGGTGTTGCCTAACCCTAACCACCCCTCCTGGTGGTGCCTAAAGGCGCGTACACACACCGTACTTTTGCAAACGACAGGTCCGTCACACCCTCCCGTGGGGAGGTTTTTCTGCCGACAGTTGCACGTGAGTTCAAGCTGTCGGCAGACTGATAAGACTGTTTTTGACTGATCCGCCGAGCTTGTACTCACGTGCAACTGTGGGCAGAAGAACTGCCCTGCGGGAGGGTCTGATGGATCTGTCGTTTGCAAAAGTACGGCGTGTGTACGCGCCTTAACCCTAACCACCCCCCTGCACAAACACCCTTACACACATAGAAAAAATAATATATTTGATAACGTAAAATCTGTACACATATTTCAAAAACATTAATGTTCTAATGTTGTTAACGATATTTATCAGGCGCCCTTTTTTCTGCTTTGAGCACCGTATTAACGATAAATGCATTAGAGTCTACGGCGGCACCCTTTTCGTCCACTAGTAGCCGGTGTCCTTTTTTCCCGTTTCCGAAAAATCAGTTCTGTTTAACCAGTAGAAGTCATGGTTTTGCTTGCCCAAGATACATAAAAAATATATTGTCCCCAGGTAGACTAGTCTGTTCTAAGATTGTCTCTTTTTCTAAAATAGGGATGGTCGCAGGATTCCACGGAATTAAGAATTAATACAATACAATACAATAACATTTCTATAGCGCTTTTCTCCCATAGGACTCAAAGCGCTTAGGCTCTCTCAGATTCAGTAATTAGTAGGATGAAGTATTCACACAACAAAAGTTATATTTCTGCAAATGCCAGACTGAACAGGTGGGTTTTCAGTCTGGATTTAAACACGTCCAGGGATGGGGCTGTCCTGATCTGTTGAGGTAAGGAGTTCCAAAACGTAGGGGCAGCATGACAGAAGGCTCTGGGACCAAAAGTTTCTAAGTGGACTCTGGGTATGACTAGATTATTAGAACCTGTGGATCTGAGAATGCGGGGATTGCTACGCAGCTGTAACATATCTTTCATGTATCCAGGGCCTAGATTATTCAGGGATTTAAATGTCAGTAGGCCGATCTTGAATAGGACCCTCCATTCTATAGGTAGCCAGTGAAGGGAATGCAGGACTGGCGTTATGTGGCAGTGACGGGGTTGGTTGGTTAGCAGTCTGGCAGCAGTATTCTGTATCAGCTGTAGGCAGTACAAGGCCTTTTTTGGAAGGCCAGTGTAGAGAGCATTGCAGTAGTCCAGTCGGGATGTGATGAAGGCGTGGACTAAGGTTGGCAGATCTTCTGGGGGCATGAAGTGCTTGATTTTTGCAATGTTCTTCAGGTGAAAATAGGATGATTTCACCACAGCAGAGATTTGAGTTCTGAAGTTTAAATCCCCATCAATTAGAACTCCCAGGCTACGCACATGATCAGAGCTGCGTAGATCCGTGCCTCCTATTCCCAGTGGTGAAGACTGCAAGTTAAGTTGTTTTGTTATCATGCTCTGCCCTCCAATCAGAAGGACTTCAGTTTTGTCTGCATTTAGTTTCAGCCAGTTGTCATTCATCCATTGCTGTAGTTCACGTAAGCAGGCGTTTATAGTTAGAGTTGGGTCTGTCACACCAGGCTTGAAGGAAAGATATAGTTGGGTGTCGTCTGCATAGCAGTGGTATGTCAGGCCATGTTTTTGGATTAGTTTTCCCAACGGTAGCATGTAAATTGTGAAAAGCAGGGGAGAGAGGATTGAGCCCTGGGGCACCCCATACTTAAGTGTTACAGGGGTGGACAGGAAGGGCCCCATAGACACTTTGTGGGTTCTGCCACTCAAGAAGGATTGGAACCACTGAAGTACTATGCCATCAATGCCGCAGTATTCCTGTAGCCTGTTTATCAAGATGTCATGGTCAACTGTGTCAAAGGCTGCAGAAAGGTCTAGCAGTATGAGGATCGAGCACTCTCCTCTGTCTCTTGCCATGAGCAGGTGGTTGCATATTTGGATGAGGGCAGTTTCAGTGCTGTGGTGTTTCCTGAAGCCAGACTGGAATGGGTCATAACTGTTATTTTGTAGGATTCTGGCTTCTAGCTGGAGGTATACAGCTTTTTCAATTAGCTTTCCCAGAAAGGGGAGGTTAGAGACAGGTCTGTAGCTGGTCATTGCATCTGGGTGCAGGGAGGGTTTTTTGAGGAGAGGCCTGATGATTGCTTCCTTCAGTAAAGCAGGAAATATCCCTGATTGTAAGGAACAGTTAACAATTCCGTGATTCCGGCCGGAATTTGATGATTCCGTTCCGTTGTGATGGAACGGAATTGCTATATCACTGTGGCGGACTTTCCGCTGAAAAATCTGAAATTCCACGGAATTCAAATTTTTTTTCCCACCGAACTGATTTCTGCCTAACAAGAAGAATTTCTACTCGACAGACTCCCTTCCTCTCGGAGGGAGGAGGAGAGTCTTGTCTTCCAGGTAATTGTAGGATTTCAAAAGCCAGCATACATACCTTGGCCGGGAATCGAACACAGGTCTAGTGCTTGGTAGGCAGCTCTCCTCACCACTATACCACCACCAACACTACATGCTGAAGCCAGCCTAGCATGTACCATTATGATATATCCAAGAGAAAAATTAGCTTGCTTAGGGATTTGTAGGATGTCAAAAGCCAACTCACATACATTGGCCAGGAATCAAACCCAGGCCTACCGCTCTGTAGGCTGCTATCCTAACCATTATACCACCAACACAACACACTACAATGCTGCATGCTGAAGCCAGCCTAGCATGTACCATTGTGATATACCCAAGAGAAAAATGAGCTTGCTTAGGGAATTGTAGGATTTCAAAAGCCAGCTTACATACATTGGCTGGGAATCGAACCACGTCTAGTGCTTGGTAGGCTGCTATCCTAATCATTATACCACCAACACAACACACTACAATGTTACATGCTGAAGCCAGCCTAGCATGTACCATTGTGAAATATCCAATAGAAAAATGAGCTTGCTTAGGGATTTGTAGGATGTCAAAAGCCAACTCACATACATTGGCCAGGAATCGAACCCAGGCCTACCGCTCTGTAGGCTGCTATCCTAACCATTATACCACCAACACAACTCACTACAGTGCGACATGCTGAAGACAGCCTAGCATGTACCATTGTGATCTATCCAAGAGAAAAATGAGCTTGCTTAGGGAATTGCAGGATTTCAAAAGCCAACTTACATACATTGGCCGGGAATCAAACCCAGGTCTAGTGCTTGGTAGGCTGCTATCCTAACCATTATGCCACCAACACTAAATGCTGAAACTTCTTGGAGTAGACTTACTTCCTCCCTCCAAAAGACACACATACATCCCCTTAAAATCATTCAACAGCAACTGCGTGCACAGTCTTTGTGGTACACAGTCTCTGTGGCACAATTGGTTAGCGCGTTTGGCTGTTAACTGCAAGGTTGGTGGTTCAAGCCCACCCAGGCATGGCCTTGCCTTTTGTGTTCAACAGTTGTCCGAAGAGAACCTCAGATAGCCATGTTTCCGTTCCATGTCAGTTCACGGAGGGTGAACTGTGGTGTTCCAGTGGTGTTTCCGTTCCATGTCAGTTCACGGAGGGTGTCTCCGTGAATAGCCTGCGAGCCTCCGATTGCGGCTCGCAGGCTAAATGTAAACACGTGGGGAAGAAATCCCAGCTGTTTACATCATAGGAGATCAAAGGAGATCGGCAATCCCCGGCCTCTGATTGGCCGGGGATCGCCGGCATCTGATAGGCTGAAGCCTATCAGAGGCGGCGCAGGACGGATCGCCGTCCTGTGCCGCCCATAGGAAGGAGGGAGGGAAGGGGAAGGAGGCGGAAAATCGATGCGGAGGGGGGCTTTGAGGAGCCCCCCCGTCCCAACTGAATGAAAATAGCCGGCGGCGATCAGACCCCCCCAGCAGGACATCCCCCTAGTGGGTAAAAAAGGTCGGATGTCTGGTCGCCCTGGCTGCTTGCTGATCTGTGCTGTGGACTGGAGAGCCCACGCTGCACAGATCAGTGCAAACAAGCCTGGTCCTTAAGTGGTTAAATGTTGAGCAGTATATTCCAACAAGTTGCTGTATGCAGTGGTAGGTTAGTGAGTCACAAACATGTAGTTGTTGCACACAGAATCAACAATTCAACAATGGTTTTATCCTACCAAGACTGAGGCAGATGGCGGTGGGTGCCAGGCAAAAGAGGGGCAGCCTAACGGCCATTTTGCACGGTGGTGCTTCTGCCAAGACCGGTCCAGTCAGTGGACCAGTCTCGGCAGAGGCACTGCCGTGCGAAATGGCCATTAAGCTGCCCGTGTTTCGTCCTGCACCCACTGCCATCTGCCTCAGTGTTGGTAGGATAAAACCATTGTTGATTCTTGTCACTGTGTGCAACAACTTTATGCTTGTGACTCACTCACCTACCTTGATAACCATATTGACTAAATCCCCATACACACGTTCAACAGCGGTCTTTTATGCAGCACAATCGTTGAATTATTGTTCAAAAAACTGATAAGACTGATAAGATGTCAATCCAACTGTTGGATTGACTTCTTATCAGTCTTATCAGCTTTTTGAACAATAGCAAAATACTTTTTTTTAGCTGTTTCAACTTGTTTCACAACAAAAGTTGTTCAACAATTGTGCTGCATAAAAGACCGCTATTGAGCGTGTGTATGACAAACATTTTGTGCATGTTCAACAATTTCAGCTCACACATGGTATTATTGAGTAGTAATGGGAGGAATAGTGTGCTGCCTGCTTTAAACTGCTACTGTATGTGCCTACTGTTAGGCTTGGCTCACATTACTATGTGAAACGGACATTTTGTATCCATTGTGCTAAATCGCAACAGACAGTCGTCAGATCCTATGCCATTAGTAGGTTCCGTTCATATTTGTCAGGCTGCAATACAAAATTCTGACTTGCATGATGTTTCACAGCGGATACATTTCCCACAGAAGACTACAGTGGAAATGCATCTGCTCCAGACTCCAACTGGACCACAATGCACCATCAGAGTCGGCACTGCATTGTCCGCTCTGGTTAGCCATTCATGATTTGAGCACTGATGCCAATTTAACCTCTTATATAAGGACACACATGAATTTTACTGGTTTTGTGGATAGATATATGAAGTTTAGGCACTGATAATGTGTAAGTACCACCAGAACCTGCTTTACTTAGATGTGTATATATTTAAAGGGATGATTTGGCAATCATGGATCCTGCTCAATGTGAACTGAGCCTTAAGCCTGGTACACACTTTCAATTATGATTGGCCATTCTCTGACCAAGTTTACCACATCCATGTAGTATGAGGGTTAACAAATATTCAGTACAATGAGCAGATTGTGAAATTGTGTTCCAGGCTATTTACTTCCTTTTAAACAATACAGACTGCCCAGCTGTCTTACTGATCCAGCCTCTAAAGCCTGGTACACACATTCAATTTCGATTGACCAATCACTGACCTATTTTACCACCTCCATGTATTATGAGAATTTACCTACACAATCTGTTTATAGTGTTCAAAGTCTGTTGCCCATCATACTACATCATGGAGGTAGTAAAAGTTTGGCAGTGATTGGCCAATCAAAACTAAGCACACACAGACACACATACACACATCTGATTTTTATTTATGGCTCTAATATGCCCTTTTTTCCTCCCTCATGCTCAGTGGTTGAAATGTTGAATAAAGCTGGCCGTTCACTGTACAATATTTTTGCCCAATTAAACATTCGATTAGACAAAGAATATAAATGATCGTAGATTGATGTGGATTTAAACATTTGCAATATCACAATCAATATTAAGGGCTTCAACTGATCAAAAGAGTCATCCACAATGTTGGTCTTTAGTCAGTCCTGGAACCAATGTGAAAGGAAGATTGTGTGAGCAGTTGAAAAGGTAGCAAAATGAGCTTTCATCTTTTACCCCTTTGCTTTCTTCTATCTTGCTGTGTCTCTCCCCTTTTTCTTTCTTTTTGCACCCTCCCCCTCCGTAGATGTCTCTTTGCACCTTCACTCTATGTTGAATGGAAGCTCATCTAATAGGCTTCAACATATTGGGGGAGACTAAACAGGTCCATACCTTTATGCGATGCCCTTTCTTGATCACACACTCATGTGTTTAGGAGTTTGTGAGGTTATCTTGGCAAATATAAGCCATAACTTTTCTTTGCAAAAATGAACAGCTATAAAATCATGTGCATTATATATAGTGTTCCATGCAGAGTTTTGATTATATAGAGTCTTGCATCCAGAGTTTTGTCAGGCTTTAAATACACTTTCGTATTTTGAGGACTAGGAATGAGCCTGTAAGGCTTGGTGATGTATTCTCCACAGTCAGCATGCAACGCATGAGCTGACGTGGAGGAGGTACACACACTAGCACAAGGAAACAGGCTATCCCTAGTATAGTGGAGGGGAGGACTGACTCCAATAGGAGATTGTGGCGCACAGAGCCGGTGCAGATCCGACAGCCACAAACAATACTTTCGCTATAACGTCTCAGCACAAAGTAGCGCTGAGCGCATAAACCAGTACTGAGGAGATCAGGACAGGTAGACAGAATGAACGCTTGCTAGCTAGCCGCTACTTAGTGACAGCAAGCGTCCACAACAAGACAGACTGGAATGAGGCAGCCAATGCGTTGCAGCGATGGCGTGCCTCACAAAGACAGGACAGGATAGTCAGGAAATAGCAGGATCGAGATAGATGAACGTAACACAGATAAATATACAATAAGTATGTTTTCCTAGCGTATTACAATTACAGCTATCAATGAAACTATTTGTAACGTCTGACTAACATATGTATATATCGGCAATGAACCGATATATGACATAAGCAGGAACTCTGACTAGGACAGGAGTAATACAGGGAACAGGACTCAGAAGGATTCGCTATCTCTTCGCAGAGATGAACGCAATCCACAAACGGTAACAGAACAGGATTCAGAAGGATTCGTTATCTCTTTGCAGAGATGAACGCAATCCACAAACAGAACCAGGAGCAGGGTAACTTACTCAGCACAGGTGATCACGAATACGCGCAAACTACCAAAACGTGCTGGAAAGCTGACTAACTGCACACAGGATATAAACAGTTCGTGTACGTATACATCAGCAACACTGATGTATCAACGTAACACGAATACAAGGAAAATAATAAATGTGCTGGTATGCATATATATTGGCAATGAACCAATATATGATGCAAAGACCAGCAAAGTATCTTTAGAACAAGAAACACGATCGGGGGCTGAAGCAACAGCAAGACAGGCTTAAACTGAAGCTATGAAAACCCGAGGAGTCCTGCAGGAAGCAGATCTTTATACTGAGGTCATCCAATGGGAGCAGACATGCAGATTCCCACACAGGTGAATGATAATCAGTCACAAGCTGACAGCAGGGAAAGGCAGACAAAGCTATGCAGCTTGCATGGAAAGAGATCAGAACTGCCTGAGCTGCAGCACTACTACTTCCAGCAATACCTGCTGCAGCAGCGATTATGACAGTACCCCCGCCCTTAAAGGCGGATACCAGACGCCTCTCAAAACTGACCTTCCCAAGGAGACAACCTAACTGATAATTCATGATGACCGGGACAGCCCGGCAAGACCAAATTCCAGAATCAGTCATCACAAGACTGGATCCATCAGAACCAGAACCTACAGAACCATGCCCATCAGTACTACAAGTCTCAGTGTGACACCCATCAGAACCATGATTTCCAGAAGAAAGCCCCCCGAAGCTCTCTGAGCGATACCCACTGCCTTCCAGGGACCGTCCAAAAATGCCAAAGCCTTTGCAATGCCCACCGGAACTGTCTTTACCAACACAAAACCCACTGTTGAACCAGTCCAAGGTACCAGGACAAGCTTCCTCAGAGATCTTCCAGAACACTTTAAAGCTCCAAAGAGATCCCAAAAGGTCAGAACGCCCTTTAGGCTCACATGGAGAACTATCAAGAATCCCCATGGAACCTATGGCAATTCCCGAGTCAGGGTTACAAGGACAAACATCAAGATCAGGGCTTTCAGGGACCAGAACCATCTCTGGGCATGCAGGCAGACTGGCAACATCAGAACATGTCTCCCCTAAGGAAGCATCTGAGTACGCTAACACCTTAGACACACTTGGGCATTCTGGCACACAAAGCACATCTGGGCACACTGGTACAAGAGAAACTTCTGGGCATGTCAAGGAACTGTGAACCTCAGGGTCAGCCAAGATAGGACCGAAACCAGGACTGGACAAAAATTCATCATGACTAGACTTCACAAGCACTGGACTCTCACTAAAGAATGCAGGAACAGACTTGGATGTCGCTGATTCTAGCAAGGTTGTTAACAAATCAGGTTCAGGGGCATAAACAAGACAGGACAAGTCTTTTGATGTATGACCTGAGCTAGATAGGAATTCCACAACTTCCTCTGGACTGGACAGAGACTCATCTAGTACCTGGGATTGGGGCTCCAAAGTAGCTGCAAAACAAGTCAATATTACAGCATCCCCCACTGAACTGGGCAAATCTGAGGAATTCCCTGGACAGGAAGGGAACTACGGAATCTCTGCCACACCGGCCAGAGAATCAGAATTTTCCAAAATACAAGGCAGGGTTTCAGGAACGCTTACTAAATCAGACTGAAATTCTGAGACTTCTGTTATTTTGACCAGAGAATCAGAATTATTCATGTTACAGGGCAAGACTTCTGAAACATTCAGAGGACAGGGCTGGAGTTCCTTGGCTGTTACAACACTGGAGAGGGACTCCACAATATTGGTTAAATCAGACTGTGTACAGGGCAAGGTATCTAAGACACTTGCTGACGAGGACAATATTTCAATGACTTCTGCTTCATCAGACAAAGATTCATCAAATTTATTTAGAGTGGACTTTAATTCTAAGACAGCTGCTAAACAAGTGAATATTGCTGCAACACCCACTGAGGTAAGCAGTGCCTCAGAGTCTTCTGCTAGAGGGTTTGAAGTATCCAAAGTACTGGGTGAAGCATAGGACTCTGCGACTCCAGCTTCACTGGACAGGATCACTGAACAGTCCATATTGCAGGGCAAAACCATGGAAGCACCTGCTGGACAGCATAAGGATTCTGTGACCTGCGCTTCATAGGAGAGATCTACTGCACAATTCATGGTACAGGGCAAATTTACTGGAACATTTTCTGAACAAGGTAATAATTCTGCGATTTCAGGTTCACATAGCAGATGCTCTGAGCTATTTACGATACTAGAGCGAGGTGTAGAAACAGGAAGATCAAGACACAATGTTTGCGCATCTGAATCACCATTCATTTGTAAAATTGGAAAATTCAGATGCTGGGGTTCTGAGGTTTCTAGACAGGATTGCTGGGACTCGGAAACTGATGTAGTGCATCTATTGGCATCTGCTGGATCAGACAGGAGTTGAACTTTATTAACACAGGTAATTTCTGCAGAAGTGTTTGCAGAGGCAGGCAAGATTTTTCTGGTGTCTGTTTCACTGAACAAAGACTCATGAGTACTGGCTAGACTGGACTCGGAAGTCAGCAGGACCTCTGGATTCTCTGCTGAGAAATTTGTGCAGGGCAAGGTTAAGAAAGTATCAGTGGCTTCTGTTTTACTGGGAAGTAACACTGAGTTATCCATGGTACAGGGTGTAATTGCAGGAACTTCAATTTCACACAAAAAGAGCTCCGAATCACCTGCTGAATCAGCGAAAGGTGCTGAAGCAGGCGGGTCAGAACGCCAAATTTGCGAATTCGGGGTCACATAAAAATCATCCAAAATCAGTTCCCACACATCAATCAAAGGAGCCACACAGTCATACCTACACACACCAGTCTCTATTAGGTTATAGGCTGACTTAATGCATGCATTCAATACCATTTCACTTTTTGCACTGTAAAATTGACAAAATGAACTTGAATCATTCTTCCATTCACAGACCAGGGCTTCCATCTCTCCCCTCTCGAATGGAGGATCCCATGCATACTTAACAGCGAAACATTTAGGCTGATCACAGTTTGCAGATATGATTGTGGCAGGCCCATGTATAGGGTTAATTAGCAGGTGATTGGCAGATTCCTTATTCTTAAGAATCTCCAATACCTGTAGCAAGTGTTGAACTGTAGTGTATGCAAACTTCCCTTGGTTCACAAATAAGTTGATTTGTTCAATACTCTGTAATATCTCCTCATAATCATACTCAGATAATTCTTTTAAACAAAAATCTTTATTTTCCCTAGCCAGGGAGGAAAGTTCATTAGTAGTTTCATAAGTCCATTTAACTCCCCTGAAAGACAATTGCATTTCATTATCTGTTAATGGCAGAATCTCATTATAGGTCTCAGTCGCTAAGGATAACGACTCTGCAGATCGGACACGTTTCTTAGAACGTTTGCGTTTTGCCTTAGACCCTGCTGCCTTTGGTGATTTATTCAAAGCTGCAGGAAAATTATCAGGAACACTCTCTGCTTGCTGATCATTTTTGCAAACAATTGAAGGGGAAGCTGATTGGCCTGCTGCCAGGAGTTCATTTAGAGGAAAAGGCAATGGATCTATGCGCAACCAGTTATGGATCACAAACGCTAGAAATTCCAGCGGTCTCTCTTTCAAATCAGAATGATTGAGAACATCAAATGCCCACTGAAACAATTGCCCTTTAAACAAAATATAACTTAGCTGGAGTGCCCAGGTTGAAACAGGAGTCGCTTGGAGATCGGGATTGGCCAGGAACCTGGCACATTCAGAGAAAAACTCATTTTCTGTTTCAGAGTTAAGTTCTTCAAATTTCTTAAAGGAACAGGAACCATAATTAACAGTGTCATACTTTCTGGGAATCCCCCCCACAATGGGGATTGGTAATGGGGTTTTCATAATGTAAGGCTTGGTGGTGTATTCTCCACAGTCAGCATGCAACGCATGAGCTGACGTGGAGGAGGTACACACACTAGCACAAGGAAACAGGCTATCCCTAGTTTAGTGGAGGGGAGGACTGACTCCAATAGGAGATTGTGGCGCACAGAGCCGGTGCAGATCCGACAGCCACAAACAATACTTTCGCTATAACGTCTCAGCGCAAAGTAGCGCTGAGCGCATAAACCAGTACTGAGGAGATCAGGACAGGTAGACAGAATGAACGCTTGCTAGCTAGCCGCTACTTAGTGACAGCAAGCGTCCACAACAAGACAGACTGGAATGAGGCAGCCAATGCGTTGCAGCGATGGCGTGCCTCACAAAGACAGGACAGGATAGTCAGGAAATAGCAGGATCGAGATAGATGAACGTAACACAGATAAATATACAAAAAGTATGTTTTCCTAGCGTATTACAATTACAGCTATCAATGAAACTATTTGTAACGTCTGGTCTGACTAACATATGTATATATCGGCAATGAACCGATATATGACATAAGCAGTAACTCTGACTAGGACAGGAGTAATACAGGGAACAGGACTCAGAAGGATTCGCTATCTCTTCGCAGAGATGAACGCAATCCACAAACGGTAACAGAACAGGATTCAGAAGGATTCGTTATCTCTTTGCAGAGATGAACGCAATCCACAAACGGTAACAGAACAGGATTCAGAAGGATTCGTTATCTCTTCGCAGAGATGAACGCAATCCACAAACAGAACCAGGAGCAGGGTAACTTACTCAGCACGGGTGATCACGAATACGCGCAAACTACCAAAACGTGCTGGAAAGCTGACTAACTGCACACAGGATATAAACAGTTCGTGTACGTATACATCAGCGACACTGATGTATCAACGTAACACACGAATACAAGGAAAATAATAAACGTGCTGGTATGCATATAAATTGGCAATGAACCAATATATGATGCAAAGACCAGCAAAGTATCTTTAGAACAAGAAACACGATCGGGGGCTGAAGCAACAGCAAGACAGGCTTAAACTGAAGCTATGAAAACCCGAGGAGTCCTGCAGGAAGCAGATTTTTATACTGAGGTCATCTAATGGGAGCAGACATGCAGATTCCCACACAGGTGAATGATAATCAGTCACAAGCTGACAGCAGGGAAAGGCAGACAAAGCTATGCAGCTTGCATGGAAAGAGATCAGAACTGCCTGAGCTGCAGCACTACTACTTCCAGCAATACCTGCTGCAGCAGCGATCATGACAGAGCCTTATAAATCTGTTAAGCCATTCTTGTTGCAAAATGCAGTCACCAAACGTTTTTTGCTGAAAAGAGGCATTCTTGAAAATGCATTTTCTCATGACCGATTAATTTCAATGTTTTAATAAGAAAAGTCTCATCCTCTTAAAAATATTAACATTTTTTCTGTAAATGTAACCTAAGGGAAAAGGCTATACTTTCTAATCACTGTTCAAGATAATTTGTTAAAAATGTTCAGAACATGTAGCTAGTGGTAAATAGTAAACCTACCAGAAGTAGTTTTAAATTAAAACTGTATGGCTTTAATCTAATACATCAGTTACATTACCTTTCCCATCTTTGATGCCAGGAAAGTGATATGAAAAGAACTAGGTGGTTACAATTTATAGTAGTTACTAACAGAATGCTTTACACAATAATGGCTTAATTTAATAGAATGTATGTCAAATAAACAATGTCAGCACTATTCTCACCATAGGACATAAAACACAACAAAATCACCAACTCTGCAATACTGTTTCAACTGAATAGCTTGAATGGTCAAAGTGCTATTGTTCAACATGTTATTGTTTCACAGACTGCCTAGTAGCACAGAAACTCCATTATTTTCCTATCTGTGAAGTCATCTATTTTTTCCTTTTTCTACAAATCAACACATCTTGCATCCATAGTAATGCTAGTGCATATTTATGAAATGTTACATAAAAATACTGTATATTAAATCAATGTTTTAATATAGATTTTTGTAAATGAAAAACAAACATAGTTTATTTTTTAAAAATAATTCATACAGTGCTGGTTTGGTTGCAATCCTTCCAATCCAATCTGCAGCAGCATACAGAACAATTTTTGGGAAACCAGATTAAAATGTACAATATGAAATATTTTTAATCTGCAGTAATGCATCAATTTAGATTAGAAAAGATTTCCATCAGAGAAATATATACATGGGGCATGATTTATTGAAGTTTAAAGGGCAGTGACGTTATGTAAAGTGGGATAAAGTAAAATGAAAAATACCTGTGCTCATTTCAGTCATGCAAACATGTTAAAGTAATATTGAACACTAATATCAAAACTGTCACAGAGTATCTGGTGGACTGCAGGAAACCATGAACAGGTTGTTTATAAATGAAAATGATGCCTTCCTCTACCATATGTGCATGTTTATTATAGCTGTGACATAGCAAAAGGAAAATAATTCCACAAAGGCCAGCACAGTGCACAGGGTATGGTTGTGTGTGAATTGTGAAGCCTAAGTGGGCTGTGAAACCTTAGAACAACAAGGAGCAGATGAAGCTTTCTGTCGATTGATGACTTCATACAGTACACCGTCATTGGCATAGATTGGTTTAAAACACAAACACAGTTTTAATTAATGTATAGGAATTACAGGAATTAACTCATTGAATATATATATTTATTCATTGATCTGATTTCTAGATTGCCAGATTGCTAACAAACCAGCCTTGCCACTGTCACATTACACCGATTCTTCGCTCACTGCACTGGCTACCAGTAGAATGGAGAATACTCTTCAAGATTGGACTGCTGACATTCAAATCCCTGCACAGTCTGGGCCCTGGATACATGAAGGACTTGCTAAAGCTGCACCACACCTCTCACAACCTCAGATCAGCAAGTTCTGTAAACTTGGTCACTCCCAGAGTGCACCTCAAAAAATCTGGAGATAGAGCCTTCTGCCATGCTGCCCCTACTCTCTGGAACTCCCTACCACAACCAGTAAAGACAGCACCATCCCTGGAGCTATTCAAATCCAGACTGAAAAGCTACCTGTTTAGCCTGGCATTTCCAGACTTATAAAATTTCTTCCTCTGTACCACGATGGTCTGAGCCATGCTTATGCGCTTTGAGTCCCATGGGAGAAAAGAGCTTTACAAATGTTATTTGTTGTTGTTGTTGTTGTTGTAGATGGACTACACGATATAAATATATGATATCAATATATATGTTACGGCCAGAACCCGTAGTGTGGCCACTTCTAGTTCTGGCCGGCCACTTCGGGTTCTGGCGGGCCAATGTGCGAAGTGGCCGCAGCGCAGCGGCCAATGTTAGAAATGGAATGTTACGCCGTCTCGCTGCGGCCAAATTGATGACAACTTGCATAATGTAATGAAATATAGCCGGCGGCAATGTAATAGATGAAGCTGCCGGCTTTTGCACTGCCTCTCTCCTCCCCCGCCTCCCTCCTCTCCCCGCTTCCCATACAATAAGTAGCAGCCGGGTACATGCAGCCGGAGAGTCGTTCGTCGCAGCAGGGGCAGCAGAGCGGGGAGGCTGCAGACATTGCTTCTGCCAGCACCCGCTCTGCAGGAACGGCAGGATTCCCCTGCCGCGACGAATGACTCTCGGGACACGCGTGTCCCCGCCGGCTGCTACTTGTTGTATGGGAGGCGGGGGGGGGGGGGGGGGGAGAGGAGAGAGGCAGTGCGAAAGCCGGCGGCTTCATCTATTACATTGCCGCCGGCTATATTTCATTAAATTAAGCAACTTGTCATCAATTTGGCCGCAGCGAGACGGCGTAACATTCCATTTCTAACATTGACCGCTGCGCTGCGGCCACTTCGCACATTGGCCGGCCAGAACCCGAAGTGGCCGGCCAGAACTAGAAGTGGCCACACTTCGGGTTCTGGCCGTAACATATATATAAAATCGTATGTATGTATGTATGTATGTGTGTGTGTGTGTGTGTGTATGTGCCGCGATCACTCTAAAACACCTTCACTGATTTGAATGATACTTGGTATACACCAGAACAGTAACGCTGAAACTTGCAGAGTGAAGACAGGTCTCTTTTCCAGGGACCTGCAGCACTTAGACCTAAAAAATGGTCAAAAAGCTGTCTGCCTGTGCAGACAGCACAGCAGATCATTAAAGGCATTGTAGAATATTTTAACCCTCCAAAAAATGTGTCTACATGAATAATGCTTTGTTACAACATCCTGTGTGCACACCATTCTTGCAAAAAGAACCACAAACTTATATTGCTAGTAATTCTTCCTCAGAAGACGTGTCAGAGATTAGCAAATGTAATACTCACAAATGTGTAATGAAAGGTATCTTATTCAACAAGGGGTCCAGAGAAAGGAGAATAAAGTAAAGTAGGTTGAGTTACATTTTGGCAAAATATCCCAATTAGAGAGTCTAAACATAAATTGTCTTTGTCTGAAACTTTTTAAAATTAATAGTTTAGCTCTGCTTTTAAAAGGGTTCTTAATCCCTCCAGAATCAATATTCTCATGAGATATAAAAGTAAACTCTATGAGTTTAATAATAAGTGTAGCAAAATAGTGGCACATTCTCTTCACCATAAGAGAGCCTCTACAAATATGTCCTTTATACAAAATTCCCAAAATTAAAAGGCCCACGCTACTGTAGAGAGTAGAGTGTTTCAGGTATATAACCCCTGATAAGATAATTATACTTTAAATACTTAAAAAAGATTTGGTCACACTGTTTACTAATGCTTTTAACAGTGTTAACCATGTTTCTGCATCACCTGGGGATGCAAAAATTGCTCACATCTCAGTTATTCCAAAACTGAAAAGAATTCGTCTTTAGCCTCCAATTATAGGTCAATATTATTGATTAATGTTGATCCTAAAATATTCAATAAAAATCTTAACTACAAGATTAAAACTGATAATTCCTTATTTACTGCAATACATACAGATCCGGTGGGTTTTGTACCTGACAGAAAACCCAAGAGATAATACCATAAAGACTATTTTATTGTATATTGTTATACTAACCCAGTTGAGAGTGGCCAAGAGAATGGTTGATAAACTGTTCTTATGTTATTTCATCTGCGATTTATAGTGAATATAATGTTTATTTCCTTGTCATAAGTGAAGAGATTACTGTTAAAATGTGAATGTGATGCATAGTCATTGTTACCAGTGTGCTTATATAATTGGCAACAATTCACAAATAGCCACGTTTACTTATGACATATTCAAATACCTTTTTGCCTGCTAAACATATTCAACCCAATCCCCTCAAAAAGTGGGTAACATTATGGTTAGTCTAAGCCTAACCATACGTAGCTGGCTGCGTCATTCTCACCAACATACTGTATGTACATTACTCACATGCTCACAAATGTCCATTATACTACTCCAGGGAGTTTGTACCATCTACTGCAACTAGTTGCTATATTAGTAGTTCTCCACTGTTTATCACAAAGAACATTCCAGGTGTTTGTCAACTCCCAGACTCCAAGCGCCACTTATGTTAGATAATGAGCCAGCTCATAGTGCTGCAATATATAGCTGCAGCTTCCATACACCGGAGTGTTCCACTCCTTTTGCAATATTGCGCTAGCATAGATTTAAGCAACATAGCTCTTCCCCCCCCCCCCCCCCCCTTAGCAGAATTGCTTTAGCTTAAGAAGATGGCAGCCAAAAGGGCACCCAACGTGCTCAATATATTGGTTAAATCTGAGTTCTGATCAGTATTGCAACAATTGCCGAGAATGTGGTTGGGAGTGACCCACAACAAGGCCATCTGGGATGTTCCCATGTGGAAAGTGTAGTGTATGCTACCTGGTTGAGCTTAACCACGTGTCACCGAATGTGAGTGAACGCAAATGTATGAAGGGCTTTCAGAAATTGTGAGAGTACATATATTGTTTACATGATTGAGTGCCCTTGCGGTTTAAAATACGTCGGTAAGACTACACGGATTCTTAAAAAATGTATCCAGGAACATGTCAGAAACATCAAAGAAGGTGATTAAACTAGCCCCTGGGGTTGCACTTTAAGATGTATCATGATAAGGACCCTAGTGGTTTAAAATTGAAGGGACTAGTGAAGATGCAGGTTTCATCCAGGGGTGGGGATCTCGATAGAAAGTTGTGTCAGATTGAATCAAGTTGGATATTTAGACTGGGGACAGTAATCCCTAATGGCCTCAATTCTGAACTTCCCCTCGCACCATTGCTACCTGTATGAAAATCTATTGTTAAAATCTATGGTTAAAGAAATGACTATGGAGATAAATTATTGATGTAGCTGCCCTAATTCCATTGTAGCAGTAGGTTAAAAATTTTCCAGAACTGTGTGCCCAAAAGAAAAATGGAGGGAATAAACTGTATTCTTTCCCCTCCCTGAGCGAGAGAACAAGCAAAGTGGTGCTCAGGCCAATCAGGAGAACAGATGAGGCAGGAGTATGCAAAGAGATGATGCCGATAGAACTTTTAAATGAGAATGGGAGTTACCGTCCTCATATCATCTGAGTAAGCCTGGTGAACGGGCGATACTAGTGATGATGTGGACAACGTGGTGAAGTCATCACCAACGTGAACCTGGAAGTCTGCCTGCGTGTGTCGGAGGAGTTGCTACCCTTAGCGTGGAGTGGACCGAGCAGACCTGCAGTATGTGCAGAGTGCCTGGGGACCATTCCAGTCAGCCCCAGTGTGTATGGATAAGCCCAGCGAGGTGGGCAACCTAAGCTAAAGCAATACTGCTAAAAAGGTGGAACACTTTGTTGCTTAATCCTATGCTAGCAAAACATTGCAGAAGGGTAGAGATAGCCCAAAGTATTTCCTTTTCGAATACTTGATGGTGAAGATGGGGTATTCAAGCTTGCCTCCTCGGGTGAATACATAGCGTGTTCTATCCGCCCCTATACATCATCATTGAGGAAAACGTTGACCCCTTACCTCACAGTCGGCAGACACATGGCAGCCAATAAGCCAGAACTCCCTCCCGGACCCCCCTGCCCTCTATAAAAACACAAGTGCAGCAGCCATGTTTCACTCATTCTTCAGCTGCTGTTAGAGAGAGAAGGGACAGAGCATTGCTAAGATAGGAAAAGTGGTAGCTAGGCCACTGTTCTGTGTCACCACTGCCTTTTAGCTGTTTACAGCATCCTGAAAAGGCAAACAGAGTTCTCCTTAGGACTGGTACTGGTTCATAAGTTGTGTTTGCACAGTGCCCTGGCTCCTGACACTGACTGCACCCAGTGCATCCAGTGCATTGCATCTGAGCTGTATGTCACAGATTTGTGCACACTCCCAGTAACTCTGTGTTCAGAAGCACAATACACTACAACATCATTCATAAGTGCCATTCTTTCTGTATTTTGATTATATCACAGATCTCTGCCTCCAGTGCAGTGTATCTTGAGCTGTACGGCACAGATTTTGCGCAGACTCCCAGTGACTCTGTGTGCAGAAGCGCAATACAACACAACATCATTTATAAGTGCCATTCTTGCTGTATTTTGATTGTGTAATATCACAGCTCTCTGTAGAGAGATATAGAAAGGGACACCGATTGTCCAATATAGTGTAATATGTAGTGGTAAAGGCAATATTGAAAGTAAGTAGAAATATACACACAAACCAGGGTTACCTCTAAGGTAACCACTGTAAATGCAGGTGGGGACATTAGACCTGTACCCACTCAGGATTAAGAAGTCGCTCTCTGTAGATCGAAGAAAGAAGGGGTATGCCACCCCTCCACCAGGGGTGGACTCAATTGAGGTATAAACAGAGGCACCAAAAGGATAAAAAACACTAAAAATCTTATAATTGCTACAGAGGCAGTGGTGGACTTACCTCCCAGAAGCAGACACAAGAACTGTCAAATTCAAAACAGTCTAATGTTTATTGACATACTCCAAAAAAAAGTTGCAACGAGTTTTGTAGGTTTAACCCTGCTCCATCAGGCAATAAACAAGGAGTATAAGGCTGGAAATCAGAGAAAAACATTACTAAATCAGACCTTTGCATTTAAAAAGGGTATATGCAGTATACATAGGAAATTGGTGTTAATAACAATGGTACAAGTAAAAAATACTGTGGGTGTTTTTTATTACACTCATGGGACTATGGCCTCGATTCACTAAAGGGTGCTAAGTGTTAGCACGCCAGTGAAAAGGCACTTAGGACGCGAAAACTGCAGCTTCACACGCTAATATGCGCGCAAGCGTTTGCGCATGCAAAGGTTAGCCTGAAAAGCTATTTTACACGCGAACGGTGTGACGTTTCATGCACACGGTGCAACATTTTGGGCGCACCTGTGCAACGTTTCGGGTGCACCAACTTAACGCGCGATCAGTAACAGCTTTGGACGTGCAAACTACTTAGCACCCTAGTTTGCACGTCCAAAGCTTTTAGGCGTGCTAACTATTATCTAACTATTATCTTTCTACACACAGTCCCATGATTGTAATAAAACACACCCACAATATTTTTTATTTGTACCATTGTTATTACCACCAATTTCCTATGTATACTGCATATACCCTTTTAAATGCACAAGTTTGATATAGCCATGTTTGTCTCTGATTTCCAGCCATATACTCCTTGTTTATTGCCTGATGAAGCGGGGTAAAACCGGAGAAACGCGTTGCAACTTAGTTTTGGAGTATGTCAAATATATACGACTGTTTTGAAATTGACAGTTCTTGTATCTGCTTCTGGGAGTTAAATCCACCACTTCCTCCGTAACAATTTTAAGATTTTTTGTGTTTTTTATCCTTTTGGCGCCTCTGGTTACTCTATACATCACAGCTCTCTGCATCCAGTGCAATGTATCTCCAGCTGGACAACACAGATTTGTGCAGACTCCCAGTGACTCTGTGCAGGGCCGTGCAGAGGGTCCTTAAGTGGGGGGTGCTCAAATTTAAAAAAGGGGCCTGGCAACATCTTCCCCCGCATGCCCCCCCCCCCCTCCTCGTTTCTGGCTAGGGGGTATTGGTTGTCATGTGGGTGCTGAATGCAGATGCTGGGTGCCATGTGCGTTCTGGGTGTGAGCACAGAGTGTCATGTGGGTTCTGGCTATGGTTGGGTATCGAGTGTCATGCGGGTGTTGATTGCAAGTACTTAATGCCATGTAAGATCTGGGTGCATGTACTGGTTGTCATGTGGGTGCTAGGTGCAGGTACTGGATGTGACATGGGTGCGAATACTTGGTGCCATGCCTGTACTGGGTGCTGGCTATGCGTGGGCTTTGGGCATCACATGGGTTTTGAATGCAGGTACTTTAGGTGGGGGTACGGGTTAAGTGGGTGCTTGGTGCAGATAGTGGGGGCCATGTGGAAGCTGTGTGCAGGTGTGAGTACTGGGTGCAATTTTAGGCCTGGGTGCAGATTCTTGGTGTCATGTGAGTGTGAGTACTGGCCTGGGTGCCAGCTATGAGGGGAAGGGGTGGATGCTGGGAAAAGTAGAGGTCAGTGTGGGTGCTGCAGGAAGGGGCAGGGCCGTGCAGAGGATCCTCAAGGGTGTGGTCCTCAAATTTGAAATCGATAAATCATGCTAAATTGTGTATTTTATATGCCCTCTCTCGAAAGCATAAGGAAGTTTTAACCACCAACACCCCCCCCCCTTTTGGTGCCCCCGCCCTCAAATCAGCAGTGATAGGTGCCCACTGTTAGTGGGTTATAGTGGGCACAGTGGAGCCCACAGTGGAGGCACAGACTCACCTTTCATTACTGGGTCCTCTGTCCCTCTTGATCAGCACCCAAGCCTCTTTTCAGGCAAAGAAGTGGTTACCAATATGCAGTGGTTGCTAAGCATTAGTAGATGCAAAACTGCAGTAAGCGCCAAGGTGCAGCGGGTACCCAGATACAGTGGGTGGTAAGATGCAAAGGTTCACTGTGTGCTAAGTTGCAGTGGGTGCCGAGATGCCAAAGTACAGTCAAGCTGCTGTGGGTACTAAGGTTCAGTTTGTATTGGGTGTTTATTTGCAGTGGGTGCTATGCAGTATTGGGTGCTGAATGAGTAGCAGATGGTTATAAACAATAGTGGGTGCCATGTGAGTGTTAATTGGTACAGGGAGACATGTGAGTGTTGGACATGAGTGAGTAGGGAGTGCCATGTGTGGTCTGGATGTGTGCCATGGGAGAGTACTGAGTCTCATATGGGTACAGACCAAGGATGGTACTGAGTGCTATTTGGGTGTTGTTTATGGGGGTATGTGGGTCCCAGGTGCAAATACTGAGTGCCATGCGGGTACTGGGAGTGAGTACATGGTGACATATGATAGATGATAGTGATAGATGCTGGATAGTGGGGTATTTGTTGTCATGTGGGTGCTAAAGGCAGATGCTGGGTGCCATGTGGGTTCTGGGTGCTGGCACAGGGTGTCGTGTGGATTCTGGCTGTATGGGTGCGTATCAACTATCATGTAGGTGTTGATTGCAGGTACTCAGTCCCTTGTGAGTTCTGGGTGCAAGTACTGGATGTCATATGTGAGTGCTTGGTGTTTGTACTAGGCACTAAGTGGAGGCTTAGTGAAACTGGAACTACTGCAGATGAAACATGTGGGTGTTGGGTGCAGGTACTGGGTATCACATAGGTGCGAATACTTGGTGCCATGCCTGCACTGGGTGCTAGCTATGGGAGGCCATTGTGTGTTATGTGGGTTCTGAGTGCAGGTACTTTGGGTGCTAGTACTAGTTATGTGAGTGCAGATAGTGGGCGCCATGTGAAGGCGGTGTGCAGGTGTGAGTAGTGAGTGCCATGTTGGGGTTGGGTGCAAGTACTGTGCCATGTGGGTGCCAGCTATAGGGTGAAGGATTGCAGGCACTGGGTGTCATGTGGCTGTTTGATGCAAGTATTAAGTGCCATATTGAGGCCGGATGTGAGTATTGGGTGCAGGGTCCAAGTACTGGGTGCTTGCTACAGTGGGGGTTACTGGTTGAGTGTAATGTGGGTGCTGAATATTGGTGGGATTGTTGTGGGTGCAGGGGGTGGGAGATCACTGTGGGTACTGCTATGAATGGCATAGTTTCTGCTAGGGGAGGTAGAGGTTAGTGTGGTTGCTGGGGGAGGTAGAGCTCAGTGTGGGTGCTGGGGGAAGGGTAGGTCACTGTGGGTGCTGGGGGGGGGGGTAACTGTGGGTGCTGTGGAAGGTAGAGGTCAGTATGAGTGCTGGAGGAAAGGAAGGTCACTGTGGGTCCTTTGGGGAGGTTACTGTGGGTCTTGGGGGAGGTAGAGGTCATTGTGGGTGCTGGAGGAAGGGGAGGTCACTATGGGTGCTACTGTGAATGGCATAGTTGCTGCTAAGGGAGGTAGAGGTCAGTGTGGGTGCTGGGGGAAGGGTAATTCACTGTGGGTGCTGTGGAAGGAAGAGATCAGTATGGGTGCTGGAGGAAGGGGAGGTGACTGTGGATGCTGGGATAGTCAGTGTAGTTACTGGAGGAGGGAGTGGATGCTGGGTGTTGGGAGAGGCCACTGTGGGCGCTGGCAATGGGAGAGATCACTGTAGGTGCTGCTTTTGGGATGGGAGGTCCCTGTGGGTGCTGCAGGGGACAGGAGGTTAGCCACTGGGGGAGGGAAAGATCACTGTGGGTGCTGGGGGAGGGATAGGTCAGTGTGTGTGCTGAGGTAGGCAGGATCACTGCTAGAGCTGGGGAGGGAGAGGTCACTGTGGGTGCTAGGTGGATGGAGAGGTCACTGTGGGTGCTGGGGGAGAAGGTGGTTACTGTGGGTGCTAGGTGGAGGGAGAGGTCACTGTGGGTGCTAGATGGAGGGAAAGGTCACTGTGGGTGCCGAGTAAGGGAGAGGTCACTGTAGGTGCTAGGTGGAGGGAGAGGTCACTGTGGGTGCTGAGTAAGGGAGAAGTCGCTGTAGGTGCTAGGTGGAGGGAGAGGTCACTGTGGGTGCTAGGTAATGGGAGATATAACTGTGGGCACTGGGGAGGGAGAGGTCAGTATGGGTCCTAGGTGGAGGGAGAAGTCACTGTGGGTGCTATGTGGATGGAGAGGTCACTGTGGGTGCTAGGTAATGGGAGATATAACTGTGGGTACTGGGGAGGGAGAGGTCAGTATGGGTCCTAGGTGGAGGGAGAAGTCGCTGTAGGTGCTAGGTGGAGGGAGAGGTCACTGTGGGTGCTATTTAATGGGAGATATAACTGTGGGTACTGGAGAGGGAGAGGTCAGTATGGGTCCTAGGTGGAGGGAGAAGTCACTATGGGTGCTAGGTGGAGGGAGAGGTCACTGTGGGTGCTATTTAATGGGAGATATAACTGTGGGTACTGGAGAGGGAGAGGTCAGTATGGGTCCTAGGTGGAGGGAGAAGTCGCTGTAGGTGCTAGGTGGAGGGAGAGGTCACTGTGGGTGCTATTTAATGGGAGATATAACTGTGGGTACTGGAGAGGGAGAGGTCAGTATGGGTCCTAGGTGGAGGGAGAAGTCACTATGGGTGCTAGGTGGATGGAGAGGTCACTGTGGGTGCTAGGGGAGGGAGTGGTCACTGTGGGTACTAGGTGGAGGGGAGAGGTCACTATGGGTGCTGTGGGAGGTAAAGGTCAGTATGGGTGCTAGGTGGAGGGAGAGGTAAGTATGCCACACTAGGATTCCTGCCTGGGCCTCTTCACTTCAGTGTCCCAGGCGGGGGCGGAGCTTCCCACTGGTGGGCGGGGCTTATCACGATTGGGGCGGAACTTATTTGGCGCTGCGAGAGGGGCCTTTTTTAAGATTTTAAAAAGGGGGGGGGCCTGGGCACCCAGAGCACCCCCCACTGCACGTGCCTGACTGTGTGCAGAGACGCATTACACCACTACATCATTCATAAGTGCAATTCTTGCTGTATTTTGATTGTGTAATATCACAGATCTCTGCATTTAGTGCAGAATATCTTGAGCTGTACATCACAGTGATTTGTGCAGACTCCCAGTGACTCCGTATGCAGAAGCGCAATACACCACAACATCATTTATAATTGCCATGATGAGGGTATGGCCTATAGCCACCTGTGATTAACCCTTTAAACCATCCCCACAAAACCGACCCCATCAAATAACAAACTTACACAGGACTGCAGTTGATGTGGAAATAAAAGGCCAAAGCAGCCTTTTAACGTTATTTAACTTTAAATTAACAATCGTTATAAAAACACAAATGTAAACTTTATTACGTAAACAAAAGGGGGGAGGGATCCGGGGTTATAACAACATGAGTATATCTGGCATGCAGCCATGAGGAACCGGCCCCCAGCCGCAAACTCTGACTCAGGGACAGCTGCGTGCCAACCACAGAACATCTCTTTGCAGACGTGTACCTTCCGGAGGAATTCGCACCGGGGCAAAAACCTCGCCTCCCAAATTACTGACCACCTCCGGATACCTAACCCCCCACCACAGCAAACGGGTGTGACACCTCATACCCGTGCCGCCCACCACAAACTAAAGGCTTTTTGGATCCCTTCGCTAAGGGCAAGGGTCCACAGGTCCGTCTCAACTGCATTAAGGTGAACCCCATCTAGCCGTAAATATCTGGCAGTGTCAACCTCCAAATCAAAGTGGCGAACTGCCACTCCCCCGTTTCTGACCACAAAACGGGACACCTCCCGATTGAGCTTCTTCCTGGCCCTATTTACTCTATCCACTGACCTGGCCTGTCTCCACCTCAGCCTCCCCACCACCTCAGACCAGACCAAAATTGTAGCAGGAAAGCTGGACCGCAAGCGGAGAAAATTAAATTTGATATCCCGGACCAGCTGCCTAGTAGTACGGGAAGCCAAGTCGTTACCCCCTGCGTGGATAACAAATATGTCCGGTGGCCGATCTAACCGTGCGAAGCGATGGACCTCGGGCACCACTCTTGACCAAGACATACCCGGAACACCGATCCACCGGACGCGGGCATGCGCCCTGGGAAGGCCTAATTGGCGGCCCTCATGGTGCGCTCCTGCTTGCCTGGCTCCCCACGCCACATAGGAATGGCCCAGGATCCAGACTAGGCATTGCCGGTCTTCTGAAACACACAAAACAAAAAAAAACAAAACAATACACCAGTCACCAGACAAACACCTAAAGTCTACATTAAACACCCATGCTTGTTATTACAAATGTGGTCTGACATACGACAGGAATCGGGATGATTCCCATCGCCCGATGCGCTTTATCCAGGAGTTACTGAGGCCCCACCTGGCTGCCTCAGTAGCTGCACCGATCCGGAATGAATGAGACGCAAAACTTGCGTGGTCATAGCCTGCTATACCGAGGGTTTTACGAAAAATCGAGATAAACTGAAAACGAGTCAACGTAGACCCATCCTCATGTCATAAAAAGGCAGGAGGCGGAGACGGCCTAACCGACGAATACGTCCGAACCGTGTGAACCGGGCAAACCGATGATTCTGGTTCTCCCTTTACCAAGCTGGTCTGTCTTTGATTTACGTAAGTAAATGCTCACCGAGGACCCGTCAACACGTACATCCTCCTTTAAGATCCCCCCAGGTTTACTCTTGCTAGGGCTCACCAATTTACCAATTCTAAATGCCCCAAAGAAAGCTAACGAAAAAGCAACATAAAACAAATGAACCTCATAGGTAGAAAAACAAACATCTGGCAAACAAGCAGCAATAACAGACAGCATGGGAAAAGACACCGGACGCCGAGAGTCGCACACTTTGACCCCCGACCGATATCCCCTGATGGCTAAACGAACCCTCGGATCCTTTGTCACATCAGCGACCCCTTGCATTTTGAACAAAAATGCAAGGGCCGTTAGCTTCCTTGACAAAGCGATCGCCCTTTTTTTCATTACATGCCATGAAATGGAACAAGACGCATAATCGATCACTCTTTTTACATAGTTACATAGTTACATAGTTATTTTGGTTGAAAAAAGACATACGTCCATCGAGTTCAACCAATATAAAGTACAAACGGTTTTTCACAACGTCGCCGCTCTGCTGTAGCACCTCAGCCCATACTGCCGAATAGGCTTTCCATGTGGAAGCCGCTACCGACCGTGCCATCCACTTCTCTATTGTCCGAATGGAATCGCCCATAGCGCTTCTGGACAATGCAACCCCTGTTGATCGGCTCCCGGCACCTCTCTCCGGAAACGGTCCCACTGAAAACGAGAGAGGGCGTCAGCCACATCGTTTTCAGACCCAGGCACATGAGCAGCAAAGACAAACATGTTAAAGCACAGACATGCCAAAACCAGATGACGTAACAGACGAATGACAGGAGGGGAGGAAGCAGACACTTTGTTAATGGCCTGAACTACCCCCAGATTATCACAATTGAACCGGATTCTCCTATTCCTTAGGATGTGACCCCACAGTTCCACTACCACTACTATTGGGAAAAGTTCTAACAGCAATACATTTTTTGTAAATCCCGCTCTAAACCAATCTTCCGGCCATGGGGCTGCACTCCATTGACCAGCGAAGTAAGCTCCATAGCCGCAAGCTCCCGAAGCATCCGTAAAAAGTTCCAATTCAAAATTAAAGCATCTCTCTTCCATCCAAACCGATTGACCGTTGAAATCCGCCAAAAAGGACAGCCACATGGCGAGGTCCTCTCGATGGTCTTTCAACAATCTGATCCGGTGATGTGGGGCTCTCACTCCTGCCGTGGCGCTGGCCAGACGCCTGCAAAATATACGCCCCATGGGCATAATTCTGCAGGCGAAATTCAATTTACCTAACAGCGACTGTAAGTCCCGAAGCGTAATCTTCTTCCCCTCCAGTGCTGAACCTATGGTGTCTCTTAAGTCCACCACTTTGTCTTCTGGCAAGCGACACTCCATAGCAATTGAATCAATAATTATGCCGAGGAATTTGATAGTGGTCCGTGGGCCCTCAGTCTTTTCCTCTGCCAAGGGGATGCCAAAATGTTGACACACCTGCTCCATGGTCGCCAGAAGATATGCGCAATTTGGCCAATCCTTCTGACCCATGAACAAGAAGTCATCCAGGTAATGGATAACCAAATCCAAACCCGATTCCTCCCTGACCACCCACTCCACAAATCTGCTGAATGACTCAAAATATTGGCACGAGATGGAACAGCCCATGGGGAGACACAAATCTACATAGAAACTGTCTTCCCAAAAACAACCTAACAAATGAAAACTGGATGGGTGGACCGGCAACAAGCGAAAGGCGGCTTCCACATCCGTCTTTGCGAGAAGTGCACCCTGACCCAAACGTTTTACCCATTTTACCGCTTCATCAAAGGACGTGTAAACCACTGATGACTCCTCGGGGTCAATGCCATCATTTACCGACTCACCCTTGGGATACGATAAATGATGAATCAATCGATAAGCGTTGGGTTCCTTTTGGGGAACCAGCCCCAAAGGGGAAACCACCAGGTTGGAAAGGGGGGATCACTAAAAGGACCCGCCATTCGTCCTAACACCACCTCCTTGGCTAGTTTGACGGAAATGACATCTGGATGCAGGGAAACTGATTTTAAATTACGATATGGAGGGGGCCTGACTGAAGAACAAACGCTAGGTATGACAAAGCCATCTTTAAAGCCATTTGTTATAATTTAAGTAGGCCTCAGTTATTTGGACTGAGTTAGTCAAAAAGGCTTGATGAGCAGACCTGCCCTTTAAGGGGATTTTCTTTTAGAGAGAAAATCTGCAGTTCTGTCAGCAGAACTAGAACATACCAAGAAGCTGTTCTCTGAACAAGGCCGCAGGTCTCCCTGACCTGGGCATGGAACAATAAACATCAGCCATGTTTTGTAAATATCCACATTCCTGCATATAGGTCAGAAGCCTCATTGATTATTAATCAAGTAGGTGTGTATGATGACACCACAAGTGGGTCCACCAATAGACTGATATAGGGGATGGCGAAGATGATGTCATATTTAACTCTTTCCTAGCCGGTATTAAACCCGGAGTGAGCGATGGAGAGGGCACTCTGCTCCTTACTTTCGCACTAGCTCGCAAGGCTGACTGGGACCTCTAAGTATGTTCTTCCTTTCTGTAATCTGATATAATGTATGCTGTACATAGGTAGTTTAGTGGAACGTAGGTTAGCAAGAAGTGCCTGATTGACTTCAGCAGGAAGTCTAATCAAGAGCTTGTAACGCAACATGAAGATTGGCATGGCTAGGATATGATGAATGTATCTATCTGTATTTCTGTTTCCTGAATAAACTACGTAAACATTGAAGAAGCCTGAGGAAGTCTATCTCCTACTTGCTGTGTTGAGAGTCAAGTGATCTCACAGTCTGTGAGACGGTGGTGTCGAAGCAAGGTGATATAGAACAGTTTATAACACCATTCAGCAACAAAGATGCCGCAGCAGCGTCCGGGTATCTATTTAGAAAGCCCTCCATCTTTTGCACTATCACTGGAGTCTTCCCTCTTACTAGCAGCATCGGAGGAATGACCTTTTCCGGCTTTAAAACACCTGGAGGAAGGATGTGACCCGCCGCAGGATGAGCATTCATGTTTAAAACGGCATGATCCCGCAAATCGGCATGACCCTTCGTTAAATTGCCAACACACGCCCTTTTTCTTGGGGACCGGCTGTCCCGTATTTCCAGCACCACTGGACCCCCCTTGAAAGGACTGAGTGCTGCGACCCGCCGGCATCATCAATTTCATCCAAAGGCTAATGTCCTTATGGTCCCATCTGACCAAAGGCCGCACCGCCTTTCGCTGTCGGAACTGCTCGTCATAACGAAGCCAAGACGTTCCACCATAAACCCGTTGAGCCTCGCCAATGCAGTCCAGGTAACAGAAAAGACCTGAACAGCACTCCGGCTGACGTTCTCCAATCACAGTGGCCAAAATATTAAAGGCCTGAAACCAGTTTTGAAATGTACGCGGGATAAGCTGGTACCGCCTACGTTCCTCCTCCTCTTTCTTGCTCTCATCTGGCTTCGCCCTATCCAAATTAAATTTCTCTAACGGCAACAGGGAAAAAATTTCAACGTATTCCCCCTTCCAGATTTTTCTCGAACCTCCGGTTTTAAATGAGTTCCCAAAGGCCCCTCAAAACAAACATACACCTCCCCCCTGGCCGAGTCAGCCAGCCTCACCTGATCTGAAGAGGAAGTGGAAACCCCAGGTGTGGCAGAAGCCGCAGTGGACTGGGATACGGCTGCAACCACCTGTAACGAGGGTGAAGGACCAACCCCTATACCTGGAGCTAATACTAGGGGCTGACTGGAAAGGGACCCCCCAGTAGGCGCCCCCGACCCCCCAGATAGCTGAGTTGGTACAGAAACACCGCTACCCCCGTCAGAACCCGTGGGCCCCATCCAAGCGGCTGCAGGCAAAGACACCGCTGCCGGGACCGCAGGGGCCTGCAATACCTCCCGCAGACCCTGTAACAAACTTGACATCAAAGCAAAAGCAGAAGCAGCAGGGGGGGGGGGGCAGCATCAACATTTGCATGTGTAAACACAGACATCCCCCTCCCCCAGAGACCTGTGACCTACCCCTACTACCCGGATCCCCATGCCCCACAGCCATCTCACCTAGCTGCACCGAGCATGAGCCCAGGTCAGCTGAAGATCCAGATCCGTCTAGGATGCCGTCCTCGGACCCTTCACCCTCCGATGAGGAAACATTGCTCTGCCTGGGGGAATCCCTGGCGAATCCTCGAGGAGGGCCCTGACCACCTTCACCCCCAGACTGGGGCCTCTGCTTCCTGCCGCTGGAACCGCGGCCATCGCTTGATTGGGGAGGTACTGGGGAGGCCTGCATGCCGGAGCAGGCAACCGTGGAGCCACCCGCTGGAGGAAGCGGGGCCTGACCAGAAGGCAGAGCCTGCCGTGCAGAAGTGGCAGCTGCGGATGGCCCAGCCGGGCCGAGCGATGATGCACCAGATGGAGAAGCCTGCCAGGCGGAGTGGGCAGCCGAGACCCTGCGGGCGGAAGCACCCGCACCAGATTTCTTCCCGCGCCGGGCTGACCCGCTCCCCCGGGGGGGGGAGCGGCCGCCGAGGAGGCCACACTTGATGCTGGCGGTGCGGCCGGGGAGGGGGAAGCACCGCCAGAAGAGCTCCGCCGGGGACGAGGATTCCTCCCAGCCGTCTTCTTCTCTGAAGACTTGCGGCGCTTCGGAGAAGGGGCTGGAGGGTCCCGAGGGGGGCTCCCAACGCGGCGCTGAGCTCTAGGAGAGGTGTCCGGGCTGAGGCGCTCCGGGGGGGCGGATCCTCCGAGCCCGTGTGGACACCCCAGCAGCAACAGAGGACTGATCTGGGCCCAGGAGTCCCATCTGGCAGGACACCCAATCCGGACCCTGCACAGCAGCTTCATCCCTTATCCTGCGGACCAAGGCCTCAACGTCCATCGTAGCAGGTAAGGGACAGCTTCCAGTCAGCTCAAAAGCTTCTGGAATAATCCTTGTGGGACAGGAAACCAACCCTCCTTAAGGAATTCCACTTCCCGCTCCGCCCCTATCCCTACCCATTAGATCCAGCCCCAGGATTCCCAACCCCACCCATTTCTTAACCCTGTCACTGCTGGTGGCAACATCCAACCCCCTCATGTGAGCCCTCCCCTAGGCCCTGCGTGCCCCAGTCCGAGCTCTGCTTTCTTGCTGTATTTTGAGTGTGTAATATCACAGCTCTCAGCATTCAGTGCAGTGTATCTTGAGCTGTTCGTCACAGTTTTGTGCAGACTCCCAGAGACTCCATGTGCAGAAGCACAATACACCACAACATCATTCATAACTCATAAGTGCCATTCTTGCTGTATTTTTATTGTGTAATATCACAGCTCTCTGCTAGAGATGGTTCACCGGCGAACTTGCTTGCGCAAATCTTAACAGTTTCCATTGCCGCGAAATGAGATTTTTTTTCAAAAAAGTTAGCGTTCAAATTTTCCCCTAGACTTTAATGGTGCTGACTTTAATGGTTAATAGCTAAGCCCCATTACATGCTATAAACACAACATTTGTATGTAAATAGGGACAGTGGGTATAAGAGGAACATTTTTTTTTTCAAAAAAGACCTTATAGT
The DNA here is from genome assembly GCF_040937935.1 of Hyperolius riggenbachi. NCBI lineage: Eukaryota > Metazoa > Chordata > Amphibia > Anura > Hyperoliidae > Hyperolius > Hyperolius riggenbachi. The sequence goes on along the minus strand of NC_090652.1, from coordinate 193,431,272 downwards.
TTTTGAGAAAATCGATTTTAAAATTCTCCTTCTGACTGTGGGAAAATCAAACGCCCGCTAACTTTAGCGGTTAGTAGCAAAGCCCCCTTACATAGTAGAAACACCAAATGTACAGGGTATGTAGAGGGGGACAGTGACTACAAGAAAACATTTTTTTTTTTCAAAAAGACCTTATACTTTTTGAGAAAATCAATTTTAAAGCTCTCGTACTGAGTGTGGGAAATGTTCCAACCACCACTGACTTTAACGGTTAATAGCAAAACCCCCTTAAATGCCAGAAACACTCAGGGCCTGTTTTCACTAGAGCGAATCTGCATGCGTTTCCTGCATGCAGATTCGCATAGACAATACAAGTGGATGGGACTGTTTCCACTTGTCAGGATTTCCGAGCGTTTTTCTGTGCAGAAAAAATCTGCATGGCAGAGCCCTCAGAATTCGCACACTGCCTTATGGTGTGCAGTTCGCATACAATGTATTTAATAGGAAATTCACATGCGTTTTCGTATGCAAATTTTACCGTGAATTTTACCATGAGTTTGCGGGCGTTTTCGCATAAAATCAATGTAAAAGCAAACAGGCACTGGCATGGTTAAATTCGTATACTCATTAACATATGCGAAAACGCCTGCGGATTTGTGGTACAATTCGCATCAGCGTGCAAATTCATTTTTGCATTTTCCGCGACTAATTCGCACCGCACAAGTGGAAACAGGGCCTCAATGTGCATGGGAATGTTAAGAAGAATGGTGGGAACAAAAGGAAAAAAAAACGTTTTCAAAAAGATCATATAGTTTTTGAGAAAATCAATTTTAAAGATCTCGTACTGAGTGTGGGAAATGTTCCAACCGCCGTCGAAGAACAAGAAGAACAGTGAGAATAATAGGACATTTTTTTTTTCAAAAAGACCTTATACTTTTTGAGAAAATAAATTTTAAAATTTCAAGGGAAAATAGTATACATTTAAATGCGTAAATCACAGTTCTTAGAGAAACAATTCCCGCCGACTTTAGCAGTTAATAGCAAAGACCCCTTACATCCTAGCAACACCAAATTTGCAGTATATGTTAAAAAGATAGCGGGAAACAATATTTAAAAAAAAAAAAAATTACGTGCTGAGTGTGGGAAATCTGAAAAAAAAATGATGTGGGGTCCCCCCTCCCGAGCCTCTTTAACCCCTTGTCACCCATGCAGGCTGGGATAGCCAGAATGCAGAGCCCCGGCCGACTGGGGCTTTGCACCCTGAGCTATACCAGCCCGCATGGTATGGGGGGCTCTGGGGGAGAGGGACGGCCAAGCCTTTCCCTCTCCCCCCGAGCCCTTGTCCAATCCATGGACAAGGGGCTCTTCCCCACCTACGGCGCCCCAGGAGGAGGTGGGGGCGACGACTCCCTGGGGGGGGGGGTCATGGTGGCATCTGGGAGTCCAAAGTACCCCTTACCAGAGCCGGATTAAGACCATGCAGGGCCCCAAGCAGAATAATAAATTTATCCCCCCCCCCCCACACTGCTGAAAGGATGTCTCCCCAGCATACAGCATCTCACAGTAGTGAGTGCACCACTCACTTTTTTTGTAAATATTCTATTTCATCTTTTCATGGAACAGACAGCACTGAAGATATGACGCTGTGATACTCTGTAGAGCAGTCAGTGTACAGCTTTTCTAACAGTGTAAGGTTATTTGCTGTGCAATAACATCAACACACAGCCATTAACCACTTTACCCTCTGCGGTACGAATTTCTCCGTCCCTTTTTCCATCCTTTCACCCCCAGGGACGGAGAAATCCGTACCTTCCGCGCTACCGCCGCTGTCCGCGCTCCCGCCGCTCGTGCGCGCGCATCCGCCGCTCGAGCACGCCGCTGCCCGCTCGCCCGGAGATCAATGAACGGGAAAATCCATTCCTGTTCGTTGATCTAAGCCCCCGCAATGATCCGCTGCTTCTATTAGAAACAGTGCGATCATTGTGATTCTCCCAGCCTCCTACTGCTTCCTGTAAGCGTCCTTCCGGACGCTTACAGGTCGCATGTAAACAGACTCACTGTTTTGGCCATCTTGTGGCCAAATAGTAAACTACACCCTAAAATATTTTGCACATACAAATACATTGGATAACAAAATAAATTAACTCATTACTTCCTACACTCCCCAATTTTTTTTTTTTTTTGTAATTTAAAAAAACAAAACAAAAATACAATAAAAAAAACATAAATAGTTACCTTAGGGACTGAACTTTTTAAACATTTATGTCAAGAGGGTATAACACTGTTACTTTATAAACTATGAGCTTGTAATTAGGGACGGACGCAAAACTGAAAAAAAATGCACCTTTATTTCCAAATAAAATATTGGCGCCAAACATTGTGATAGGGACATAATTTAAACGGTTTTATAACTGGGACAAATGGGCAAATACATTTCATGGGTTTTAATTACAGTAGCATGCATTATGTAAAAACTATAATGGCCAAAAACTGAAAAATAATATTTTTTTCCCACATTTTTTCCTATTTTCCCATTAAAACACATTTAGAATAAAATAATTCTTGGCATAATGTCCCACCTAAAGAAAGCCTAACTGGTGGCGAAAAAAACAAGATATAGTTCATTTCATTGCGATAAGTAATAATAAAGTTATAGACGAATGAATGGATGGAGCGCTGAAAGGTGAAAATTGCTCTGGTGTTCAAGGGGTAAAACCCCTCAGAGGTGAAATGGTTAAAGGCAGGGGCGTAGCAATAGGGGTTGCAGAGGTAGCGACCGCATCGGGGCCCTTGGGCCAGAGGGGCCCCATGGGGCCCTTCCTAAACCAAAGTATAAGCTGTTTATTGGTCCTGTGTTGGTAATGATCACTTCTATAGATGCTTTGAATGGTAGTAATCATTAACAAGCTGTTCCCCATCCCCTTCTGGCACCTCTGACACTGTAGATGACCTTGGCAGGTTTTGTTGCGCCATATCAATTGCTACGTATAGAGTTCTTGGGGGGCCCCAATGTAAAACTCGCACCGGGGCCCGAGATTCATAGCTACGCCACTGGTTAAAGGACAACTGTAGCAAGAGGTATGTGGAGGCTACCATATTTATTTACTTTTAAGCAATACCAGTTTCCTGGCTATCCTGTTGATCCTCTGCCTCGAATATATTTAGCCACACTCCCTGAACAAGCATGCAGCAGATCAGGTGACATTATTGTCAGACCTGGCATTAGCTGCATACTTGTTTCTGGTGTGATTCAAACACTACTGCAGCCAAATAGATCATCAGGGCTGCCAGGATTGTTATTGTATTGGTATTGTTTAAAAGAAAATAATATGGCAGCCTCCACATACTTCTCACTACACACAGATTTAAAGGGAACCAGAGATGAAAGAACTTAAAAAATTAAAAAAAGATTTTATACATATCTGGGGCTTCCTCCAGCCCCATCAGCATGGATCGCTCCCACGCCACTGTCCTCCGCTGCCTCTATCGCCAGTACCGGGTCTCGTCACTTCTGCAGGATGCGTCTGGTTGTATGCATGCACAGGGGTTCCCTCCATCTCGCCGGCGCCTGCCTTACGCATGTGCCTGCGCAGTACGGAGGGAATGCAGTGTGCGTGTGTCAACTGGCCCTGACTGGCTGAAGAGACGGGACCTGGTACCAGGGGATAGAGGCAGCGGAGGACAGCGGTGTGGGAGCGATCCATGCTGATGGGGCTGGAGGAAGCCCCAGGTATGTATAAAATCTTTTTTTCATTGATCTCTGGTTCTCTTTAAGATCAACTTCATGATTGTTTACACCGAAAATGTGATGGCCCCTTGTACTTCTTTATTGTTGCCTAAGCCTACCACGTGGCAAGTATGACTGTAATGTCTTGTACACACCATTCAATTTCCCATTAGATAGATGAGTTGAATCAATTATTTCTGAAAAGTCAGAATGGGTTTCCAATCATTTTTCTTATCATTTTCCAAACACTTCTATACAAAATTGATCAGAAAAACGATCGGAAATCAGAATCGGATCACGATCGGATCTGTCAGAAATAATCCATTTGACCTATCTATCTGACGGGAAATTGCATGGTGTGTACCAGGCATTCGAGTTGTGAGGATCTCGTAAAGCAATATTGGAGTTTATTCACTGCAAGACCAAATTAGTCAGTTTTGCTCCCTCATTCTCACTAGTCATACACAGGTCAATAATGCCTCAGTATGTCTAGCCAATTGATCATTATCCCATTCAATGGTTTAGTGATCAATCTCTATCACAGCAAGTTTAATTCTGATAGGCTTCAGCCGAACTGTATCAAGCTTCAATCAAACTGCAAGTGCTGTACTGCTCAATGCAGAGCAAAGTTATGGACCATCGATCCCCAACCACTCCTGTCCTGCCCCCATACCACAGAGATTGATAAACAGCACAATATCGCTTAAAAGCTAATCGATTGGGTATGTATGACCAATAGATTACTGGAAGATTCAATCAGTGTTCAAAATGGATGTATGCATAGCCAGCTATTTTGGCCAACTAGGGTGATAAAATTAAGGTCAAGGAACCAACTGTAAACATCACCAGCAGAACTCTTATCTCTGTAGTGGAGCATTGCTGCAGAGATCTAAAGACTGAAAGAGTTGAACAGAGACAATAAACAGAACAGAGACAGACAATAAATCTTTATGTGCCTCTTATGTTGGAGATACAATTAAGGCTAATAAGTTCAGCAAAGACCGGAACTAAATGTAAACATTACGAACATAAGTCATAGGCTTTTGAGCAAATTATGTTTTTGCCACATCAAGTTTCTCTAGCTAAAAACTCCTTGCTCTAGCTAAGCTAGCAAGCTGCTCCTGTATGAAGAGATCACATTCCAGCACCCAGTCTGTGTCTGACAGCTCTGAGCTAAGAAGAGAGGGGCGAGGGGGGGGGGGGGGGGGGTAACTGTGTGTGTCTGCTTCTTCACACACAAGCAATAGAACACAGCAATACATGCATGCAGCTACATTTGAGTCGTCAGAAGGTGCTCGTCAGCCAATCAGGATGCACTGTCATACACCCTTTACCTGCCATACCACATCTAGCAGCCATTAGCATTCAAGTGGGAGGCTTCAGTTGGACGCAAATCGCAAGATTGCGTCGCTAGCAGGACCGCCCCGTGCAGGCATCCCTCCCACAGGGGTCCCTCCCTAACCGCTCACCTGTCCGCCATGTCCTAGAGCTGAAAAAAAAACGTTTAAAAACACACGATGCGCGATACCTGGAGGGGAGTGCAGGTGGGCCTGGACCTCTCACACCCAGGCTCTGGACCTCTCACATCCAGAAAACCCACCAACACTGCCTCCATACTGAATGCTAAATTCGACACACACAAGCAATAGAACACAGCAATACATGCATGCAGCTACAGCTAACAGACCAATGGGGATCCTCCTGATCCCCATTGGTCTGTTAAAGAACCAATGGGGAGCATTGGAGCCAAAATTTAAAGATACTTTTGCCCAGCTTATTATAGCTCAGAGAGCGTCCGCATAGGACGCTAATACCACCGGCTCCCGCTGTACTCTCTGCCTCTCACCCATGGGTGCACTGGGTGCCAGTATGGGTGAGGGTGACAGCAGGAGCCAGTCCTATGCGGACGCTCTCTTAGATATGCTAGGTATAGCTGAGAGCTGCGTGGGGGCGATGTGTGTGGCGGCGGCTGGCGGAGATCTTCAATCAACTTAAGAAGATAGCAAGATCAGAGGATATTGGATATTGGATATTAGAGGATATTGGCGTGGGACATTTCCGAGCATATTGGCGTGGGAACATTTTTTAAAGGTACAGGTAAGTATTTCTGGTTAATTAAGAATATTAAAGGACTTTTCTCGTAGTTGTGTTTTTTTTCATTTAACCCTCTATGGAAATGGGTAAGGGGTACTTTGTACCCCTATACTCATTTCTCCTTAGAGGGGGGTGGGCATCTGGGGTCCCCTTCTTAAAGGGAACTCCCAGATGCCACCTTGAACCCCCCCCTGGGAGTAGTCGCCCCACCTCCTCCTGGGGCAGCGGAGGTGGGGAAGAACCCCTTGTCCATGAATTGGACAAGGGCTCGGGGGGAGAGGGGAAGGCTTGGCCGCCCCTCTGCCCCGGAGCCCCCCATACCATGGACCATGCAGGCTGGTATAGCTCAGGGTGCGAAGTCCCAGTCGGCCGGGGCTCCGCATCCTGGCTATCCCAGCCTGCATGGGTGACAAGAAGCTCAGGAGGGCGTACCCCACGTCATTTTTTTCAGATTTCCCACACTCAGCACATAAAAAAATAAAAATTGTAATTATTTTTTTAAATATTGTTTCCTGCTATCTTTTTAACATATCCTGCAAATGTGGTGTTACTAGGATGTAAGGAGCCTTTGCTATTAAATGCTAAAGTCGGCGGGAACTGTTTCTCTAAGAACTGTCATCTACGCATTTAAATGTATACTATTTTCCTTTGAAATTTTGAAATCGATTTTCTCAAAAAGTATAAGGTCTTTTTGAAAAAATGTTTTTCTATTGTTCCCACTGTTCTTCTTAACATTCCCATGCAAATTAGGTGTTTCTGGCAGTTAAGGGGGCTTTGCTCTTAACCGTTAAAGTCAGTGGTGGTTGGAACATTTCCCACACTCAGGATGAGATCTTTAACCGGTTCAGCCTAAATGGACGAGCAAGCTCGTCCAGGCAGCGGCAGCTAAAGCCTAACTGGACGGGGATGCACGTCCAGGCGCACTTCCGCGTGTGCGCGCGCATGGACGCGTGGTGCGCGCGGTGCGTGCTCGTCCCCGACGGCTTACAAGCCGTGCTGTTTGGTGAAGAGGAGCCAGCGCTCCTCTGAGCCAATCAGAGCAAAGGAAGTAAAGAATTCACATAGTTACATCCAGTAACAATGTGAATTCTTAATAATGTTTGTAAATAACAGGTTTCCCTCTCTCTGTCTCTCAGCTCCTGTCACACAGATCAATCACTGTTCTGTGGTGACAGGAGCTGAGAGACAGACTGACAGATAAGCTGGTAGGAATTCCTTTTAATAAAATTTGCCCTCCATCCCTGAATTTTTAACCCCATACTGCCCAGAATCCCTGATTCTCCCTCTCCTTGGCCATTTATTACCTACTGATCTATTGATCACTGATCTATTGTGATCTTTTTCTTCCTATCTGTTACTACCTATACTCTACTCTCCTCCCCCCCCCTCTTCTCTACTGTCTCCACCCCCCCTCTACACCCCCCCCCCCCAAAAAAAAAAAAAAAAACTGTCACTTTAAAAAAAAAATCTTTCTATCTTTTTATATTTCTCATCTTTATCTATCCCTTTTTAACCACTTGAGGACCTAGGGCTTTCTACCCCTTAAGGACCGGCCACTTTTTTTCCATTCAGACCACTGCAGCTTTCACGGTTTATTGCTCGCTCATACAACCTACCACCTAAATGAATTTTGGCTCCTTTTCTTGTCACTAATACAGCTTTCTTTTGGGGCTATTTGATTGCTCCTGCGATTTTTACTTTTTATTATATTCATCAAAAAAGACATGAATTTTGGCAAAAAAATGATTTTTTTAACTTTCTGTGCTGACATTTTTCAAATAAAGTAAAATTTCTGTATACATGCAGCGCGAAAAATGTGGACAAACATGTTTTTGATAAAAAAAAAAACATTCAGTGTATATTTATTGGTTTGGGTAAAAGTTATAGCGTTTACAAACTATGGTGCAAAAAGTGAATTTTCCCATTTTCAAGCATCTCTGACTTTTCTGACCCCCTGTCATGTTTCATGAGGGGCTAGAATTCCAGGATAGTATAAATACCCCCCAAATGACCCCATTTTGGAAAGAAGACATCCCAAAGTATTCACTGAGAGGCATAGTGAGTTCATAGAAGATATTATTTTTTGTCACAAGTAAGCGGAAAATGACACTTTGTGAGAAAAAAAAAAAAAAAAAAAGTTTCCATTTCTTCTAACTTGCGTCAAAAAAAAATGAAATCTGCCACGGACTCACCATGCCCCTCTCTGAATACCTTGAAGGGTCTACTTTCCAAAATGGGATAATTTGTGGGGTGTGTTTACTGTCCTGACATTTTGGGGGGTGCTAAATTGTAAGCACCCCTGTAAAGCCTAAAGGTGCTCATTGGACTTTGGACCCCTTAGCGCAGTTAGGCTGCAAAAAAGTGCCACACATGTGGTATTGCCATACTCAGGAGAAGTAGTATAATGTGTTTTGGGGTGTATTTTTACACATACCCATGTTGGGTGGGAGAAATATCTCTGTAAATGACAATTTGTTAATTTTTTTTACACACAATTGTCCATTTACAGAGATATTTCTCCCACTCAGCATGGGTATGTGTAAAAATACACCACAAAACACATTATACTACTTCTCCTGAGTACGGCGATACCACATGTGTGGCACTTTTTTGCACCCTAACTGCGCTAAAGGGCCCAAAGTCCAATGAGTACCTTTAGGATTTCACAGGTCATTTTGAGAAATTTCGTTTCAAGACTACTCCTCACGGTTTAGGGCCCCTAAAATGCCAGGGCAGTATAGGAACCCCACAAATGACCCCATTTTAGAAAGAAGACACCCCAAGGTATTCCGTTAGTAGTATGGCGAGTTCATAGAAGATTTTATTTTTTGTCACAAGTTAGCGGAAAATGACACTTTGTGAAAAAACACAATTAAAATCAACTTCCGCTAACTTTTGACAAAAAATAAAAACTTCTATGAACTCACCATACTCCTAACGGAATACCTTGGGGTGTCTTCTTTCTAAAATGGGGTCATTTGTGGGGTTCCTATACTGCCCTGGCATTTTAGGGGCCCTAAACCGTGAGGAGTAGTCTTGAAACGAAATTTCTCAAAATGACCTGTGAAATCCTAAAGGTACTCATTGGACTTTGGGCCCTTTAGCGCAGTTAGGGTGCAAAAAAGTGCCACACATGTGGCATCGCCATACTCGGGAGAAGCAGTACAATGTGTTTTGAGGTGTATTTTTACACATACCCATGCTGGGTGGGAGAAATACCTCTGTAAATGGACAATTGTGTGTAAAAAAATCAAAAGATTGTCATTTACAGAGGTATTTCTCCCACCCAGCATGGGTATGTGTAAAAATACACCCCAAAACACATTGTACTACTTCTCCCGAGTACGGCGATACCACATGTGTGGCACTTTTTTGCACCCTAACTGCACTAAGGGGCATAAAGTCCAATGAGTACCTTTAGGATTTCACAGGTCATTTTTGTTTCAAGACTACTCCTCACGGTTTAGGGCCCCTAAAATGCCAGGGCAGTATAGGAACCCCACTAATGACCCCATTTTAGAAAGAAGACACCCCAAGGTATTCCGTTAGGAGTATGGTGAGTTCATAGAAGTTTTTATTTTTTTGTCACAAGTTAGCGGAAATTGATTTTAATAGTTTTTTTTCACAAAGTGTCATTTTCCGCTAACTTGTGACAAAAAATAAAATCTTCTATGAACTCACCATACTCTGTACGGAATACCTTTGGGTGTCTTCTTTCTAGAATGGGGTCATTTGTGGGGTTCCTATACTGCCCTGGCATTTTAGGGGCCCTAAACCGTGAGGAGTAGTCTTGAAACGAAATTTCTCAAAATGACCTGTGAAATCCTAAAGGTACTCATTGGACTTTGGGCCCTTTAGCGCAGTTAGGGTGCAAAAAAGTGCCACACATGTGGTATCGCCATACTCGGGAGAAGCAGTACAATGTGTTTTGAGGTGTATTTTTACACATACCCATGCTGGGTGGGAGAAATACCTCTGTAAATGGACAATTGTGTGTAAAAAAATCAAAAGATTGTCATTTACAGAGGTATTTCTCCCACCCAGCATGGGTATGTGTAAAAATACACCCCAAAACACATTGTACTACTTCTCCCGAGTACGGCGATACCACATGTGTGGCACTTTTTTGCACCCTAACTGCACTAAGGGGCATAAAGTCCAATGAGTACCTTTAGGATTTCACAGGTCATTTTTGTTTCAAGACTACTCCTCACGGTTTAGGGCCCCTAAAATGCCAGGGCAGTATAGGAACCCCACTAATGACCCCATTTTAGAAAGAAGACACCCCAAGGTATTCCGTTAGGAGTATGGTGAGTTCATAGAAGTTTTTATCTTTTTGTCACAAGTTAGCGGAAATTGATTTTAATAGTTTTTTTTCATAAAGTGTCATTTTCCGCTAACTTGTGACAAAAAATAAAATCTTCTATGAACTCACCATACTCCGTACGGAATACCTTTGGGTGTCTTCTTTCTAGAATGGGGTCATTTGTGGGGTTCCTATACTGCCCTGGCATTTTAGGGGCCCTAAACCGTGAGGAGTAGTCTTGAAACCAAATGTCGCAAAATGACCTGTGAAATCCTAAAGGTACTCATTGGACTTTGGGCCCCTTAGCGTACTTAGGGTGTAAAAAAGTGCCACACATGTGGTACCGCTGTACTCAGGAGAAGTAGTATAATGCGTTTTGGGGTGTATTTTTACACATACCCATGCTAAGTGGGAGAAATATCTCTGTAAATGACAATTGTTTGATTTTTTTACACACAATTGTCCATTTACATAGAAATTTCTCCCACCCAGCATGGGTATGTGTAAAAATACACCCCAAAACACATTATACTACTTTTCCTGAGTACGGCGGTACCACATGTGTGACACTTTTTTGCAGCCTAGGTGCGCTAAGGGGCCCAACGTCCTATTCACAGGTCATTTTGAAGCATTTGTTTTCTAGACTACTCCTCGCGGTTTAGGGCCCCTAAAATGCCAGGGCAGTATAGGAACCCCACAAGTGACCCCATTTTAGAAAGAAGACACCCCAAGGTATTCCGTTAGGTGTATGGCAAGTTCATAGAAGATTTTATTTTTTGTCACAAGTTAGTGAAAAATGACACTTTGTGAAAAAAAAACAATAAAAATTATTTTCCGCTAACTTTTGACAAAAAATAAAATCTTCTATGAACTCGTCATACACCTAACATAATACCTTGGGGTGTCTTTTTTTTCTAAAATGGGGTCACTTGTGGGGTTCCTATACCGCCCTGGCATTTTACAGGCCCAAAACCGTGAGTAGTCTGGAAACCAAATGTCTCAAAATGACTGTTCAGGGGTATAAGCATCTGCAAATTTTGATGACAGGTGGTCTATGAGAGGGTGGATTTTGTGGAACCGGTCATAAGCAGGGTGGCCTTTTAGATGACAGGTTGTATTGGGCCTGATCTGATGGATAGGAGTGCTAGGGGGGTGACAGGAGGTGATTGATGGGTGTCTCAGGGGGTGGTTAGAGGGGAAAATAGATGCAATCAATGCACTGGGGAGGTGATCGGAAGGGGGTCTGAGGGTTTGGCCGAGTGATCAGGAGCCCACACGGGGCAAATTGGGGCCTGATCTGATGGGTAGGTGTGCTAGGGGGTGACAGGAGGTGATTGATGGGTGTCTCAAGGTGTGATTAGAGGGGAGAATAGATGCAAGCAATGCACTGGCGAGGTGATCAGGGCTGGGGTCTGAGGGCATTCTGAGGGTGTGGGCGGGTGATTGAGTGCCCTAGGGGCAGATAGGGGTCTAATCTGATAGGTAGCAGTGACAGGGGGTGATTGATGGGTAATTAGTGGGTGTTTAGGGTAGAGAATAGATGGAAACACTGCGCTTGGGTGGTGATCTGTTGTCGGATCTGCGGGCGATCTATTGGTGTGGGTGGGTGATCAGTTTGCCCGCAAGGGGCAGGTTAGGGGCTGATTGATGGGTGTCAGTGACAGCGGGTGATTGATGGGTGTCAGTGACAGGGGGTGATTGATGGGTGATTGATAGGTGATTGACAGGTAATCAGTGGGTTATTACAGGGGAGAACAGATGTAAATATTGCACTGGCGAATTGATAAGGGGGGGTCTGAGGGCAATCTGAGATTGTAGGCGGGCGATTGGGTGCCCGCAAGGGGCAGATTAGGGTCTGATCTGATGGGTAACAGTGACAGGTGGTGATAGGGGGTGATTGATGGGTGATTGATGGGTAATTAGTGGGTGTTTAGAGGAGAGAATAGATGGAAACACTGCGCTTGGGTGGTGATCTGATGTCGGATCTGCGGGCGATCTATTGGTGTGGGTGAGTGATCAGTTTGCCCGCAAGGGGCAGGTTAGGGGCTGATTGTTGGGTGGCAGTGACAGGGGGTGATTGATGGGTGATAGGTGATTGGCAGGTGATTGACAGGTGATCAGTGGGTTATTACAGGGAAGGACAGATGTAATTAATGCACTGGCGAATTGATAAGGGGGGGGGTCAGAGGGCAATCTGAGCGTGTGGGCGGGTGATTGGGTGCCCGCAAGGGGCAGATTAGGGTCTGATCTGATAGGTAAAAGTGACAGGTGGTGATAGGGGGTGATTGATGGGTGATTGATGGGTAATTAGTGGGTGTTTAGAGAAGATAACAGATGTAAACGATACATTTGGGAGGTAATCTGACGGCGGGTTTGCGGGCGATCTAATGGTGTGGGTGGGTGATCAGATTGCCCGCAAGGGGCAGGTTAGGGGCTGATTGATGGGTGGCAGTGACAGGGGGTGACAGGGGGTGATTGATGGGTGATAGGTGATTGGCAGGTGATTGACAGGTGATCAGTGGGTTATTACAGGGAAGAACAGATGTAATTAATGCACTGGCGAATTGATAAGGGGGGGTCTGAGGGCAATCTGAGCGTGTAGGCAGGTGATTGGGTGCCCGCAAGGGGCAGATTAGGGTCTGATCTGATAGGTAACAGTGACAGGTGGTGATAGGGGGTGATTGATGGGTGATTGATGGGTAATTAGTGGGTGTTTAGAGGAGAGAATAGATGTAAACAATGGATTTGGGAGGTGATCTGATGTCGGATCTGTGGGCGATCTATTGGTGTGGGGGGGTGATCAGATTGCCCGCAAGGGGCAGGTTAGGGGCTGATTGATGGGTGGCAGTGACAGGGGGTGATTGACGGGTGATTGACGGGTGATTGACGGGTGATTGACAGGTGATTGACAGGTGATCAGGGGGATAGATGCATACAGTAAACAGGGGGGGGGTGGTCTGGGAGGGGGGGTCTGGGGAGAATCTGAGGGGTGGGGGGTGATCAGGAGGGGGCAGGGAGCAGGGGGGGGGATAAAAAAAATAGCGTTGACAGATAGTGACAGGGAGTGATTGATGGGTGATTAGGGGGGTGATTGGGTGCAAACAGGGGTCTGGGGGGTGGGCAGGGGGGGGTCTGATGGGTGCTGTGGGCGATCTGGGGCAGGGGAGGGAGAAATCAGTGTGCTTGGGTGCAGACTAGGGTGGCTGCAGCCTGCCCTGGTGGTCCCTCGGACACTGGGACCACCAGGGCAGGAGGCAGCCTGTATAATACACTTTGTAAACATTACAAAGTGTATTATACACTTTGTATGCGGCGATCGCGGGGTTAACATCCCGCCGGCGCTTCCGTATAGCCGGCGGGATGTTGCGGCGAGCGAGCGGTGACAGGCGCCGGCGGAGGATCGCGTCACGGATGACGCGATCGCTCCGCCCATGCCCTTAAATGGACCGCCGCCTCTGTGGGTGAGGCCGTCCTGAAGGGCTCCACTTCCCCGCCGCCCCTGTGTAGTGGGCGGTCGGGAAGTGGTTAAATGGCGAGGAGGCTCTATTCTGTGGAGGAGGCAGCCGCCATCCTCCAGCAGAGCAGCAGCGAGGATGAGTCAGGTAGTGATTGGCTCCCTCCGTCCGGCTCTGGTTCAGGATCTGAATCTTCAGAGTCCGAAGGGCCGCCATCACGCCGCTTGAGGAGGGACCCAAGTCCTGAGTCCGCTGATGAGGGACCATCAGGACTGTCCACAGCAGGGGGCTCCGTGGGCAACCCAGCATCGGGCTCCGTGGGCAACCCAGCATCGGGCTCCGTGGGCAACCCAGCAGAGGGCTCCGTGGGCAACCCAGCAGAGGGCTCCGTGGGCAACCCCGCTGCTGCTAGCAGCAGTGCGCCAGGGGGAGCTAGGCGCAGACAGGGTAGGCAGCCACAGGTACCTCGCAGGCAGGAGGTACCGCTTCATATGTTAAATGGCACCTGGGAACCCCCTAATTATGCTGCGCCCAACATCCCACCCTTCACAGCCACCGCTGGTGTGTCAGTGCCCATTGTCAATCAGGCACCAATTGACATTTTCCAGCTTTTTATGACAGAGGCAATGTGGGAGCATTTAGTAGAGCAAACTAATTTATTTGCTCTACAATTTTTAGCTGACCACCCCACTAACTATATCACCAGAAAATGGCACCCCACCAACGTGCCCGAAATGAAGGCCTATGTAGGCCTCACGCTCAGCATGAGCATCAACCCAAAGCCCCAGATAAAAATGTACTGGTCCAGGGACCTTTATCACAATGCACCCCTCTATCCAGCAATAATGCCCAGGCAGCGTTTTGAGCTGTTGTCAAAGTTTTTCCACCTGAATGACAACTCTCAAGATGTGGAACATACCAACCCTTCCCATGACAGACTGTTTAAGTTGAGACCCCTGTTGACCCACCTAAGTGCAGTGTTCATGGATGTATATACCCCACACCGGGAAATTGCTGTGGACGAATCCCTGGTACCGTTTCATGGGAGACTTTCCATGAAACAGTACATACCAAGCAAGAGGGCAAGATGTGGGGTGAAAATTTATAGGGCATGCGAGAGTGGCACTGGCTATACCTTCACTTTTAAAATCTATGAAGGCAAAGACTCCATTCTGCAGCCAGCTGGGTGCCCTGAGTACATTAGCACCAGTGGCAAAATAGTGGTGGACCTATTAAATCCACTTCTCCACCAAGGCTACCACGTCTACTTGGACAACTTTTATACAAGTGTGCCACTGTTTAAGTTCCTCTTCTCAGTCCAGACTGGCGCATGTGGGACGGTGAGAGCAAACCGTAAAGGCCTCCCCCCACAGGTAGTAAATAAAAAACTATGCAGAGGAGAGTCTTACGCACTCAGATCTGAAGAGCTCCTGGCAATAAAGTTCCACGACAAGCGGGAGGTGATGATGCTATCTACCATCCACACTGAGGCCACAGTTCTTGCCACATCCAGAACGGAACAGCGTACAAAGCCAGAGGCCATAGTCGCCTACAATAAAAATATGGGAGCAGTGGACTTATCAGACCAAGTCTTGGCGCCTTATTTATTAAGAAGAAGAAGGAAAGCATGGTACAAAAAAATAACATTCTTCTTGTTGCAGATGACCATGCACAATGCATTTGTGGTCTATCTAAAAACAGCCACAACACCAACAAGCCAACAGATGACCTTTCTTGACTTCCAGATTCAAGTCCACAAGTCCCTAATGTATTCCCCTGGCCAAATTGCACAACAGGATCCTATCCATTTGGAGAACTCAATTAGACTGAGGGAGAGACATTTCCCTGAACTAATTCCCCCCAATGAAGTGAAAAAAGCCCCCCTGAGAAGATGCAGAGTGTGTGTGAAACACAAGAGACGGTGTGAGTCACGGTATTTTTGCCCAGATTGCCCGTCAGCCCCTGCACTGTGTGTTATCAAGTGCTTTAGGGCATATCACACACTTGCAGATTACTAATTTCTTTTTTTTCCTTTTTTTTGTGTTTTTTTTTCTTTTTTTTTGTGTTTTTTTTTTCTTTACCTGGACATATTTGACTGGCATTTTCCTCTTTCCTATATATTCATGTAACTTACAGACCCTCAAAGGAGCTCACATTTGGCATACCCCTATGTTTTTGGGGTGTTGGAGGAAACTGAATTTTTTGAGGAAAAAGAAAACACAAACAAAGTTCAAAATTGAACTTTGGACCCTGCTGCTCCCATCTTCTGACTCTTGGATCTGCTTGACCCCTGACTTATGGCCTCTGGCTTTTCTCTAATTCTGCAAGACATCCAATGGTAAGTTCCAATGTATTTGTTATCACTGTGAAGAGAAGTGATATATTCAAATTAGCCACATTTTGGATTTGTTATAACCAGGACAATGTGAGAATTCCTTTTGCAGTGTTCCTTTGAGAAGGTAGCTCACAAAATACCTACTGATGAATAGCCCTGGTTGTTAGCCTTCTATGATGGTGTCATGTGCGGTCTTTGTTTGATTCCAATCTCTCCTGGGAATATGCAAACAAACAATAGCTCTGCAACAATTAGTGCAAAAAAATAGTGCACATTGGGTATAACTGATTGCTGCACCCAACCATTTGTTACTAAGTAAGGCATATGTTGTATCATTTTAACCGTGATGAGCTGTAGAAGAAATGTTGGTGTGTTTTAGGACTGAGGCCTAAGTCATCAGATTTTTTTCTAGTGCCAAAGTGAAAAAAATATGTAAAAAATATCATTTTCCAAGTTATGATTCAATTTTAGCAAAACCACAGAAGTCCAATTGTTTCAAAATATGTGTATCTCAGTAGGCCTGGGTCTCTAGTTTTCAGAATGGTGACATTTGTGACCTGTTTCAAATGTTCTGACACTCCAGGGGCTTTGCGAACAAAGAATGACTGTATTACTTTTGTTGCAAAAAATGGCCTTGAAAAATGCATTAGTGCTGCTCATGGTTAACAGAGTATTGCGTGGCCAAGAAGCTATCTGATTATGTGTATAGGGTATCATTTTCACCGGGACAAGCAAGAGAATAGTATTTGGGGTCTTTGAGAGACAAGAACTATGTTAAGTGTTTGTTTTTTTTGTGCCAAAGTGAAAAAAGATGTAAAAAAATACCATTTTCCAAGTTATGATTCAATTTTAGCAAAACCGCAGAAGTCCAATTGTTTCAAAATATGTATATCTCAGTAGGCCTGGGTCTCTAGTTTTCAGAATGGTGACATTTGTGACCTGTTTCAAATGTTTTGACACTCCAGGGGCTTTGCGAACAAAGAATGACTGTATTACTTTTGTTGCAAAAAATGGCCTTGAAAAATGCATTAGTGCTGCTCATGGTTAACAGAGTATTGCGTGGCCAAGAAGCTATCTGATTATGTGTATAGGGTATCATTTTCACCGGGACAAGCAAGAGAATAGTATTTGGGGTCTTTGAGAGACAAGAACTATGTTAAGTGTTTGTTTTTTTTGTGCCAAAGTGAAAAAAGATGTAAAAAAATACCATTTTCCAAGTTATGATTCAATTTTAGCAAAACCGCAGAAGTCCAATTGTTTCAAAATATGTATATCTCAGTAGGCCTGGGTCTCTAGTTTTCAGAATGGTGACATTTGTGACCTGTTTCAAATGTTTTGACACTCCAGGGGCTTTGCGAACAAAGAATGACTGTATTACTTTTGTTGCAAAAAATGGCCTTGAAAAATGCATTAGTGCTGCTCATGGTTAACAGAGTATTGCGTGGCCAAGAAGCTATCTGATTATGTGTATAGGGTATCATTTTCACCGGGACAAGCAAGAGAATAGTATTTGAGGTCTTTGAGAGATTAGGCATATGTGATGTGGTTTTGTTTTAGCAGCAAATGAAATGAAAAGCAATGCAATTGTTATTTTCACATACTCTGCACCAAACTAATACACTTGTAAAAAACACCAAAAGTGACAGAATTGAAAAGTGAATACTTAAATAGTTACCTTAGGGACTCCGCTTTTTAAATATGTATGTCATGAGGATGTATTACTGTTTTTTTTTTTTCAAATAAAGGCTTGTAATCATTGGTAGTGTGCAATGAGAAAACAAAAAACACAACATAGAAAAAATGCACCTTTATTTCCAAATAATATATTGTCACCATACTATGTACTAGGGACATAATTTAAATCTTGTGATAACCACGACAGATAGGCAGATAAAATGTGTGGGTAAAATGTTCAGTAGCGTTGTTCATTTTAAAACTATAGAGGCTGGAATTGGAGAAATAGTGCATTTTTTCATTTTTTCCCTCGTTTTTCTCTTTAAAATACATAGACATTTTAGTAGTTACTAACAACAAATGTCACCCTCCAAAAGCCAAATTTGTGGTGAAAAAAACAAGATCTAAATAATTTATGTGTGATGAGTAGTGATAAAGCTATTAGCGAATGAATGAGAGCAGCGCTGACAGGGGAAAATTGCTTCAGTCCTTAAGGTGAAAATAGCTGTGAGGCTGAACCGGTTAAAATTGATGTTCTCAAAAAGTATAAGGTCTTTTTGAAAAAAAAAATTCCTATTGTTCCCACTCTTCTTCTTAACATTCCCATGCAAATTTGGTGTTTCTGGCATTTAACGGGGCTTTGCTATTAACCGTTAAAATCGGCAGTGGTTGGAACATTTCCCACACTCAGTACGAGATCTTTAAAATTGATTTTCTCAAAAAGTATAAGGTCTTTTTGAAAATGTTCCTCTTGTAGTCACTGACCCCCTCCAGGTGTTAGACTCCTGGAAACATCTTTTCCATCACTTTTGTGGCCAGAAACAGTTTTTGTAGTTTTTCCAAGTTTGCCTGCCCATTGAAGTCTATTGCGGTTCGCCGAGTTCGCTGGTTCGCAAACTTTTTTGGAAGTTCACGTTCGCGGTTCGCCATCTCTACTCTCTGCATTCAGTGCAGCGTATTTTGAACTGTACATCACAGTTATTTGACCAGACTTCCAGTGACTCTGTGTGCAGAAGTGCAATACACCACAACTTTATTCATAAGTGCCAATCTTGCTGTATTTTGATTGTGTAATATCACAGCTCTCTGCATCCAGTGCAGTGTATCTTGAGCTGTGCGACACAGATTTGCACAGACTGTCAGTGACTCCGTGTGCAGAAGCGCAATTCACCACAACATCATTCATAAGTGCCATTCTTGCTGTATTTTGATTGTGTAATATCACAGCTCTCTGCGTTCAATGCATTGTATCTTGAGCTGTATCTCACAGTGATTTGCACAGACTCCCGATGACTTTGTGTGCAGAAGCACAATAAACCACAACATCATTTATAAGTGCTATTCTTTTCTATTTTGAGTGTGTAATATCACAGATCTCTGTGTCCAGTGCAGTGTATCTTGAGCTGTATGTCACAGAGACCCATAGCAAATGATCCAGTTTTTCCTCACTGGCAGGGTTTTTTCTTTGTATTTTTTAAATTTTGGAAAAAAATGACAGGCAGAAGCAGGCCACACCGCAGGGGTCGTGCCATTGTGATTTCCTGTGGTCCTGGAATGATGCACAATGTTCACCTACCCTGAACTCCTAAAATCCTGAGTATTAGTTCACTCGCTTACACAGAAAACCCCATCTTCTTCAGCTTTCTCTCGGAACCTTGACGCACCATCCTCCTCTTGTCCTGATTAGAGCACCTAACCGGGACCCCTAACTGTCGTGTGAACCAGTGTTTTGAGATTTTAAATTTCTCTTTTTGCAGCTTCCAGGATGCGGTTGATAGGTGATTGGTTAGGGAGGGACTAAATGGGGGGCTATCTGCACATGGTGTCCCTGCTGAGTGACATAATCTATGATTACGTCCGACCGAAGCCTCCCACCTGAATACTGCTCATCCAGATTCCAGATACCCGAACTATCCAGATATCCAAACTTTTTTCTGGTATCCGAACCCGGATACGGATTCCAGATACCTGGATAAATCCGGAATGCACTATCCGAGCTAACTCAGATACCTATTAGGTATCTGGAAATCAGTCCAGATACCTAGTTCGGGTACCGGGATCCGGATAGCGTAACCACCATTGAGCCATTGAACCAATCAGCGGGCTCCCAGCTGAAGCCCTCGCAAGTAGCAACCAATAACAGAGGGAAACCCTGGCCAGCCCCTCCAGTATATAAGGCAGGCGCCATGATGAGAATCTCGTCCTTGCTTGTGACTGCTCACTGTGAGACATCTCAAGTGCTGTTGGCTAAGCAAATGCTGTATTACTGAGTTAAACCTAGCGTTTTTGCTCCTAAACACTTGTACTACACCAGTATTTTATTGTTTTTTAGTTAGCTAGCTTGTATTTTGATTTTAGTCAACGTGCCAGTCAGACTCAGTGCTGCAGCTGCTAGGCTAGGTTAGGGCCTGCTGTGTGCACAGGCTAGGCCTGCTGCCAGCCTTAGCTACAGTATAGCTTGTAGGTTATTAGGGATTTGATTACTGTACTACTACTAATCTTATATTGTGTTGTTAGTTGTTAGAGTACTACTACTGTGTTAGCTTTATTTACTACAGATAGTTACTGCAGTGCTGCTGTTATAGTCAGTCAGTGTGTGACAGATAGACAGTTAATGTGTGCTCCTGTCACTCTTTCAGTTGAATTTCTTCTAGTACTACTACAACTATTCTATTACTACCAGTTATATATAGTTAATTTGTATTGAGTTAGCTTACTTTAATTTCAGTGCTGTTACAGTGTGACAGATAGACAGACAGATAGTGTGTCAGTGTGTGCTACTCTGCTGTCACTCCATTAGTTGAAGTTCTACTACTGCTACTATCTACTAGTACTACTGATTTGAATAAAGTACAAGTACCCTACTTCATTTGGACACATATAAAGTTGTACTATGTGTGCTGGCACTGGCAGCCGGGGGAGGGGCAGCATGAAAAGCAAGGGCAAGAGGAGAGGGAGCAGCATTGCCGCCACCGTCTGCAGTTCTGCCGCGTCAGTGTCCATTCCGCCGCTAGCCACTGGCCGTGGGCGCACTGGATGCCCAGCTGTTAGGGGGAGTCACATTGCAGAGGTGCTGTCAGCGTGTAGCGGCCATTTTCCAGCAGGGTTGTCGGCGCTCATTGGAAGAGAAAGACGCTGAGTCTATGATGGTGCTGATGGTGGATGAGCAGGCCACCACCAGCTCTACAACAGAGATCTCTACCCACCACACAGAACAAATCTTCTGCTGCCAGTCTGCCACTGTCACTTTACGCCACTACAATAGCTGTATTTTGTTGAAAAAAAAAACAGTTTTGGGCTGAAAACTGTGATGTCCCAGTTGTGCATTGGACACAATGTGCGCTGCACGACCGCTGTCTGGAACCTCCTGATGTTAATTTACAGCCATTTCGGTTCGTATCCAGATATCTGGATTTATCCAGATTTTTTACTATCTGGATCTGAAACAACCAAGATATCAAAAAGAGGTATCCAGGTATCTGGGTTTATCAGGATTTTTTACTATCTGGATCTGGAACAACCCAGATATCAAAAAGAGGTATCCGAGCACCACTATGCAATTCATGCAATTCCTGCTAGATGTGTTACGGCAGACAAATGGTGTATACCATTGCACCTGATTGGCCGACAGGCGTCTGCTGATCAGATATAAGGTAGGAATGTGCTAACTGGGAGTGTGCATTTGCTTTTCCTGTTTTTCAACCTGATTAGGGCACCCCAGTAGTTACCACTCGCCCCACCACCACCACTAGCACCACAGCCACTTCACTTGATGTGTCAGAGGAGTTGTTCACACATCTGTTTGAGGAAATGTGCAAGCATTATTGTCAGAAGATGCAGTAGATCCTTACATCACCTGATATGTCTCAGTCAGGCATCATTACACACATGGACGTAAGGTGTCATGATGATGTACCCACTGCTGGTGCCCATTGGGAGTTGACAGAAACAAATGAAGCAGCTGATGATAACAATGATGTATCCATGGATGTGACATGTGTGCCCACATGAAGAGATGAAGAAGAGAGGGAGAGTTCAGAAGGGGAGACAGAGAGGAGGAGAGTTGTAAGCAGGGGGAGATCGTCGCAAGGAGCTAGTGGCACTGACACACAGCATGTATCGGCACCTGGGATCAGCCAGCCAACACGTCCGCCAACTTTTGCTGTTACTACCACCACCACCAGAATGCCGTCATCCCAAAGCTCAACAGTGTGGCAATTTTTTGTGTGTCCGCCTCTGACAACAGCAAAACCATTTGCAACCTGTGCCACAAGACTCTGAATCGTGGGAAGTCCATCTCCCACCTAGGTACAACTGTTTTGATAAGGCACCTGAGCGCAAAACACCCATGCCAATGGGAGCAACACATAAGGAGAAGCAGCACCCAAAGTTGAAGCCACCTTCCTCCTGGTCCAGCTTCTTCAGCCACATCACCCTCTGCTGTCCTTGTCCCTTCACAGCCACCCTCCACTCTGCCTCTCACCTTGAGCAGGTCCTGTTCGTCTGTCCACAGTCAGGTTTCTCACACAGAAAGATACCCTTTAAAGGTTGTGGGTCAACAAATACCCCATGTAATATTAAATTAATAAATCAATGATGCGACTATACAAGTCCTCACAATATTTCAATTTATTAGGGACATATCCCATAAAAGCAATTTAAAACCAATACAAATAAAATCCTCCAACACTGCAGATAAGCAGTACCCCTCCTAGCAAGATGATAATAATGTCAATAATTGGTACAATAGTCACAGAGGTTTGCTCAAAAATAATTAAAATGTCTGTGTTGCCATACAAAACATAACAATTCTGTGCAACCTCAAAAATATACAAAAATATACAGAAATATCTAGTTATGCAAACATACAACATACTCCAAAAATTGTGTCCAAATCTGTAAACATCAATGTGTGTATGGCGATCAATGGTAAAGTGTGCTGTGCAATGAGTAGACTCAAAAGAATAATCCGGGTTGTAGAAAGTGCCTTCTTTAGTAGAGATGGCCCGAACCACCGATTTTCGGTTCGCGAACCTGGTTCGCAAACTTCCACAAAAAGTTTGGTTCGCGTGAACTTCCACGGACCGCAACAGACATTAATGGGAAGGCGACCTTGGAAAACTAGAAAAATTTATGCTGGCCACAAAAGTGATGGAAAAGATGTTTCAAGGGGTCTAACACCTGGAGGGGGGCATGGCGGAGTGGGATACACGCCAAAAGTCCCGGGGAAAAATCTGGATTTGAAGCAAAGCAGCGTTTTAAGGGCCAAAATCACATTAAATGCTAAATTGCAGGCCTAAAGTACTTTAAAGCATCTTGCATGTGTATACATCAATCAGGGAGTGTAATTAGAGTACTGCTTAACACTGACACACTAAACTCACTGTGTAACGCACCGCAAACAGCTGTTTGTGTAGTGACGGCCGTGCTGGACTGGTGCTGGACTGGTGCGCACCATGGCCAGAGTGCAGGCCGTGGCGGTTTTCAAGCCCATATGGTTGCTGGGCTGGGGTAGCTGAATGACAGAACAGTGACTGTACAGCTGATCAAATTTGGTCTGCCCATAATGAAGCAACGACCTTATTATCTTGGGTGTGCCCCCCTCTCCAGCACCTTTTCACTTTTCAAGAGTACTGTTTCACACTGACACACCAAACTCACTGTGTAACGCACTGTAAACAGCTGTTTGTGTAGTGACGGCCATGCTGGACTGGTGCGCACCATGGCGAGAGTGCAGGCCATGGCAGTTTTCAAGCCCATATGGTCGCCGAGCTGTGGTAGCTCAATGATAGAACATCAGTGACTGTCCAGCTGATCGAATTTGGTCTGTCCACAATGAAGCAACGACCTTATTATCTTGGGTGTGCCCCCCCTCCCCCGAGACACTCATAGCTGGCGGTCATTGCTTCATTGGGATACGCAAGCTCCTTCACTGCGGCAAGGTAATGATCATGAAGGGGAATTGGCACATGTACATGCCTTTTGTTTTGTTGTTGCAGCCGCAGTGCAGCCAGAAAAATTAGGCAGGCATGTACATGCACCAGAAAAATTATTATAGCAGCCGCTGCTGGCAGCAGCCTTAAAAATTCAGGAATTCGCCTGGAGTCCTGGACCCTGTTGGTGGTGGCGGAGAAGGCAGTCAAGCGGCCTGCGGACAGAGATGCTGTGTGGGGACTGGGGACGGACTTAGTCTTGTGGCAGGCAGTCACACGGCGATTAGGCAGAGATGCTGCGTGTGGGGACTGACTTAGTCTTTGGGCAGGCCTGACCGTGCTTTGCAGACCAGGCACCCGTGGTCAAATGGACCCTTGACCCAACGCTTTTTTTTGAACTGCCTTTCAACATCATGGTACCATTTGGGTATCGCCTTTTTTGAGAAAGAATTGCATATCTTCCACTGCTGTGTGTGGATCTGCTTTTGTGTACTGCTTTCCCTCAGGTGGTCATCCCATTGCAGTTTGTGCTTTGTAATCATGTGCCTTTGTAATGTAGTTGTCCCTACGCGGGTCTTGGTCTTTCCACGGCTCAATTTCCAGTGGCAGAGAGTACAGATGGCATTTCTCTCTTCTGAGGCAGACACACACAAAAATTTCCACACTGCTGAGCCCTGGGGTGAAAAGTTCCAGGTTCGCCGCGATCGCGAACCACGGAAGTTCGCTGGGAACCGTTCTCCGGCGAACTGTTCGGGCCATCTCTACTCCTCAGAGGCAGCCGGAGCTGCGAGCGTGTAGGGCTGCCCCCCTCTCCTCTTTGCACTTTATTTCCTTTACTGGATCTTGATTACAGTATCTTTATGCACTTTCTACAATCCGGATTATTCTTTTGGGTCTACTCATTGCACAGCACACTTTACTATTGATCGCCATACATACATTGATGTTTACAGATTTGGACACAATTTTTGGAGTATGTTGTACTGTATGTTTGCACAATTTGATATTTTTGTACATTTTTGTATATTTTTGAGGTTGTACAGAATTTTTATGTTTTGTATGGCAACACAGGCACTTTAATTGTTTTTGAGCAAACCCCTGTGACTATTGTACCAATTATTGTCATTGTTATCATTATCATCTTGCTAGGAGGGGTACTGCTTATCTGCAGTGTTGGGGGATTTTATTTGTATTGGTTTTAAATTGCTTTTATGGGATATGTCCCTAATAAATTGAAATATTGTGAGGACTTGTATAGTCGGATCATTGATTTACTGTATTTATTTGATATTACATGGGGTATTTGTTGACCCACAACTGTTAAACGGTATCTTTCTGTGTGTGAATCAGTTGTAATCATTGCCCAGATTGTATATCACACTACACACATTATTTCTTGCTCTAAATGTATTTGTATATGGACAGTCAGGTTTCTGTCAAGGAAATTTGTGAGCAGAAGAAGCCGATGTCTTCGATGTCCCCTTGCCCAGCGTCTGACAGCTGTCTTGTTGGAACTGTTAGACGGCAGCTGTAAAAAGCTGGTGGACTCTGAGGCCTCTAAACAATGTGTTGTGATTGGGACATCGCAGTAAAAGGTACCTGGCAGAACTTATTTTTCCAGAAAGGCAATCCCCAACCTGTGCTGTAATGTGTAAAGCCGAGTCATGGCATCTCTGGCACACAGTGCTGGGGTAAGGGTCCATCTAACCACTGATACCTGACCTGCCAAGCACGGTCAGGACAAGTATATTTATTAATTTATTTATGGTATTTATAAAGTACCAACATATTACACAGTGCTGTACATTAGTTAAGGTTACAGACAATATTTAGGGCTGACATACAGCAAAAAGACAATACAGGAATACATGCAGTGAGAAGTCTTGGAGGTGTGCATGGGATTGGGTGATGTGGGGGGCAGTCAGGTGAAGTTCATTGGAGGAGCGGAGTGAGCGGCTAGATGTGTGCCTGTGCGTAATATTGGAAATGTAGGTTGGGCAGGTTTTGTGGACAGATTTGTAGGCCAGACACAGTATCTTGAATCTGATTCTGGACTGGATAGGAAGACAGAGGAGGGATTCACAGAGGAGGAGAGCCGGTGCGGTGGAGCGATGGGAGGAGTGGATTATTCTGGCTGCTGCATTCATGATGGACTGCAAGAGGCAATTCGGGTCATATGGAGACCAGACAGAAAGGTGTTGTAGTAGTCAAGGCGGGAAATTATTAGGGCATGGATGAGGAGTTTGGTGGTGACAGAGGTCAGGAAAGGGTGGATCTTGCAGATGTTACGGAGGTGGAAGTTGCAGGAATTTAGGTATATCACCTATATGACACATTGGGTAAACCTGCTGATGTGCAGCTCTGCAGTGGAGTTGGTGACACCACCACCAATGACAGGCAGGCCTGCTGTCACCTCCTCTTCTTCTCCTTCTACTCCTCCTCCATCCTCTTCACTATCGTCGTTGGCTGAGTCTTCCTCTGCTGCTACTGCTGCACCCTCCTCTACTACAAGTGCACACCCCCAGCCCCAGGGCCTATTCCACATCTCAGGTATGACAGTGTCACGCCATCCTGGCAGGGCCGGTTTTATACTTTTTACCACCCAAGGCCCGACTATCGCCATACCCCCCCCCCCCCCGCTAAAACCAACAGTGCCCCCATACAGTAAGTGCCACCTATAATACAGCAGGGTAGTTAGCGACATAACAGCAGGATTTAGATTAGAAAATGCTCTGAGTACATTTAGGCAGGGATTAGGTTGTAACCACCTCTAGTGATATGACAGCAGGTATTAGATTCTATGCTCCTCTGGGGAGTTAAGCTGGCCACTAACGGTCCAATTTCTAGCGAAAAATCGTTCGAGCGATCAGAAATTCTGATCGGACGAAAAATCAATCACTACACCATCAACTAACCAATTATTGCTTCCTATCTATCACGACCAACAAGAAAATCCAAATTTTCGTTCGACGAAAATTCATTCGGTCAAAATTTTTTTTACTCGTTCATAATCGATTGTGTCCACCAATGGAGATTATTTACAGCCAATCCGATCAGAATTTCTGATCGCTCTAACGATTTTTCACTAGAAATTGGACCGTTAGTGGCCAGCTTAAGTGACATGATGGCAGAGATTAGATTGTAAGCTCCTCTGAAGAGTGACAACACACACACACAGGAAAGGAATGACAGCACACACACACACAGGAAAGGAGTGACAGCACACACACAGGACAAGAGGGACAACACACAGTCAGTAGTGACTACACACAGGACAGGAGTGACAACACACAGACACACAGGACAGGAGTGACAACACACACGACAGGAGTGACAACACACACACAGGACAGGAGTGACAACACACAGACACACAGGACAGGAGTGACAACACACACACAGGACAGGAGTGACAACACACAGACACACAGGACAGGAGTGACAACACACAGACACACAGGACAGGAGTGACAACACACACGACAGGAGTGACAACACACACACAGGACAGGAGTGAGAACACACAGACACACAAAACAGGAGTGACAACACACAGGACAGGAGTGACAACACACACACAGGACAGGAGTGACAACACACAGGACAGGAGTGACAACACACACACAGGACAGGAGTGACAACACACAGACACACAGGACAGGAGTGACAACACACACGACAGGAGTGACAACACACACACAGGACAAGAGTGACAACACACAGACACACAGGACAGGAGTGACAACACACAGGACAGGAGTGACAACACACACACAGGACAGGAGTGAGAACACACAGACACACAAAACAGGAGTGACAACACACAGGACAGGAGTGACAACACACACGGCAGGAGTGACAACACACACACAGGACAGGAGTGAGAACACACAGGACAGGAGTGACAACACACACGGCAGGCGTGACAACACACACACAGGACAGGAGTGAGAACACACAGGACAGGAGTGACAACACACACGACAGGAGTGACAACACACACACAGGACAGCAGTGACAACACACACACACAAGAAAGGAGTGACAATACACACAGGGCTGGAGCAACAACACACTCACAGTAGAGACAACACACACAGGACAGGAGTGACAACGCGCACATGACAGGAGTGACAACACAAGAAGTGGACAGGAATGACAACACACTAAGTGGACAGGAGTGACAATACACTCACAGTAGTGACAACATACATAGGAAAGAAGTGAAACACACATCATCCTGGGACGCAAGTTTATGATGTTGCTAGTTCTCCTCTGACCTTTCTGCTCACCTCCAAGGCTTGTCTTCAGACTCTTCACCTCTCCCCCCTCCCATCTGAAGCTCGTCTCCCTCTCCTTTCCCTTCCAGCTAGCTGTTTACTTTCCTGGCGTTGCTGCCTCTCTCTCTCTCCTAGCAGCATTCTTCTATTGTAGTGTGCTGCTTCTCCTGAAGACTCATCTTCTCCTGCAGGACATCTGTTTTCACTTGATTGCACAAGTGAAACTCGATCACTGCACACAGGAACAGCCACGTGGCTGTCCTTCAGCATGATGTGCAGTGCAAGGGATTTGACGCTACTAATCCCCGAAATTGTAACAGTCTGTAGCCGTCCGCCCGCTCCACACAGACTCAACACAGCAGGGTGCACGGCGATGCAGCTGCAGATGGGGGCATAATGATTATGTTGAGCGTGTGTGTGACTGTGGAGGGAACAGACTGAGGAGACCTGTGCAGCAGGTTAAGGATGCTAAAGACGGCTCTCCGGCCACACGCCCCTTGCGAGGCTCCGCCCTAGGAACATACCGGCCTTCCCAGAAATCCGGCCCTGCATCCTGGGGCTGACTTGCCTCAAAGCTGAGAGTCACACCGGACGACAAGCACTCCTGGCCGCTCTGAACACACAGGTGGATCAGTGGCTGAACCCACACCAACTGTAGATCGGCAAAGTGGTGTGTGACATCAGAAGCAATCTATTGGCAGCAGTGAATTTGGGAAAATTAACACATGTACCTGCATGGCACATGTTTTAAATCTTACTATACAATGTTTTGTGTATAAGTACCCAGGCTTACAGTAGGTCCTCAAGTAGTCCAGGAAGATGTGGCCATTTCAGGAGTTCCTACACGACCTTTGCAGATATTGAGCGGCGAAAGAACCTGCCAGTGAGCCGCTTGATTTGTGACAGCCGACTCGCTGGAATTCAACGCTCTTCATGTTCGAACGCCTGCTCCAGCAAGAAAAAGACATCAGTAACTAACTGTACGACCACAGTGTTAGGACAGGCTCTGCTGAGCTGGGGATTTTTTTTGCAGAGTTACTGGACGCTCATACACAATGCCTGCAGTCTCATGCGCCCTTTTGAGGAGGTGACAAATCTGCTGAGTCGTAGGCACCATCCGTGACTTAATCCCATACGCTTTCTTCCTGGTGTGTGCCTTGTGAAGAGTGCTGGATCAGGCTGTAGATGAGCATGACCAGGAAGAGGAAGAGTTGTGGTCGCCATCACCACCAGAACCAGCCTTGTCATTGTCACCCGCTGTATCTTCGGCAATGCAGAGAGAGGAGTCTAAGGAAAAGGAGTCAGATGAGGAATGTGACTTTGATGAGGTGGAAGACCAACTGCAGCAGGCGTCCCAGGGGGCTTGTGGTCACCTTTTGGGGATCCTTGGTGTTGTTTTTTCCGATTTGTTGGTGATCTTAGACATGCATAGTTAATTTAACCCTACGCATCGCCACAGCCCTTCGGGATCCACCCTCAGAGAATGCCTCAAACGACAGGTAGCGGACTACCTTGCCTTAACTGCGGGTATCGACACTCTGAGGAGTGAAGAGCCCCTGGACTATTGGGTGTGGAGGCTTGACCTGTGGCCAGAGCTGTCACAATTTTCCATTGAACTTCTGACTTACCTTGCCTAAAGCGTTCTGTCAGAAAGGATCTTCAGCACAGCAGGAGGGGTTGTCAATGGCAAATGAAGTCACCTAGGTGTTGACTACCTGACCTTTATTTAGAAGATTTTTGTATGTGTAAACCTGCACCATAATGTGCAAAGCCTAGTCACTGCCTCTCTTGTCAGTGTCATTCACCAGGGATGCAACAAACATTGATTTTCTTTCCCAACAATTTCAATTGTGTTTGTAAAATGTATAGGCTTTGACATTGCCTGGCCTCTTCTACAGTGGTTACAACAAAGCTGCAATTTTTTCTCAAATTAAATTTGTATGTAAACCTGCTGCACATACATGTGCAAAACCAAGTCACCGGCCCCTCTCTTGTCAGTGTCACTCACCAGGGATGCAACTAACATTAATTTTATTTTTTAAAAATTTACATTTTGGGGGTAAAATGTATAGGCCATGACATTGTCTGGCCTATGCTACAGCATTTGCAAAAGCATTTTTTGGGGCTCAAATTACATTGGTATGTAAACCTGCACATATCTGTGCAGAGCCATATCACCAGAGATGCAACAAACATTGTTTTTCTTAAAAAAACTTTCATTTTTGGGGGGTAAAATGCATAGGCCATGTCATTGGCTGGCCTCCGCTACAGTGGCTACAACACAACTATTTTTTTTCACAAACTTTTATGTAAACCTGTTGCACATACATGTGTAGAACCAAGTCACCGTCTGCCTTCCTTGTCAGTGTCAATCACCATGGTCCATGGATGCAACAAACTAACTTTATTTTTAAACAATTAATTTTTGGGGTAAAATAATGGCAGTATTTGTATAGCGCCTTTCTCCTGTCGGACTCAAAGCGCTTGCGAGGCAGCCACTAGAGCGCACTCAGTAGGCAGTAGCAGTGTTAAGGAGACTTGCCTAAGAAACTCCTTACTGAAATAGGTGCTGGCTTACTGAACAGGCAGAGCCGAGATTTGAACCCAGGTCTCCTGTGTCAGAGGCAGAGCCCTTAACCATTACACTTTCCAGCCACTGCTGGATAGGCCATGACATTGTCTGGCCTGTGCTACAGTGTTTGCAAAAGCAGTTTTTTTTTTTGGGTCAAATTACATTGGTATGTAAACCTGCACATACATGTGCAGAGCCAAGTCATCGCCTCTTTTGTCAGTGACACTCACCAGGGATGCAACAAACATTGTTTTTCTTTTAAAAAAAACCTTTCGATTTTTGGGGTAAAAATATAGGCCATGACATTGGCTGGCTTGTACTACAGTGGCTGCAAAAAAAACACTGCCACGGAGGGCAGGCAGGCCAGCTGCCACCTCCTCTTCTCCTCCTACTCCTCCTCCATCCTCTTTGCTATCGTCATCGGCAGAGTCATCCTCTGCTGCAGCTGTGCCCTCCTCTACAACTGCACACCCCCAGCTCCCCAGGGCCTATTCCACATCCCAGTGGAGCTACAGTGCTGCAACAATAATATTTTTTCTAAATAACAATAAAATGTTTTCAAAATAACAAACATTCTTTTCTAAATAAAAATAACATTTTTTTCTAAAATTAAATTTGTATATGTAAATTTGCACATACATGTGCAGAGCCAAGTCACTGGCTGCCTCTCTTGTCAGTGTCACTCACCAGGGATGCAACATAGATTTTCTTTAAGAAAAAAACATTTGTGGGGTAAAATGTATAGGCCACAACATTGTCTAGCCTCTGCTAAAGTGGCTGCAACAAAACTAATTTTTTTTCTCAAATTAAATTTGTATGTAAACCAAGTCACTGCATCTCTTGTCAGTGTCACCAGGGCTGAAACAAAGTTTTTATAAAAAAAACAGTTTAAAAAAAAAACAAAAAAACTTGTATGTAAAAACATATATCCATGACATCCATTCCAGACCTGTTAGCGCTCAATCTCGGTGAACGCGGTATTTGGTCTGTCAATCTGGTGAAGCGGGCATAATCCTTAAACTACCTGATCGACGTGTACACAACCCAGACATTTTAAAGCAGCACTTTATTCTTCAAATGTAGGAATCTAATGTGATTTCTGTTCTTTAGTGATTAAAACACGCCACTGCGTCAACTACGTAATTTTTTGGTGGGACTTTTGCCATGGATCCCACCCCGGCATGCCACAATCCAAGTGTTGGTGTTACAAACCTGAGCAGAAGAACAGGTGATGCAGAAAACAGACACTGAAACGGGGAATAATGTGCAACAATGGTTTATTGTGACCGGATCGTGCAAACAAACAGATAAATGCAAATATGATGCAAACTACATGCACAACACACTTTATACAGAACATTCAGCATACAAGGATAATCAAGGTGCAGAACCCCAAGGACCCTATCTATCTAATCTAACTAACTAATATAGATATACTTGACAATATACACAGGAATAATATATCTCTATCTATCTATCTATCTATCTATCTATCTATCTATATATATATATATATACACATACAACCAATCGCAGTACAAGAGGGAGCAGGCAGAAATCACAGTCAGAACATAATGCAAATTCAGGCAACAAACCAATCACAGTACAAAGCAGGCAGGAATCAGGGTCAGACAGAATATACAGGGTTTGGCGAGTCTGGTGACAGGAAGGCAAATACAGATCATAGAGCAAGGAATAGGTCAGGTAAAAGGATTGTCCACAAGCTCAGGTCTGCTAAGCTCTGGCAACCAGCAGTTCTTAAAGAGAACCCGAGGTGGGGATCTTAGAAAGAAATCTATACACAGAGGCTGGGTCTGGCTATAGTGCCCAGCCTCTGTTGCTATTTGAATCCCCTCTAAGTGCCCCCTGCGCCCCGCTCTAGCCCATAAATTACAGCCGCGCTCTCGGGCAATGTTTACCTCCCTAATGTCACTCACGCTGCTCCCCCGCCTCCTGCAGAGCTCTAGTCCCCGCCCGCGTCTCTTCCCTCCAATCAGCGGCGAGGGAAGGGACGTGGGCGGGGACCGGCGCTCTGCAGGAGGCAGGGGAGCAGCGTGAGTGACATTAGGGAGGTAAATACAGCTCGCTGCGACACGCTACATGTCGCCAGCGCGGCTGTAATTTATGGGGGAGAGCGGAGCGCAGGGGGGACTTAGCGGGGATTCAAATAGCAACAGAGGCTGGGTACTATAGCCAGACCCAGCCTCTGTGTATAGATTTCTTTCTAAGATCCCCACCTCGGGTTCTCTTTAAATAAGCCATGTGATTAAAACACACAGGATGCAGCTGGTGGTGAGTAGTCTCAATGAAAGTTCCCATGAAGCCATC
The DNA here is from genome assembly GCF_040937935.1 of Hyperolius riggenbachi. NCBI lineage: Eukaryota > Metazoa > Chordata > Amphibia > Anura > Hyperoliidae > Hyperolius > Hyperolius riggenbachi. The sequence goes on along the minus strand of NC_090652.1, from coordinate 193,398,589 downwards.
CAAAGGCCAAACAGGAAACTGCAAGTCTTTGTAATGGCAGCAACAGGCCACCTGCTGGTAGATAGCAAAAATGCAGAGCTGCTCAAAAGTCCATTGAGCGCTCTGCTGGTGGCACAACAAAAGTCCCGGGCAGTACATGCCAATACTGCCACCAGCAGGCAGAAGCAAGCACTACACAGTTCCTAACACACTCCTTGAAACAACTTTTCCATCACTTTTGTGGCCAGAAACAGTCCCTGTAGGTTTTAGAATTCACCTGCCCATTGAAGTCTATGGTGGTTTGCCTGTTCGCAAACTTTTACAGAGATTCGAAGTTCGCGAACCCAAAATGTAATGTTCAGCCCATCTCTACAGAAGGAGTGGAACACTCCAGTGTATGGAAGCTGCAGCTATATATTGCAGCACTATGAACTGGCTCATTATCTGACATAAGCGGTGCTTGGAGTCTGGGAATTGACACACACCTGGAATGTCCTTTGTGATAAACGGTGGAGAACTACTAATATAGCAACTAGTTGCAGTAGATGGTACAAACTTCCGGGAGTATAATGGACATTTGTGAGTGTGTGAGTATGTACATATGTTGGTGAGAATGACGCAGCCAGCTACGTATGGTTAGGCTTAGACTAACCATAATGTTACCCACTTTTATAGAGGATTGGGGTGAATATGTTTAGCAGGCAATAAAGTATTTGAATATGTCGTAAGTAGACATGTGGATTTGTGAACTGTTTCTAGTACTAAGTGACTACAGATTGGCGCTCCTGAAAAGGTTTTGCTATATTAACTAATAACTTTAATGCTTTATGGGAACCTTAACCCTGCAAGATAAGAAAAAGTTTCACTTACCCGGGGCTTCCCCAAGCCCCCTGCAGCCGTCCTGTGCCCTCACAGCTCCTCGAGTGTCCTCTGGTCCTTGCTGCATGTTAGTTTCATTTTCGTCCAACTGCACAGGTGCAGTACGCCTGCGCAGGACACGCTTGATGACGGCAAGGCGGTCAAGAATACGCATGGCTGGAGGCCATCTCTCAGTAGCCTGAAAATGAAATTAACGTGCAGCGGGGACCGGAGGACACTCGAGGAGCTGTGAGGGCACATGACGGCTGCAGGGGGCTTGGAGAAGCCCCGGCTAAGTGGAACTTTTTTTTTATCTTGCAGGGTTAAGGCTCTCTTTAACATAATTTGGCACTGGATACTTATATAATTGTAAATCTGGGTTTGCCTGAACAATCTAGCTTTTTTACTAAGGTATTTGTCTTGTACGATAACCCCACAGCCCAAATAAGGATACATGGTCAGCTCTCTATATCTATACTATACAAATATGTAATGGGTTGTCCCTGTCTCTCTTATTGTACATCTTATCAAGGCAACATTTAGCGATGGCTGTAAGGAAACAGTGACATGGGGAATAAATTATCAACTGAGCAATGGGATAAAGCATAACTCTTTTTGCATTCAAATAGTTCTTCTCTGGCAAAATAAAGTACAAATCCTATAAAATACTCTCAAGGTGGTATACAGTAGAACCTCAGCATACATTTTACAAGTTTACACCCAGAGATATCTCAACTGTTCTGGAGGTGTGATGAGAACTTGGTAAATATGACACATATCTGGTGTTCCTGCTACAAATTAGTTTCTTTTTGGAAAACTGTATGAAACATTTCCTAAGACTGTTTTACTATAGAAATACAAAATACCCCTGGGGCTATGCTACTGTTGATGCTACCTATACCCATCAGGAAATTTTATGATTCTCTTTTATATAATTTCCCAAGGCTGCCAGACTCGGAATCTATTGTGCAGGAGTCACATAATAGACTGTTGAACCACTAGAATTCTTGGACTATGTGGGCTCTGTAAACAAACAAACAAACATTTGGATGATGGTGAAGCTACTTTGGGTTTTTGACTTACTGTTAACTAGACATGGTGTAGGCAGCCTCTCTATTATTTTATGATTTTTTGCTACTTGCTGTTATTTTATTATATACAGGCAAAGTGATGAAGATAATTTAGGCAGGCCCCTAAGCTACTGTAGTTCCCTTTGACTGTACATGTTTTGCGGTGTGTGTGTGGGTTTGTGTGTGTGTGTGTGTGTGCACGCATGTGTATTCACCTGGAAAAACTAGAGGGATGGCAATCTGATGGGGGGGGGGGGTTTGGGAGCTGTTTTGGGGTTAAAATATCATTGATTAGGTTAGCTAAATGTTCATGTAGATGTACATGGGATTGTGTTAGCTGCGATCTTTTAATTTGCTTACATGTGTATGTAAGAGTATTCTAGCAGGAAATATTGTTCTGTATTACTATGTACAGAATGGAATATTTTCTGCTGTATTGTTTATGTTTTCAAGCTCTGGTCTTTACCAATAAATATTATTGAATTCACACAAAAAAGTCTCTCAAAACTTCTTAAAGATATACATTAGTATGGGTCATTTCAGTGAATTGAAGGCTGTGGCAGTGTCTACTGAAGCCAGTGTCCATGATTGGTCTGTTTCTGCTGCTATGTGAATTATTGTCTCTACCTGCCTTTTATTTAAAGAAGATGATTTGCCAGAAACAAACCCTGCTTTGGTCTTTATGGATCAGGGTCAAGTTAAATAGGCTCAATCTGTTGGCTAAGATAGTGGTCAAAATGTTATAATTAGTATTCAACAACTATATGGATCTGTATTTATTTATGATTATTTATTTATAAAGCGCCAACATATTCCGTGGCGCTGTACAAAGTAGGAAAACAAACAAGGGATACATTATGATACAGACAATGATATACATCAAATATGGACACTGGTACAAAATACAAAACAGGTCATTACAATGACAGATGTAACATGATGAATAAAATGTATAACAGAGAGCAAGCTATTAAATGAATAATATTCCAAGACACAAAAGAGTGAGAGAGCCTTGCCCTTGCGAGCTTACAATCTAAAGGAATGGGGGGGAAACAAGAGGTGGGGAAGTATACAGTATATATACAGGCAATGCATGATTAGGTTATTTAGTAAGGAGTAAAACTAGACACGAGTTTGAAGGCTGTATGGCCTAAGATAGAGCATATGCTTGTTGGAAAAGGTGAGTTTTTAGGGAGCGTTTAAAGATTTCAAAGGTGGGAGAGTGGTGGATGTGCTGTGGAAGGGCATTCCAGAGGAGGGGTGAGGCACGTGATAAGTCTTGTACACGTGAATGTGAAGAGGTAATTGTAGAATAGGATAAAAGAAGCTCATGTGTAGATCTGAAATTGTGGATGGTGGTATCTGGAAACTAGTGAGGAGATATACAGTGGAGAGAGATTGTGGAGAGCTTTGTAGGTTAGGGTTAAGAGTTTGAACTGGATCCTCTGGTTAATTGGTAGCCAGTGAAGAGGTTGACAGAGAGGAGCCACAGAGGAAGGCCAAGAAGAGAGATGAACGAGCAGCAGAGTTTAGTACAGATTGGAGGGGTGCTAGTCAGGGTTGCTCGGGTAGTACTTTTTAAAACCCACCCGGATCCGGGTACCCAGATATCTGGATCCGATTCGGATATCCGGATCCGACCTTGCGGATATCCGAGTGAATTCAGATATCCGACCAAATTCCCCGTGGATACCCGACCTATTCGAGTATCTGGATAGAAATACCGGAAGTGCTCTTTAAATAGCTTTAGAAGAAGCAGTGAAGTGTTGTACCATGTTAGCCATGAGTAAAAGCAAAAAGTTTTGAATCAGGATGATACCATTTATTGGCAAATAGCTTTAAAAACGGTTTTTAGGGTAAATGATGCATGTAGCATCATGTTTTTTTAAAGGGAAACACTAATTTATTATTTGGTTAACATAAAATGAAAAAAAAAAAAGGCCTGTAAATTATTGACATCAGGATAGGTTCCAGACAGCGGTCGACGGTCGTGCAGCCCACATTGTGTCCAAAGTCCAACCGCACAAGTGGGACAATGAAGTTTTCAGCTCTGACATCTCCAAAAAATTAAAGCTATTGTAGTGGCGTGATAGCTGGTGGCAGACTATTGTATTTGTAGTGGCGTAATAGCTGGAGGCAGCAGACAATGCAGTTTAGTGTGGACCCTGGTGTTGGTGGGTACCACAGACAGGAGCAGCAGGAGCAGGATGAGTAGGTCGATGCAGCTATTGGAGTGGCGTTATAGCTGGTGGCAGCAGACGATGCAGTTTAGTGTGGACCCTGGTGTTGGTGGGTACCATAGACAGAAACATCAGGAGCAGAATGAGTAGGTCGATGCAGCTATTGGAGTGGTGTGATAGCTGGTGGCAGCAGACGATGCAGTTTAGTGTGGACACTGGTGTTAGTGGGTACCACAGACAGGAGCAGCAGCATCAGGAGTAGGTCGATGCAGCTATTGGAGTGGCGTAATAGCTGGTGGCAGCAGAAGATATAGTTGTGTGGACCCTGGTGTTGGTGGGCACCACAGACAGGAGCAGCAGGAGCAGGATGAGTAGGTCAATGCAGCTATTGGAGTGGAGTAATAGCTGGTGGCAGCAGAAGATATAGTTGTGTGGACCCTGGTGTTGGTGGGTACCACAGACAGGAGCAGCAGGAGCAGGATGAGTAGGTCGATGCAGCTATTGGAGTGGCGTAAGAGCTGGTGGCAGCAGACGATGTAGTTTAGTGTGGACACTGGTGCTGGTGGGTACCACAGACAGGAGCAATAGGAGCAGGATGAGTAGGTCGATGCACCCTGGTGGTGGGAGCAGCACAGGCAGCAGGAGAAAGGAGGAGGAGAAGAAGTGTAACGTCTGGCAGGCAGCATAGATAGTTCACCATGGCACCTAGTTCAAAAATTAGAAGAGGTTCCAGGAAGCGGTCGTACTGCCGCAGTTGGGGCCTCCCCACATCTCGGATAGCAGAGACGAATCCCAAAAAAATAACACAGCTATTGTGTTTAGATAGTTCACCACGGCACTTGTAGGTACCACGGCAAGTTCAAAAATGAGGAGAGGTTCCAGGAAGCGGTCATACTGCCGCAGTTGGGGCCTCCCCACAACTCAGACAGCACAGACACCTCCAAAAAAATTACATATCAATTGTGTTTACCATGGCACCTAGTGGGTTGGTACCATGGCTGTCCAAAAATTTTGAACCAGGTTTATGCAGAGCCTGGAGGTTGTGGTGGTAAAGGGTGGTAAGGCAGGCATAGTGTGATTTAATTCCAGCCGCTTCATTTCCCCCTCTTGCCAACAACAGGGGCCAGGAATTCACCGACCACCCAAGCCTGGTTTATTTTCAGAAACGTCAGTCTGTCCACAGACTGGGTGGAGAAACGAGAGCGCTTCTCGGTTACCACGCCACCAGCCGCACTGAAGCACCTTTCGGACAGCACGCTGGAAGGGGGGCAAGCAAGGACTTCCAGGGCGTACTGCGCCAGCTCACTCCAAATATCAAGGAGCTTGACCCAGTAATCCAAGGGGTCCACAGTGGTGTCGCTGTCAAGGCCGCTGTAGGACCCCATATAGTCTGCCACCATCCGGGTCAGGCACTGTTTCTGGCTTTGAGAGCCAAATGCTGCTGCTGCAGGCAACTCCTCACTCGGCAGCTGTACCGGCGTGGCATACAGCGCCTTTGTGAGAGAGCAGGTTTGAAGGGTGCCTGCTGCTGATGGACGCAGGCACCTGCTGCTGTGCTGGCTGGACTGTGACAGTGGGGGGGGGGGGGTCTGGGGGAAGGCTTCCTCCAAGCGCTGAACCAGGGACCACTGCAACTCCCTCATTTGGCGCACAGGGTCTCCTCCTGCTGCAGGCAGGAAGTGATGCAGCTTCCCCTTCAGCCGTGGGTCCGGCATCAGGGTGATCCACATGTCCTCCCGACCACGCATCTCTTTGACCCTTGGGTCCCTGAGCAGGCACTGCAACATGTGCGCTGCCATGGGGAAGAGGGCTGCCATATCTGCTGGCACATGATGATCTTCAGAAGTGCGGTCCTCCTCCTCTGATTCCACAAACTCCCCCTGGTCTCTCCACCCCCGCACCACTGCAGCTGCACTCGGCAGTGCCTCCTCATCCTCAAGGTCAGGGACCTATAACTCCTCCAGCTCAAAGTCCTCAACCTCCTCCTCCTCCTGCAGCACATAGGTGGACTGTGCAGGTGCCTGCTGCTCCAGCTGACCATGTCGTGGCCTCCAGTAAGGGTGCCAGGACCATGCACACCAGCTGCATTTTCCTCCATTCAGCAATGCCTATAATCTCCGGGAGGTGGCTGCTGGTGCTGCTCCTGTACATGCTGGCATTGGCCAAGTAATGGCTGACAGCCTGCCTCTGCTCAACCAGACGTTGCAACATGGCCAGGGTGGAATTCCACCGTGTTGGAACATCGATGATCAGACGGTGCCGTGGCAGGTTTAGCTCCAGCAGTACGGCTTCCAGGGCCGCTGAGGCACCGCCCGAGCGTCGGAAATAAACCACCATTTTCCGCGCCCCTTTTAAAAGTTGCTCCATCCCCTGGTAGGTGCCCAGAAATTTCTGCACCACCAGGTTCAGGACGTGGGCCAGACAAGAAATGTGGGTGAGGCCTCCCCGGCGAATGGCAGCAACAAGGTTGGCCCCATTGTCGGACACCACCTCTAATACTCTGAGGCCTCTGGGGGTCAGCCAAGGCCTCTCCTGCTCCTCGAGTTTGTCCAGGCCGTGCTCTGCGGTCAGGCTTTGCTTGCCCAGGCTGACCATTTCCTGCAGCGCTTGGCAGTGGCGGGCCTTCACACTGCTGCAGGGGCGGGTGTGCCGGAGGGTGGAACCGGAGCAGAGGAACTGGCTGCACTTCCCCTTACCCTACTGCGGGGTGACACCACCCACTGGCTTGACGATGCTGCTGTCCCCTCCTCACCCCCTTCCAACAAACTGACCCAGTGTACGGTGAAGTACAGATAGCGGCCTGTCCCGAACCGGCTGCTCCACGAGTCCATAGTCACATGGACCCGCTCACCCACCACATGATGAAGCCCACGTTCCACGTTGGCCTTCGCGAAGTGGTGTAGTGCTGGCATGGCTGTTCGTGAGAAATAGTGCCGGCTGGGGACAGGCCAATCCGGCGCTGCGCACTGCAGGAGTGCACGCATGTCGCTCCCCTCCTGCACAAAGGAGTACGGGAGGAGCTGGGAGGACATGGTCCGTATAAGCAGGCCGTTGAGCAGGCGGATCCGACGGCTGCTGGGAGGCTGAGCCCTGATCGCAAACAACTTGGTCAGCAGAGTCTGGTGTCACTTCTGGATAGCGCGGGAAGCCGAGGAGGGAGCAGAGGAGACCACTGAGGACTGGCTGCCTGAACAGGCCTCAGTGTTGGTAGGAGTGGCAAAGGGTGTTCCGGTGGTGGTTTTGGGTGGAACACTGCCAGCGCCAGCATCCTTCAGCCTCTTGAACTCCTCATGTTCAAAGTGATGTTTACTGGACAGGTGTTTTATGAAGCTGGAGGTGCCATAGTTGGCGGGGGTGCTACCTCTGCTCAGCTTCACCTGGCACATCTTACAAACGGGGGATAAAAAATTCCCCTTACGCCCTGCTGCTGTTAGTTTTGTTCCTGCTCGGGTTGGGGCCTGGGGTTGAGTGGTGCAGCTGGTGGTAGCGGCAGAAGATGAAGCAGCAGGCTGTTGGTCACTGCTGCTCCTGCCAATGTCAGAGATCATGATCCTCCGTGACAGATCAACTGACGTATCCTCCTCCTCAGACTCAGAGCTAACATGCCCCTACTGTGGGTTATAGTCTTGGTCCTTCACCTCATTATCATAATTATCAGCATCAGACTCCCCCTCCTCAAACAACTGCTGGGATGTTGCGGACCCCAACTCCTCTTCTGCTGACACATCAGGCAAGGAGTAGGACCCCTCCCCAACAACCACGGTCACCATCCATGCCACATATCCCATTTGGGCCAGAATATCCCCCTCAAACTCAGTGGTGGTAACAGGCCTGATTGCGCTCGCGGGGTCTGGAGACTCAGCACTCACTGAGGGTAGGCTGCCCGCTGGGGTCGACATGACTGACGAGTCCCCATGCACTGCTGCTGGGTGGCTGCTGCTGCTCCTGCAAACAGGAGTGGTGGTGGAGCTCTCTGTTTTAGAGCTGCTGCTGGTGCCCTGCTCATCCAACATTAGCTGCCTCACAGGCTCGGCATCTTTCTCCTCCAATTTACACCCCCTACCTTGTTGGAAAATTGCCGCTATGCTGCGCCACTGCAGCGTGACTCCCCCTATCAGCTTGGAGCCCAGTGCATCCACGGCCAGTGGCTACCGGCTGAATGGGCAGTGTGGCAGAACTGCTGGCGGTGACAGTGCCAGTAATGTTCCCTCTCTTGTTGCCTTTGATGGCCTTCCCCCGGCTGCCAGTGCCAGCAGACATAGTGCACGTTTGATGATGTCACCAGATGGATGTGGGGTACTTTATTCAAATCGAGGGGTGACACAGAGCACAGTAGAACACAGTGTGCACACTGACGGATGGTCTGTCACACTGACACTCAAGAGTGATCAGCACAGCAGAAATGCAGTAGTCACACAGACAGTACTAGTCTAACAACTAGTACTGCAATACTGAATAACTACACAATATACAGTAATCCTCCGACCTAAACTATACTGTGTAGCTAAGGCAATAGCACAGGCCTGGCCTATGTGCACAAACAGCACACAAAGACACAGACACCTAACTAGCAGAGCTGCTGCAGGCTGCAGCAGAGACTGTCACAGCTCACAGACAGCACAGACTGACACACACTAACTACAACAATATAAAACACTACTAGCTAAACTACAATACAACAGTGTTATATACAGGTGTTTGTGTGTAAAAAATGCTGGGTTTATCACTGGGATAATGCACTTGCTTCAGCCAAACATACTGGACCAACTATCTCAGTGGCAGTCTCAGCAAGGACGAGATTCTCATCATGGCCCCCTCCTTATATACAGGAGGGACTGGCCAAGGTTCCCCTCTGTGATTGGTTGCTAGGGCTTCTGCTGGGAGCCCTCTGATTGGCTGAATGACATCATCTCCTTAGTTACACTACCCGGATCCGGATATCCTGCAGATATCCGCGGGTACCCGCGGGTATCCGGATTATGCGGCCAGATATCCGCATAGAGCTATCCGGATCCGGCCCCAGGTATCCGGAATCCGGATCCGACCGGATAGCAGAAAAATGGTCGGATACCCGGGGTTTACCCGGGTACCCGGATCCGGATGAGCATCCCTGGAGCCAGTCAGTTAGTTGGAAATCCACTAAGATCTGTAGGAGTAAAGTGTGGTTGACAGTGTCAAATGCTGATGACAGATCTAGAAGGATGAGTATGGAATAATAGCCTTTGGATTTAGCAATGCGGAGATCATTATTATTTATTTATTGTATTTATAAAGCCCCAACATATTACGCACCGCTGATTGATTGATCATTGGCCACTTTAGTAAGGACTGTTTCTGTGGAGTGGTTTGCCCGGAAGCCAGACTGGAACTGATCAAGCAGTTCAAGTAATTTAGATGCGAAATGGGAGAAGTGACACTGGGAGGTAGTTGGCAAGCACAGTGGGGTCTAGAGATGTTTTTTTTAGGTAGTGGTGTTATAACAACCTTTTTGAGTGAGGATGGAAAAATTCCAGTGGAGAAGGATAGGGTAAACAGCGATGTTAAGACAGGAATGAGGGATGAGGATAGTTGTGGAATGAAATGGGATGGGATAGGATCCAAAGAACAGGTGTATAAGGAACCTGCCTGTTAATGGTAATGTTTCTGCCAAGACCCAGGCAGAATCTGCCGCTTCCGGGTCTCGGCGCTTGTTCTCCGCTGATGACGCAGCTGCTGGAACGCAGGCTGCACATTCTGATAGGCGGAGGGCGCGTTCCCAGTACGCCCTACACAGATGTAAACAATAGTCAGCTGACTGTGGTCACTGACAGCGCGGTGTCAACTGATGCTACAGCTGACACCTAGGTAGGTTTACCGCTGTGTGATTGGATGTGCGGAGTGTGGCCGCCCACTGATTGGATGAAAGTTGTATTTAAACGCACAGAGTGCCATCTTTACATTTGTATTAGTGCAGGTTGAGCAGCTGCAGCTTGGAAAGATAGATGATCAGACATTTTGGGGAGTCATTTTGAAATTTTGTTTAGATTTTGTAATTCAAGCTTTCTATTAAACTCAAATTGTATAATAGACACATTTTGGTAAGTTACAGGAAAAAAAATAATTGGATCACAGAAATCCAGTAGAAACTGAATGCCAGCGAGGTTAATGTTACTTTGGCTATTTTTCTACATGGTATAATAAAGTTATGACATTTTAAACGTATTTTGTTTTTGAGTGTTGCTTGGAGCGTACGCCTCCCTCCACCTTCTCCTAAACATTTTTGCTAAGTGTTTTGACTGCTGTATCAGTGGAAATGTCATATACTCTGGTTACATTTTTTTGAGACCACCATTTGTATACTTTTGGGTTAACCAGCACAGCTGGAAAAGCAGGATGGTCTATAAAAGACATAATCAGTACCAATCCAAAAGAGAGAAAACAGTACCAATCACTAAAACCGATTTATTACATTAGTTGCTTAGTACTGACAATGCAGTACAAAACACCCATTAAAAATGGGTAGACATACCAGATTAGATAACCAAGCTGTGGGGCTGGGTGGCGGCGGCGGCGTAGCAGGAAGTGACGTCAGTGGAGCGCACGCTGGCCTGGAACGAGGAAGAGGTGAGTAATCCCCGCCCGTTGCCTCTTACAAATAGCTGCAGCCAGCACGGACCTTGTTAAAGCTGGAGGGGAGCGGAGGACGGGGGACCCAGGCGAGGGAAGGGGGGGGTCCGACCACCCTCCCCGCCACTAGGCCCAATACCCCCTTCCTGCCCGCTGTCCCCTCCAGCTCGGGCGGCCCCCCACACACACGGACGGGCGGGTGCCGCCCCCCCCAGAAGTGCCGCCTGAGGCAAAAGTTTCACCCCGCCTCATGGGCGGGCCGGCCCTGAGTGCAGGGGCAGTTATCCATTAAGCATTGATCATCAGTACACACACACAATAAAGCAAGCTGCTTGTCTGCTTTACAAAAAAAACAAAGGGATTTGTATGAGCTCCTAGATTACTTCACATAACTGTGTATTATAGGGTGACCATATTTTGATTTCCAAAAAAGAGGACGATCACAACAGCATGTGGGCGTGGTCATGAGTGGGGCCAAATATACAAGAACTTAGCAGTGTGCTGTCCAACTTCGCGGGCATGGAGGGCAGTTTTTTTTCCCCAGACCACATGGTGGAGGGCCGACCGACCACAAAATGCAATCAGATTTACAAAAGATTTCCCCACAAAATGCAATGAGATTGGCAACAGATTTCCCCACAAATGGAATCAGATTGGCAACAGATTTCCCCACAAATGCAATGAGATTGGCAGCAGATTTCCCCACAAATGTAATCTTATTGGCAGCAGATTTTCCCACTAATGCAATTAGAATAGCTCCCACAGGCCACAGAGCACCAGCGTGACAGATCTTATCTGTGGTTTCTTCCTGCTCTTGGCAGCCCACCTAAGCTCTGCTCCCAGGAGCTATCCTGGGGTCCCCTCCATAGCAACCGGGGACCTGGCGAGGTTGGCCACTTCTGCAACTGCACGCAGCCATGCCGCCAGCGTAGAATGCTCCCGGCCACACCAGGTCACCAACTGCTACGGAGGGGACCCCAGGATAACGTCTGGGAGAAGAGGCACACATAGGCTGCAAGGGGCAGGAGGAAACCCCAGATAAGATCTGTTTGTTTTTTATAAAAAGCCTGATGTTTCCTTTAAATACAATGTACCAGTGCTGCAACAAGCTGATTCATTCAGCTAATACCAGCAATGAAGGGGTACAGGAGACAGAGATGTGGGCTGTGCTAGCAGGGCTTGCCTGTTCAAGACACAGAAGACAAATGGAGAGGTGTCGGCTTACCAAGTAGAGTTTCTCTGGTGTCTGTGCGGCCAGTGTGTCTCTGTCCCGTCGGAGCTTCAAGAGCCAGGATGCTGGGACTGAGCTGAGGGGACACTTGGCACTCTGCAAGAACGCTGCAGACACGAGGCAGGACTGGACTCTTCTGGCAGTCTCTGCCATTTCAAATCTCCTCAATGGCTGGCTGTGTCTGGACCCGACCCAACCTCCTCTGTCCTCCATCCTACGCCTCCTCCTGCGGGCCACACGCTCACGCAATTGCCCCCCATCCCCCACGCCAGTCCGCCCCTGGGCGGAGGCGGAGCAGAGCAGAGCAGAAGGGATTGATTATCGAAGAGCCGTTTGAGGAGCCGAACGAGCCAGAAGAGCCGATGCTTAAAGAGCCGGAATTACCATCACTAGACTGAGACTCCGTCTAGTGGTGGGGATTCCGTCTCTTTAAAGCATCGGCTCTTCTGGCTTGCGCTCCCAAAGAGTCGGCTCGTGTTCTCTGTTCGGCTCTCTGTCTCTGCAAGTGGCTCTTCTGCCGCTTGGCAGACTCGTGTTCGGCTCTGTGTTCGGCTCTCTCACCGGACAATTCAAAAACCCGGGAGGACGGCCGGGACAGGTCTGAAAAAGTGGACCTGTCCGGGCAAAAGAGGACGCCTGGTCAGCCTAGTGTATTAGAGATGGCCTGGACAGTTCCCGGTGAATTTCTGCTGTTTGCGTTCTCAGCGAACTGCGAACATATGGCACGGTCGACCTGCCACTTATACATCATCATGGAGCCAAACTTTGACCTCTTGCCTCACAGACAGCAGACACATGGCAGCCAATCAGCTAGCATCCCCTCCTGGACCCCCCACCCCCCTTTTAAAAAGCAGTTGCGGTGGCCATATTGGATTCATTCTCTGCTGGCTGCTGACTATTAGTAAGAGTGGGGTCAGACTTGCTGCAGATAGGTAGGAAAAGCATTAGCTAGGCCTGAGTTCTTGTTCCTCACTTGTTGTGAAAGCACCTCAAACAGCCCTTTTGAGGGCCTGTGCTTTAGCCTGTGCTAAATAAAAATCTTTTGTGATATGCAAGGATTTCGTCATTGAGGTAAGCCACCTCGTACTTTCATTTTTAAGCTGTTTTTAGACGCTTCTATTCAACCAGGGCGCGTCTGTACTCCTACTGTGCTTTTGAGGGCTAGTACATCGGCCTCTTGTGGTTTTTTTTGTGTGTGACACTCCACAGCCCACTGACACCCAGAGCTGTGCACACTACTGCGATTGTTGCTACATTAAGTTGCACGCACAGTACCACTCCAGTGCATTATTTGTAGGAATGTAATGTGATTTCTGCCCTTTAGGGTTTAAAATCCGACTTTGCATCAACTCCGTAATTTTTGGTAGGACTTTTGGCATGGATTCCCCTCCGGTATTCCACAGTCCAGGTGTTAGACCCCATTGAAACAACTTTTCAATACTTTTGTGGACAGAAACAGTCTTTGTAGGTTTTAAAATTCACCTACCCATTGAAGTCTATAGCGGTTTGCGTGTTCGCAAACATTTGCGGAAGTTCGCAAATGGAAAATTCTATGTTTGCAACATCTCTACTGTGTATTGAAGCTTGAATTGTTGGAGGATAGGCCCTCTATGCATTTTTTTCTAGCAGTGTGCCTTAAAGATCACTTGGTCTCAACGCCCCATTCTTGTCATTGTACTCATACTGCTACTTTGGACATACTGTTTGGCAACCTAGGCGTAAAATATTCTCGTCAGAGAAATCCCATTCTGCCGAGCCAGAATGTGCTTGGAAGAACAAAGAGAAATCGAGAGCCCAATATGGTGTAGTATTGTTAAGTTGGTTGTGGTTAAAAGCAAAATATTTAGATATACTCACAAACATGGGTTACCCAGAGGCAACCACTTCAAGTGCAGATGGGGAGTATTAGAACCTGACCCCACTCAGGTTTTTAAGATGTCGCTCTCTGTAGATAGGAAACGGGGTAGCATCCCTCCACCGAGGGTGGAATCAAGATTTCAGCAAGGCTTGGTGTACAGAGGCACCAGAGTAGAATAAAAACGTTTAAAAAACGTCTAAAAGAGGGGGATGTTCAGGTGGACTTACCTCCCTCAAAAATATAAAACTCAATTGAGTCACAATATATCAATACAACATTTTTTATTGAACTCCACTTAGTGCAATGCGTTTCGCAGGTGTGGTCCTGCTTCATCAGGGAAACAGGAGTATAACTCAATGGGTCTAAATGCAGAAGTGAGCGCCTCTGACAGAGTATTGATATATTGTGACTCAATTGAGTTTTATATTTCTGAGGGAGGTAAGTCCACCTGAACATCCACCTCTTTTAGACGGTTTTTAAATGTTTTTATTCTACTCTGGCGCCTCTGTACACCAAGCCTTGCCGAGCCAGAATGTTTGGGATAGCTCTAGTTAGACCTTATTCAGTATGCTGGTATAAACTGTAGTGTATTTATTACCCCACCCTCTTGTTCTTTACATCATAATTTTACTCAGTTTTAGTTTGCAAAACTATGCTTGCAGTTTAAGCTTGTTGTTGCATGCCTGCAGTTGAAAATCCATTTGCAAAGATAGTTTGAACATTTTAATAATGAATAAATAAAATGATGACAAGACCTTTAGAAGTTTAAATTATTTATTATATGTGTAGTTAAGTCAGACAGATTAAAAGTTGTCCAGAATGCGTCTTAGAGATCCTACTTTGCTGTTAGACGCTCCCCATTCAGTGAACTTGTGATACTCTCCTGGTTTCAGGAAGTATTGCCTTCCCCTGTAGTTGGGCAGCTCATAGAAAATCCATGATCCTTCTAGGACAGGGGTAGGGAACCTATGGCTCGGGAGCCAGATGCGGCTCTTTTGATGGCTTCATCTGGTTCACAGACAAATCAGTAGGGGTTGATTCACTAAGCTACACTGCTCAAGCAGCGCAGCTTAGTGTGGCAGAGTAAGTAGCATTTTCAAAGTAGGCACGCTACTGCTGTAGCATGCACTACTAGCTTACTCGCACTCCCCCCAAAACTAACAGCTGCTCCAATTGTCCCACTCTGGACCCTGTCAGGTCCAGTGACTTTGTAGGATGAGATCCCTGCATTTTGGCCCAATAGGCTGCCTGTCAAGTGACAGGCAGCCTATTGGGCCAATCAAAGTGCGGGGATCTCATCCGACAAAGTGAATCAATCCCAAAGTCAGCTAGCTAATTGTACAAGCTGTTAGTTGGTATTTCTCCTGTCTGGCTCTCAGTGAAATTGCTGATGTTGCTGAAACCCAAGAGAAGCTGAAGACATCTGAAACTTCCGCTCCCGCAGATCAACTGTATATACATCATCATGGCAACAGAGATGTGAGCCTTACTGTCCCAGCTTGAAACAAACATATATGTATGGCTCTCACGGAATTACATTTTAAAATCTGTGGTGTTTATTGCTCTCTCAGACAAAAAGGTTCCTGACCTTTGTTCTAGGACATTGCAAGAGTGAACATCATGATAGTTAAACTGCTAAAAAGAGTTGGAGAATCATCAGCAAGTTCCAACATTTCCCCACGGAAGTCTTCCCTTTCATAGACTCGAATTTTGTGAGTTCCTCTGTACTATAAAATTAAAAGCAAGATATTATCATGTTTCTGGTTACAGTTGCAATGTTTTTGTAAATCCTATGCTCATGAATAAAATAATAATAATAATAATAATAATAATAATAATAATATAATAGTATATACAGTCATATTTGAGTATTATTAGCTCAACTTTCAAAGTAGCAACTTCCTATAAATATATGTCAGGCCTGGGACCCACTAACAGCTCTTTCCTAAGCACTTGTGATGTGAAAAGTTCTTGCTAATGTAATTCTATGTTTATAATCCCAGTTCAGGGATGTGATTTTTAAAAAATCACCCATAGCAACTTAGCAAGAGCTTTCAAAATCAGAAGTGCTTAGGATACAGGGGCGCCTCTGGTCATTTTGGTACTCCAGGCAAGAAAACCTGCGTAGCCCCCCCTCACAACCGCTGCAACCCCCAGTGACGTCGATCCCATTGTGCGTACTGATCCCCTGCCTGCCGCCTGAGGTCACGAATGCATCAATCGTCGTCCCACCCTCCACATAGCAACACAGCTGACACGAGTGTGTGCAGTCCCAACGAAAAATGGCAAGCGTCATTTTAAAGTGTACCGGAACGAAAGCTCGGGTAAAAGGAAGGAAGCCTCAGGATCCTATTGAGGTTTTTCTTGGTGTTCTGATGTTCCATGTCTCTGATCATGGCCTCGGAAAGATTAGTGTGACAAGGCTCATCATATTGGGGCTGCGCACCTCCTCTTACTTCAGCGTGGCTGCACAGTAGCCATGCAAGCACGCCCATGCATGCACAGTAAGCTGGAGCCGCAGGCTTTATGCTACTGCTTATGTGCAGCCGCGCTCGCATGGCTACTGCACGGCAACACATGTAACATTGGAGGAGCGTGGCCCCAATGTTGAAGTAGGGCCCCGCTCAGCAACGGGAGACATCGCACGACCAAGGGAAGCCTCAATAGGATCCTGAGGCTTTCCTCTCTTTAGTTTAATAGCTTATTTTGAACTTGAGCTTCGGCTCAGGATCATTTTAAAGGATACCCTAATCCTTAAAGGGAACCTAAAGTGTTTAAAAAAAAGCAAGTTTAAATTACCTGGGGCTTCTACCGGGCCCCTGCAGCCGCCCTATGCCCGCGCCATGCCAAACAGAGCCTCCAATATCTCACCGCAGCTCAGTATCATTTTCCTGCGACTGAGGCCGTTCACGAGTGCGACCAGGGCCACGCAGGTACAGTGGGCATCGACTGTCACAAGAAAACGAAACTGAGCCACAGCGGGGGTCCGGAGGATCGGTTTGGCACGGGGTGGGCATAGGACAGCTGCAGGGGGCCGACAGATAGGTTAAACTTGCTTTTTTTTTATTTAAACACTTTAGGTTCCCTTTAATGGATTCTGTAATTAACGCCCTGTGAGGAAGGAGGGGGGGGGGGGGGGGGGGGGTGAGGTGCGCATAGGCTTACCACACCTCATATGGCCTGGTGTCTGTCTCCATTCATCTATAAAAGGTCCCGATCCAAAGTAGTGGGAGCAGGAGTAAGCACGCAATCCTGCAGGAAAACGTATCAGGCGCATGGTGCCCTCTGACCAGGACATACTGCGAGCGCATACGCAGTGTGTCCGCTTAGGCACCTGGTGACTGCCCTCCCTGCTGACCTGTAGTCCAGTGCGTGCACGCGCATACTCCCGCAGACATACTGTGCCTGAGCTAACCACTTCGTAGGGACCTTGTACAGATGAACAAAGACAGACGCCGGCAGCAGGGCGCGTGTCAATTACAGAATTCATTAATACTAGAAAAAAAAAGATCAGAGAGACTGAGACTACTAGTTAGCAGCACTGCAGCCAGCATCACCTCAGACACAGACAGCATGATTGAATGCTGATTATCACCATCATCATCAGTGTGCTGTGCTGCAGCTGCATCAGCGTCTCAGACTGACAGTGTGTGTCAGTGACTGAGTGACGTGATGTCACCTGTCCTCACCTTCTGCTTGTAAAGCTTGACAAGCTGGGTCCAGTGCTGTTTTGATCAGTGCTATGTCGGCTGCCTCACACACACTGTCTGTTCACTGCTGCTGGCTGGACTACTGAGTGACTAGCCTGTCTGGGCCTCTGGACTACACTCGTAGCCACCAGTGTTTGGGAGTGGGGGGACAGAGACACGCAGGACCAAGAGGGCAGGGCAGGCGCCCGAACGCCTAGCACTTCTAGATAGCTTGACTGGTGGGGGGCGGAGTTAGAGGCGGCACCGACTGAGGTAAACAATGAACCCCGTGCGGCCGCTGCTGCTATAGAGAGGGGACTAGAGGAGGAGGCGGAGTGGAGGAATGTGAACTTAGAGCAGTGTGCTGAACACTGCTATTGGCCGGGCGGTCACCAGGGGGCGTGTCTAGAGGTGGGCAGTGGCGGTGGAGGCGCTGGAGAGCACTTGGTGCACGGGCTAATAAAGTAGTGTAAACTGCTTTAAGATGGTAGTATTAGCGGCGGGTCACAGGGCCCCAGGGACCGCGCCTTTCCCCTGCACGGTGCCCTAGGCGGTAGTCTGTAGGGCCTGGTGCTAGAGGCGCCTCTGTTGGGTTAGGTCTGTTTTTGGTTCCCAGGCCTTGTGCAGTACAGATATATTATGTCTGCAGTTAAATTGTGTACTCGTCGCCCTGGCACCGGGTGCTGTTCAGGAATCAGAGGTACTCCGGCACCTCCGCAAGCTGAACCCCAGGAAATCTTCCGGCCCTGACGGTGTGTCATCCATCTGCTTGCGTACCTGTGCCGATCAGCTAGCCCCTGTGCTCACCTCCTTATTTAAGCAGTCATTATCTGGTGGTACAGTCCCCTCCTGTTTTAAGAGGTCTAGAATTGTACCGGTCCCAAAGAAAACAGGCAGTACTGAGCTAAATAACTTCCGACCAGTGGCCCTAACCTCAAATATCATGAAGCTCCTCGAGCGGCTGGTCCTTGCCCACCTGAAGAGGTCCACGGACTCCCTTTTAGACCCACTCCAATTTGCCTATAGGACTAACCGATCCGTGGAGGACGCCATCAATGTCAGCATGGCTCACATCACTGAGCACCTGGACAGCCCCGCCTCCTATGCTAGGATCCTGTTCCTAGACTTTAGCTCAGCGTTCAACACGATCTGCCCAGACATCCTGATCACCAATCTGACGCAGCTCGGAATTGATCCTTCTCTCCGAGCATGGATCAAGGACTTCCTGACTAACAGAACGCAACAGGTGAAGCTTGGCAACTCAGTGCTGATCGTAATGGAAAAAGCTACGCTTACGGATCATTACGCGTAATTTTACGCTATTACGCATTACGAAATTACGCTTACGGCATAGACATTCAATTTCGGTACATGTCTGTAATTACGCATTGCCCTTACGCAATTACGCGTAAGAATACCGTAATTCAAGTTGTTACGTTATAGGCTTACGCGTAAATTCCTACTAGCAATTAATGCGTAAGGTCATGCTGCCAAGCAGAAAAGTTGACGCATGGATCAATGTTAGGTAGCCGCCGACTTTAAGGGTTAATAGCAAAGCCCCCTTAAGTGCTAAGAGCCTCAAATTTGGAGAATATATTAAGGAGATCAGAAGGAATAAGAGGGAAAATTTTTTTTTCAAAAAGACCTTATAGTTTTTGAGAAAATCGATGTTAAAGTTTCAAAGGAAAAATAGATACATTTAAAAACCCGCCGACTTTAACGGTTAATAGCAAAGCCTGCTTAAAATTTAGAAACACCAAATTTACAGGGTATATTAAGGGGATCAGTGGGAATAAGAGGAAAAATTTTTTTTTCAAAAAGACCTTATAGTTTTTGAGAAAATCGATTTTTAAGTTTCAAGGGCAAAAATGTCTTTTAAATGCGGAAAATGTCAGTTTTTTTTGCACAGGTAACAATAGTGTTTTATTTTCATAGATTCCCCCAAGTGGGAAGAGTTTTACTTACTTCGTTCTGAGTGTGGGAAATATTAAAAAAAAAACGACGTGGGGTCCCCCCTCCCAGACCTCTTTAACCCCTTGTCCCCCATGCAGACTGGGATAGCCAGAATGCGGAGCACCGGCCGCGTGGGGCTCCGCACCCTGACTATACCAGCCCGCATGGTCCATGGATTGGGGGGTCTCGGAAGGGGAGGGGCAGCCAAGCTTTCCCCTCCCCCTCCGAGCCCTTGTCCAATCCAAGGACAAGGGGCTCTTCTCCACCTCCGATGGGCGGTGGAGGTGGAGGCCGCGATTTCCTGGGGGGGAGGTTCATGGTGGCATCTGGGAGTCCCCTTTAAAAAGGGGTCCCCCAGATGCCCACCCCCCCTCCCAGGAGAAATGAGTATAGAGGTACTTGTACCCCTTACCCATTTCCTTTAAGAGTTAAAAGTAAATAAACACACAGACACTTTGAAAAAGTATTTTAATTGAACAAAAAACATAACCACGAAAAAAGTCCTTTAATATTCTTAATTAACCATTAATACTTACCTGTCCCTTTAAAAGCCAGTTCCCACGCAATATCCTCGGAAATATACTAATCAGTTACAATGTAACAAAGCTATTACAATGTAACAACTTTGTTACTTTGTAACACCACCGCACCCGACGTCACTCGCCGCCACCGCCGCGTCTGCGCTGACCCGACAGAGCTCTGAGCTATATAGCTCAGAGCTCCCTAAGCATCTTTGTATTTGGGCTCCAAGGAGCCCCATTGGTCCTTAGCAGACCAATGGGGTTCCTTTAAATCAGAAGGAACCCCATTGGTCTGCTAAGGACCAATGGGGCTCCTTGGAGCCCAAATACAAAGATGCTAAGAGAGCTCTGAGCTATATAGCTCAGAGCTCTGTCGGGTCCGTGCGGGACGCTAAGTCCCCGCCGCCTCCCGCTGTCCTCCCCGCCTCTTCCACATGTCACCCACATGTCACCCACATGTGGGTGACATGTGGGTGACAGATGTGGGCGGGGCTGACAGCGGGAGGCGGCGGGGACTTAGCGTCCCGCACGGACCCGACAGAGCTCTGAGCTATATAGCTCAGAGCTCTCTTAGCATCTTTGTATTCGGGCTCCAAGGAGCCCCATTGGTCCTTAGCAGACCAATGGGGTTCCTTCTGATTTAAAGGAACCCCATTGGTCTGCTAAGGACCAATGGGGCTCCTTGGAGCCCAAATACAAAGATGCTTAGGGAGCTCTGAGCTATATATCTCAGAGCTCTGTCGGGTCAGCGCAGACGCGGCGGTGGCGGCGAGTGACGTCGGGTGCGTGGTGTTACAAAGTAACAAAGTTGTTACATTGTAATAGCTTTGTTACATTGTAACTGATTAGTATATTTCCGAGGATATTGCGTGGGAACTGGCTTTTAAAGGGACAGGTAAGTATTAATGGTTAATTAAGAATATTAAAGGACTTTTTTCGTGGTTATGTTTTTTGTTCAATTAAAATACTTTTTCAAAGTGTCTGTGTGTTTATTTACTTTTAACTCTTAAAGGAAATGGGTAAGGGGTACAAGTACCTCTATACTCATTTCTCCTGGGAGGGGGGGTGGGCATCTGGGGGACCCCTTTTTAAAGGGGACTCCCAGATGCCACCATGAACCTCCCCCCCAGGAAATCGCGGCCTCCACCTCTACCGCCCATCGGAGGTGGAGAAGAGCCCCTTGTCCTTGGATTGGACAAGGGCTCGGAGGGGGAGGGGAAAGCTTGGCTGCCCCTCCCCTTCCGAGACCCCCCAATCCATGGACCATGCGGGCTGGTATAGTCAGGGTGCGGAGCCCCACGCGGCCGGTGCTCCGCATTCTGGCTATCCCAGTCTGCATGGGGGACAAGGGGTTAAAGAGGTCTGGGAGGGGGGACCCCACGTCGTTTTTTTTTTTAATATTTCCCACACTCAGACCGAAGTAAGTAAAACTCTTCCCACTTGGGGGAATCTATGAAAATAAAACACTATTGTTACCTGTGCAAAAAAAACTGACATTTTCCGCATTTAAAAGACATTTTTGCCCTTGAAACTTAAAAATCGATTTTCTCAAAAACTATAAGGTCTTTTTGAAAAAATTTTTTTTCCTCTTATTCCCACTGATCCCCTTAATATACCCTGTAAATTTGGTGTTTCTAAATTTTAAGCAGGCTTTGCTATTAACCGTTAAAGTCGGCGGGTTTTTAAATGTATCTATTTTTCCTTTGAAACTTTAACATCGATTTTCTCAAAAACTATAAAGTCTTTTTGAAAAAAATTTTTTTCCTCTTATTCCTTCTGATCTCCTTAATATATTCTCCAAATTTGAGGCTCTTAGCACTTAAGGGGGCTTTGCTATTAACCCTTAAAGTCGGCGGCTTTTTTATATTATACGGGAGCGTAATATTACGCGATTACGGCAGACTGTGTAATTTCAATGGGAGTTTACTGTCTTACGCGTAATTTGTTACGCGTAAAACGTAACCCACGGTCTACGCGTAATTAATTACGCGTAATACCGTAACCTTACACGTAACGCTTACGGTGCATTTGTAGTGAATTACGATGCGTAATTACGCTAATGCGTAATTTCGGCCCAGCACTGTGGCAACTACTACTCCAGCGTCCGGACCACAAATACAGGGGCCCCACAAGGCTGTGTTTTGTCACCTCTGCTGTTCTCCCTCTATACCAACAACTGCATCTCATCCGCTGACTCTGTGAAGGTCATCAAGTTTGCTGACGACACCACCATCATCGGCCTTATTGGTAGCAACGGGGAGCATGAGTACCGCAGTGAAGTCGAGAGAATATGCAAATGGTGCAGCGACAACAACCTGGTCCTCAACACAGCAAAGACTGTTGAACTAGTCGTTGACTTCAGGAGAAACCCTCCCCCCCCTCCCACCTGTCCTCATTGGAGGGACAGAAGTCTCTAAGGTATCATCGGTTCAGTTCCTCGGCACGACTCTCACTAACAACCTGAAATGGGGGCTTAACACCACCAAAATTCAGAAGAAATCCCAGCAGCGGCTGTTCTTCCTGCGCCAACTGAAGAGATTTGGCATGCCCAGGGAGCTGCTGACCAGCTTCTATACCGCCACCACAGAATCTATCCTCTGCTCCTCTGTAATTGTCTGGTATGCGGGCGCTAAGGCCAGCGACAAACAGAAACTGCAGAGAGTCATAACTGACGCAGAGAAGATCATCGGCTCTCCTCTTCCTCCTCTTGATCTCCTCCACTCTTCTAGGATGAGAAAGAGGGCAACCATGATCTCCCGCGACCCCTCCCACCCAGGCAGCCACTACTTCAGGCTCCTCCCATTGGGCCGCCGCTACAGGACTTTACCATCCAAAACTACTAGGCGGAAGAACACCTTCTTCCCCCAGGCTGTTCGGCTACTGAACTCTAACCTTCCCCGGCCCGAATCTCTAACTGCCGGGTCAGTCAGCCGATTCCTGCCTCTGCCTGCCCAGGTTCTTTTATCCGTAAAGGGACTGTGGACGTTTTAATGCACCTTATTATTACCTGACTGCCCTGCACAGCAGTGAAATGGCCAGTACGGTCCTGACCACTGCATTTCTATCTTTGTATTTGTATTTGTATGCGTTTTGCGTCTGTCCTTCTCTGTCTGTCTTTACACTGCCTATGCCATGTGTACCACAAATAATTCCGATTACAGCTCTTGCTGTACTTGGCGAAATAAAACTGATTCTGATTCTGATTCTGATTCTGAAATTAAATTTATTGGATTAATGGAAAAAACTGCAATATGCATCATAACAAAAACTGCAATATGCATCATAACAAAAACTGCAATATGCATCATAACAAAATTAGACAGGGGCATAAGTTTGGGCACCCAACAGAGATATGAAATCAATAGTTGAGCCTCTTGATGCATACATGCAAAATGGGTGCTGAAATTAGCCGCTAGTAAAATATCTGTAAAATTACAAATATTCTACTATTGAGAAGTGTAATTCTGAAAATATTGGTACATTTTACTAATGCTAAACCTAACCCTATTCTCACTTGAGCCCTCTCCATACCGATGCCTAACCCAAATGACTCCCCCACCAATGCCTAAGCCTAACCACCTCCTCCCTGTGATGATCCGCTCAGCTGGCTGCACAGGCAGACAGCTGTTTGTCCATTCCTCTAGTCTGTGGGCTGCAGGTCTCTGGAACAGAGACCTGTCTTTCCATTGCAAGTTTCTGGTCTGTTCTCTTGCTGGGGAATTTGCATACATTCGTTATGCAAATCCCCTACCTGCCTTCTTTGATGACTGGCACTATAAGAGCTTTATGTTTCCCAGAAGGCTTTGCTGGTCATTTCCCTTCCATGGTCTGTTCCTGATGGACACTGCTGGAGTGTCAGCCATTGCTATCTAGTATAGTTAATTCCTGGGGGTTGCTTTAGGCTTCCCTTCTAGCCCAGTCAGGTTGTATTATCTGTATTGCCTGTTCTGTCTTGTCTTGCCTGTTGCCATTGTCCTGTCCCAAAGGTGGTCGACAGGAAATGGTTCTGATCTCTGCTCTTGGAGTATAGCTGGTGCAACGGTTGCTACCAGCTATCTCTTCTGTTCTGTCTCCTGGGATCGCGCTAGCTACTTTTCGCTAGCGCTGGGGATCCTTCTGTTCTGCCTTCTGGGATCGCGCTAGCTACTTTTCGCTAGCGCTGGGGATCCTTCTGTTCTGCCTTCTGGGATCGCGCTAGCTACTTTTCGCTAGCGCTGGGGATCCTTCTGTTCTGCTACTCTGTACCTGGATCGCGCTAGCCACTTTTCGCTAGTGCTGTGGATCCTATCTCTCGCTTGTCCCTGTTTTCGTGTGTCTGTCTTGTCCGGTACGCTTGCTGGAGGTTCGGTGAGGTAACCGTTAAGCAAGCGCTCGCGTCCTCTGTTTCATGTTTGTCTGTTAATGGTTAGTTAGGCGTGCTTGTCTCTATTGTGCTTATCACGTGGAGATCGCGCATAACCGCGTGCACTGTTGCGAATGAGTGCGGTGTTCGCGGTTAGCTAGCGTTTGTTGTTTTCCGTATCTCCTTATTGTATTGTTTGCTGTGCCTTTGCTACCCTCGTATTCTATTCTGATCTGCCTTGTGTCACGTCTGGCGATCGCACCTCTCGCGATCGCGTTCCTATTTCATATCTTTTGTTGTGTGTGCGCGGTCACGAGGTGGCGACTGGATTGGCGCACACACATACAACCTGTCCCTTTTGCTCAATCTCATTCGCAATCGCCTCTCTTGCGATTGCGTTTTGCGCTTCGTACAATTCCTGTCTGGCACTTGTGGAGGTACAGAGGATTGGTTCCTCTGCACTCCCCCGCGTTATCTGCCGACAGGAATTTCCCTCTACAGGTGCGTAGCACCTTTTGCTGGGTGCCTGCAAATATACGCTTGTGGAGGATTTCCGCCGTGTCAGCGCACGCGTTGTGCGCTGATCACGGAGAAAGTTCCACAATCGTTACACTCCCCCCACTTGATGCCTAACTCTAACTGACCCTCCCACTGGTGCCTAACCCTAACTAACCTATCCCCCACTGATGCTTAACCCTAACCAACTCCCTCTATGCAAGCCCAGTGATAACCGCGCTGCGTTCACCGCTATACATTAAATATTGGGCACTATAGAAGTTTGATTGTCTCATAGGCATCCATGTTGATATCTGCAATTAAGGCCTTTTTCACACGTCACATTATAAAGAGGCCATTAGTCTCTGTGAGACTGGCCACAGTACCCCACAGTACCCCACAGTACCAGATGCGATAGAAGTGTGTTGTCAAACCGTACGAGCAGTACTGCATGACAGAGGCAATTGCAATGGAGTCAAGTAGGGAGCATGTCACTGAGTAGGGGATGGAGTTACACAAAATTTCCTTTCGGTGCAGTGTGATTGTCCTGTGGTGGGCTCTCCTGCTGCAGGACAATTGTGTGAAATAAGCCTTAGGGAAATTAGGGTGCATCCAAACGTGCACCACCCTCTAGAGGCCTTCTATAGCCGTTGATGAGTGTCTGGATTCTGGAGTAAAATTTGATGGCTGCTTAGAATATACTGGCTGCTTCAAATCATCCAATTTTTCAATGAAATTCAAGTCAGGGGCTGTGACAGTCATTCCAGGACCAGGACTTTTTACTTCCCCCTCTGCAATAATGCCTGTAGATTTTGACCTGTATTTTAGGCCGTGGTTTTGTTGGAATATCCCATCCCTGCGTAACTTCAACTTTGTGACTGATGCTTGAACATTATCCTGCAGAATTTGTACACAATATGTTGAATTCATCAGACCCCCAACTTTAATATGGGCCTCTGTCCCTAAATTAGCCCCACAGCATAATGGAACCTCCACCAAACTTGGCAGTGGGGAGCAGGTGTTTTTTGGGGGGGTATGCAGTGTTCTTCTTCAGCAATGCAAAGCACTTTTTGTTATGACCAAATAATTCATTTTTTGTCTCATCAATCCAAAGCACTTTGTTCTAAAATTAATCTGGCTTGTCTAAATGAGATTTGCAAACAATTTATAGATACACCATCTACAGTAAACATGTTTTTGCAGGTCTTTGGAGGTCATTTGTGGGTTGTCTGTTACCATTCTCAATGCCACCACTGCCCCCGTGTGTCCTTCTGCCCCATGCCTCTTTCTGTCTCCATGTGCCTCCTTCAATCCCCCTGTGCCATCTCTGCCCCCTGTGCCTCCTTCCATGCCCCTTTTTGCCTCCTTCAGTCCCCCTGTGCTTCTTTACCTTTGTGCCTCCTTCTGTCCACTGTGCCTCCTTCTGTCCCCCTCTACCTCTTTTTGTGCCCATTTGTGCCTCCTTTAATCTCCTTGTGCTGCCTTCTGTCCCCTATGTACTTCCATCTGTCCCCATGTGTGCTTCCTTCAGTCCCCCTGTGCCCCCTGTTGTCCCCCATTATTTCTCCTTCTGTACTCTTGTGCCTCCCTCTGACACCCTGTACATTCCTCTGTCCCACTCTGTATAGGCTCCTTCTGTCCCCCTTTGTGTCTTTCTCTGTCCCCCTGTGCCTCTTTATGTCCATGTCAGGATCTCTCCTGTAGCATGTTCTGTCGCTTGCAGTGGAGCTGCAACTGGGCAGTTCTGACTTCTCTGATTACATTTGGTTGTGCCTTTGCAGTGAGTCTTATTGTCATTTGCAATCACTCTGCAGTTCTGAGCAGTTCAGGATGCTGTCAGGATTCCTCCTATGGTTTGCTGCAGTTGAACTGCAGCCAGATAGCCCTGAATTTCCTGCATGCATGTTGTTGCATAGTACTGCATGCATTTGTTATGTTAGTCTTTCAGCTAGCAAAAGGTAATCAAGCCAGCTCAGGATTGAATGATTACCATTCAGCTGTGTGGGAATTTGCATACCTGCATCCATTGGCTGATGCCACCATAAAAGTCTGCCTCCCAATTCAGACGCAGACCAACATAGTGTTCAGCTCACTGAGTTGCCGTTGGGTCTATGCTGGGAAAGTTGTTATTGTAAAAATGTATAACGCCTTTGTAACGATTGTGGGATATCTCTGTGGTCAGCGCACAAGATGTGCGCTGACACTGCGGAAATCCTCCACAAGCGTGTCAGAATACTAGAACCCAGCTTTTGGTGCAAGCACCAGTAGAGGGGAATTCCCACCGGCAGATGGAGCTGTGGAGGGCAGAGGAATAAACCCTCTGCGCTGCCACAGATGCTAGATGGAAATTGTACGAAAAGCAGCAACACAGGGCAAGATAGCCCCTAAAGAGAGAGAGCACAGAGACAGAATCAATGTGTGTCCACCAAACTAGTCGCCACCCAGCGACGGTGAACACACAACGGCGGAAAAACAAAGTGGGAACGCAATCGCAAGAATGTCGATTGCCAAATAGTGACACCAGACTGAGCAGGACTGAGCACGAGAGTAGCAAAGGCACAGCAAACAACAATCAGAGGATAAAGAAAATAACAAACGCTAGCTAAACGCAAACACCGCACTCATTCGCAACAGCGAACGCGTTTGAGACACGATCACCGCGCGATAGGCGCCCAGTGATAAGCGTGCCACCCTAACTAACCACAAATAACACAAATGAGCACAAACAGACAAGACAAACAAATGAGGTAGCCAGTAGCAACCGCTGCTCCAGCTTACACTCCAGGATCGCAGATCAGAAGGATCCACAGCCGCTACCGCTAGAGGCTAGTGCGATCCAAACAAGACAGACAGATGAGGTAGCCAGTAGCAATCGCTGCTACAGCTTACACTCCAGGAACTCAGATCAGAAGGATCCACAGCCGCTACCGCTAGAGGCTAGTGCGATCCAAACAAGACAGACAGATGAGGTAGCCAGTAGCAACCGCTGCTCCACCTTACACTCCAGGAACTCAGATCAGAAGGATCCACAGCCGCTACCGCTAGAGGCTAGTGCGATCCAAACAAGACAGAGCGATTCGCTATCAACCGCCGCTGGCGACAGCGCAATCGCGACAGACAAGACAGGACAGAATAGGCAGTACAAATTATACACAAACTGACTGCACTAACTAGGAATGCAAGAAGCACTCCCCAAGAATTAACTATACTAAGATAGCAGTGGCTGACACTCCAGGTGAGTCCAGCAGGAACAAACCTCTATGAGCAGCAAAGGACTCTGGGATCACATGGTATTTATACTGCAAGCCTTCAAAGGAGGCAGCTAGGCTGTTTGCATGACAAGTGTATGTAAATTGCCCAGCAGCAGAGCAGGTCTGAAACTTGCAAAGCACGGGCAGGTCTTTTTTCCAGAGACCTGCCGGCCTCAGACTTAAGGAATGGACAAACAGCTGTCTGCCCGTGCAGACCGCTAAGCAGATCATTACAGTACCCCCCCCCCCCCCCCTCCCTCTAGGGACGGATTCCAGACGTCTCTCAAAACTGACGTTTCCAAAAAAATCTAACTGAAGACTCATGAAGGTCAGGTCAGCCCGGCAAGGCCCAATTCCAGAGTCAATCTTCCCGAAACCGAGCTCGTCGGAAACAGAAACCACCGAAACATGCCCATCAGTACTACAAGTCCCAGCGTAACACCCATCAGAACTGTGAATACCAGAGAACAAGCCATCAACACCCTCCAGGCAATACCCACCACCTTCCAGGGAGCGTCCAAAAATACCAAACCTGTCACAATACCTATTCGAAGTGTCCCTTTCAACAGAGAAGCCACTGTTGATCCCATCCAGGTCACCAAAACAATTTTCTCCCAGAATCTCCCAGAACACTTTGAAGCTCCGCAGAGATCCCAAGAGGCCAGAACGCTCACCAGGCTCACATGGAGAACTACCAAGAACCCCTATGGAACCTATGATTATTCCGGATTCAGGATTACCAGGACAACCATCAAGATCAGGGCTGTCAGGGACCACTTCTGGGCATGCAGGCAGGCAGGCAACATCAGAACATGTCTCCACTGGGGAAGCATCTGAGCATGCTGGTAACCTAGGCACACTTGGGCTTTCTGGGTCACAGAGCACATCGGGGTACACTAGCACAGGAGAAACCTCAGGACATGCCGGGGAACTGCCAACCTCAGAGTCCGATACGACAAGACCAAAACTAGGACCGGGCAGAAAATCATTACGAGTAATGGTCACAGGTACTGGTCTTCCAAAAGAAGACTCGGACTCAGACTCAGAAGCGTCCGTGACTATAATTGTATCTAACCAAAACTCATCATTGACCACGCATGACTGAAGCTCCACAAGAGCTTCAAAAGTGGTCAGTATAGCAGCGATGCCTACTGAAGTGGGCAATACCTCAGACGGACCTGCGGGGCAGGAGGCACCTCCTAAAAGTTCTGCACCCTTTGGGAGGAACTCGGAGACCTCCAGAACATCAGAAAAAAGCTCAGGAGTATTGTTTCCCAAGTTTTCTGACAAAGAAATCAAGGATTCTGAACTATCCATGTTACAGGGCAAAACATCAAATACTTTTTGCGGACAGAGCAAATGTCCCAGGGATGGTTCTACAATCCGTTGAGACTGAGTTTCATCTTCCTGAACAGGATGCACAGGAATATCTACTGGATCACACACTGACTCCCTAACTCTAATCTCACTGCACGCAAAATTCTGCATAGCAGTCAAATTAGACTGCAATTCAAAAATAGCAGAAAAACAGGTGAGAATAGTAGCGATACCTAGACGAGCCTCTAGGGTCACTGCAGAAGATTTTATGCAAGGCAATATTGACTCATCCAGAGTACAGGGTGGAGAGTCACTACTATCTTCAAAGCAAGAAAGGGACTCACAAATGTCAGTGCAAATGGGCCTCATGTTTTTAGTACAGGGCAGGCTCAGAGAAACCTTCTCTGGACACAGCAAAGATGCTTCAGTATCAGATTCGCAAAACCAAAGCACTGTCTCACTCTTAGACTCGGCTAACGATGTCGAATCCGAGGAGTCAGAGCGCACAATTTGCGAATCCAAGATCGCAATCGATTGCGAAACTGGACAATTCGAAGACAGGGATTCTGAGGTCTCTAGGCTGGATTGCTGGATCTCAGAAACGCCAGCTGACAATGTGCTTTTATAAACATCAACTGAGTGAAGTACACGTTGTGCATTCAGAATTATTTTCCACATACAAATCAGCGGACTCACAAAGTCATATTCACACACCTTTTCTTTTATTAAGGCGGAAGCAGAGCTTATGCATGCTCTCACGACAGACTCACTTCTGGCAATGTAGTACTCACAAAACGACTTTGAATCGTTCTCCAATTCATACACCAGCGCTTCGAGCTGTTTTTTCTGGAACGGGGGCTCCCATTCATACCTGACTAGGTCAGAACATTCATATTGAACAATATTTGTAGAAGAAGTTGTGACAACACCATGAGAAACTTTATTCATCATATTAACCTTACTCTTGAAATTGCGTAGTTTGGGAATTTTCCCCATAGCAAGATCATAGATGGAAGATCTTAAAGTAGTAATGGGAGAAGAAGATCTGTTTTTACATGACAAGGGATCCCACATATCATTGACAAAACTGACACATTCATGTTGATCACCATCTGCAGGAACATCTGAGAAACAGGCTTTACATCGCATAGATTCAAACGTCACACAATCAATAGAGAATCTTTCAAGACTCACACAGGAATCAACCACAGTGATACACCCATTCATTTCAGGTCGCACAATATCTAGACTCACATGCTTTACCCCAGAAAGGCAGGAACAATCATCCGATAAAGATGTCTCTTTATTGAAGTCAATTGATTGGTGTTTGTGCAATTCATCCAAAATCGTCTGCCACACATAAATCACCGGATGCACAAAACATTCGTCACACTCATCAGAGTCAATCAAAGCGTACACCGAATCAAGACAAGCATAAAGAATCTCTGCGCTTTTTGCGATGTAGAAATCGCAAAAAGCCTCCCAATCAAATTCAAATTCCTCCATTAAGGCTCTAATTTCCCATGAGGCAAATGGTGGCTCAAACAATCCTGTATCAAGGTAAGATTCATATGGGTTGGGATCAGGAGCATGCATAGATTTTCTTACACCTTTAATATACCAAATAATTCTGCCTATCATAGGCTCCACATATGCTTTAGCGTGAGGCAACAAAACCTGAGACTGAGAAGTCTCTCTGAAATCATCACATTCAAATGTTTTCCCCATTTCAGACTTTGCATTGCCACAGGAAGTCTTATGGCAAATTCTATATCTGCATTTAAAGTTGGCTTAGATGCTTTCCTTGCATTGAAAGACATCCATGGCTATAATTACTAAGTAACGCCCAATGGTGTTGATCCAGAGATTTTATCTGATTGCCATTTGGAGTCGGGAAGGAATTTTTTCCCTTTTGGGGCTAATTGGACAATGCCTTGTAAGGGTTTTTCGCCTTCCTCTGGATCAACAGGGATATGTGAGGGAGCAGGCAGATGTTGTTGAACTTGATGAACGTATGTCTTTTCTCAACCCAAATAACTATGTAACTATAATTGGGTGAAAATTTAACACATGTATGGTACATTGCTCACATTTTTGAAATGTTACAATCAATCCGAAAAATTGAATTGAAAAGACATTTAAAAAATTGTATGGTGTGTGGTCACCTTTACTTAGGCCTCATTCACATTAGGCAACGCAGATGGCTGTGCATTCAAAATGGAACACATGAGGTCACACACCATCTGTGTTGCTGTGCATTGTGCATTACAATAAACTAGCCAACCCGCGGTGTTGCATACGCCGCAT
The DNA here is from genome assembly GCF_040937935.1 of Hyperolius riggenbachi. Taxonomy (NCBI): domain Eukaryota; kingdom Metazoa; phylum Chordata; class Amphibia; order Anura; family Hyperoliidae; genus Hyperolius; species Hyperolius riggenbachi. Next base: position 193,366,932 of record NC_090652.1, on the reverse strand, counting down.
AAGAGGGTAGAGGGCAGGAAGGGAGTATTGGGCACAGCGGCGGGGAGGGGGGTTGGACCCCCCCCTCAACTGGGTCCCCATTAGTGTTGGGCGAACACCTGGATGTTCGGGTTCGGGAAAGTTCGCCGAACATGGCCGCAATGTTCGGCATGTTCGGACCGAACCCCAAACTCCCCGAACATCCCGCTTTTGGGGGCCCTATGGGGTCGCAGGCATAAGGGGGGAGCATGCCCCGATCGCGGGGGGGGGGGGGTCGGAAATTCCTCCCACCCCCTCCGCTAGCGCTCCCCCCTCTGCCCGCTTCCCCATACAAAAGTTTCAGGAAGTACCGGTCCGGTGGTAGTGGGTGGCTGGCAGTGGGCGGCACTGTGAAGTGAGTGACTGAGGAGGAGGAGTCCGGAGAGTGATGCGTTGAGGGAGGCCGGGCAGCGGGCGGTTCAGCAGTAGTACGGTACTACTGCTGAACCGCCCGCTGCCCGGCCTCCCTCAACGCGTCACTCTCCGGACTCCTCCTCCTCAGTCACTCACTTCACAGTGCCGCCCACTGCCAGCCACCCACTACCACCGGACCGGTACTTCCCGAAACTTTTGTATGGGGAAGCGGGCAGAGGGGGGAGCGCTAGCGGAGGGGGTGGGGGGAATTTCCGACCCCCCGCGATCGGGGCATGCTCCCCCCTTATGCCTGCGACCCCATAGGGGAGCAGTATTCGGCCGAACAGGGCCCTGTTCGGCCGAACAGGGGCCCTGTTCGGCCCTGTTCGGCGGCCATTTAGTAGTTCGGGGCGAACCCGAACTTAAAAGGCTGAACACCATCAGGTGTTCGGCTGAACGCGAACATCACCCAAACAGGGTGATGTTCTGCAGAACCCGAACAGTGGCGAACACTGTTCGCCCAACACTAGTCCCCATGTGTGCTCTACCTCCAGCTTAAGCTCAGCAGGAACCCCCCCCCCCCCTTCACCTCGGTACCCCAAGTGCTCTCCCCCTCCTGCTTAAGCACAGCAGCAGCCGCCACTATTAGTAAGAGGCAGCGGGTGGGGATGACTCACCTCTTCCGTGTTCCATCGTGCGTTCCACTGTCGTCACTTCCTGCAATGCTACCCACTGTATTGGTGTAATTTGCTTTTTTAAAACAGAAGGAAATCTGCAATAATTCAGCTATAAGTGAACATTTGTGATTACCCACAATGCTCTGCTACTAAATATGCAAATTACCCCTTTTCACCCTTGGTAAGCCAAGCAAGCATCCAGAACCGCTGGTGTACAGCAAGCATATAGCTTTACATTTTACACAGTCATATCAAACCTACATGTAGACAGCCTGTTTCAGACTTTTGGTCCTCATCAGTACATGGCAGGGATTGATACGGACGGCTGTATGATATAGGGCTTGGACCAGTACAACAGAGTAACCAAGCAGCTCAGGGTGACCCAAACCACTCGAAATGTATAGGGGGATAAAAGGAATGAAAAAGACCTCCTACTAAAAAAAAGCAAAGCTTGGTGTAATTTGCCTTCCTAAAACAGAAGGAAATATACAATAATTTAGCTATAAGTGAACATTTGTGGTTACCCACAATGCACTGCTACTAAATATGCAAATAATTCCTTTTCACCCTTAGTAAGCCAAGCAAGCATCCAGAACCACTGGTGTATAGCAAGCCAATAGCTTTAAATTTTACACAGCCATATCAAACCCACATGTGACAGCCTGTTTCAGACTTTTGGTCCTCATCTGTACATGGCAGGGATTGATATGGCTGTATGAGATAGGGCTTGGACCAGTACAACAGAGTAACCAAGCAGCTCAGGGTGACCCAAACCACTCGGAAAGTATAGGGGGATAAAAGGGACCAAAAAGCCCTTCTACTAAAAAAAAGCAAAGCTTGGTGTAATTTTCCTTCTTAAAACAGAAGCAAATCTGCAATAATTCAGCTATAAGTGAACATTTGTGGTTACCCACAATGCACTGCTACTGAATATGCAAATTATCCCTCTTTGGCCTTTGTTTGATATGACACTACTTCTTCTTCTTGCTTGGACCAGCCCCTTCTTCTTGCTTGGACCGGCCCTGGGGGCAGGGCGCTACTTCTTCTTCTTGCTTGAAGGTTGAGGCACTTACTCTATTATATATATAGATGGGACCAGCACTGCGCTTTGCAGAAAATACGTGCTGCAGTGTGATAGTGCATTTCACTGCTGCACAGCGCTTGTAGTCTGAATGTCAGAAGTTCTGTCTATGCACTTATGATGTTCTTGCATGTCGCACACCATATGCGCTGTGCACAAGAAGGCAAGAGTACCCTTTGTGGGGCCATTTCACAGTATGGGGTCCTCCACTGCCATGCCAACCTTGTTCCTTACTTATTTTGTGGGAACGCTGCTGCATTTTGTTTATTTTGCGGGGAATGCTGCCTCATTAATGTATTTTGTGGGAAACACTTCCTCATATATTTCAGGGAACGCTGCCACATAAAATTTATGTTGTATTTGTATTTTGGGGAAACTGCTTAGCCCTGGGAGAATCTTCTGCTTTTGACTTTTGCCCATATCGAGTGCTGGGACTGACTCAGACCTCTCCATCAGCTCCCATCAAAAAGTCTCTGACCTGCGCCATTTCAGAAAATAAAATACTGAATTTATTGAAAAAATTAAAACATAGAAGCTAATGGCAGCTACAGTCCACTGTTTCGGACAGATAAGCTCTTTTATGAGCCCCTCAGCAAGTACTTGCACTGGGTACTTGCAGGGCCCTGCACGTTTATTTACTCAGCTTATGAGTGCTGATCCATCATTGGATTGATTGATAATCAGCACCCATCAAACTGCGGCAATACCAAACTGTGTGTCAATATGTAATCATATCTTCTTGATCATGTCACTGACTGTCCTCTGGGGAACTCAATTTTTTTCCTGCCATAGTCATAGTCTTATGTCCTACCATATGATTATTATATATTTATATACAGTAGCACTTCCATCTTCTGCAGCACTTTACAGAGAACATAGTCATGTCACTGCCTGTCCCCAGAGGAGCTCACAATCTAATCCCTACCATCTAATCCCTAGTCATAATCAGGGGCTTAACTAGAAATCACTGGCTCCCCCTGCGAAACTTTGAATGGGGCCCCCTCCTGCCCATCTGGGAACAGGGCGCTGTACAGAAGTGCATGCTGTACACTGAATAGGTGTACACATTTTTGTCTGCAAATTTTTGTCTGCATAACTTTGTATGATTTCTTATCAGTGGCTGAGCAGATGCAGTAATTAGAACAATTGTGCAGAGAGCAGAAAGTTTTTTCTCCATGCCCTTAGTTGTCTGTCTCTCAGAATGGGGCCCCCTGTGGCCTCTGGGCCCCCCTGCAGCTGCATCCCTTGCAGGGTCAATTGTTATGCCCCTGGTCATAGTCTAATGTCCTCCTACCATACTATTATTATTATGTGCAGTATTTGTACAGCACTGACATCTTCTGCAGCACTTTACAGAGAACATAGTCATGTTACTGACTCAGAGGAGCTCACACTCTAATACCTACCAACAATTTGTGGGAGAGAACATTGGCTGTGTTTTTATATTGGGAACATTTCCTACTTGCTTGTTTAGAGAGAACCCGAGGTGGGTTCTAAGAATCCAATTAGCACACAGATGGTGGGTCTGCATATAATGCCCCGCCTCTGTTGCTATACTGTTTCCCCAGTCTCCCCTCTGCGCTCTGCTGTGCCCCCGTTAATCAAACGCCCAGACCCAGCCTCTGTGTGCTAATTGGATTCTTAGAACCCACCTCGGGTTCTCTTTAAGGGTCACTTTACTCATATCTGGGGAGGAAACATGGGCCCACTGACCTTGGAATGCACTTTTACCAGGGATTTTTTATTGGTCGTCCACGCCCACTGCATGTTATGTAATTTCCTCTGGTTGAATGTCATAACAATATACGCTTTGTACATGGCAGAGTAAATCAGTTCTAGTATCTACAATTATGCAAATTCTACAACATCGCCTGGCAGAGAGAGTGTTAATACACTGTAAACATTTGTTCTGTTTTCAGTCCCACAGAGCACTGCGGAAAATGTCTAACACCAGAAGAGAATAGTTAGAACCAGTGTCTTTTCATAATCCAGATTCTCAGTTTCCTAAACCGTTTCATTTGCTTGGTTTATATTTTCCAGTACATTTTAAAATACAAGTCACTTAATAACATATATCAAGTCAGACAGAAATGCAGTGATTCTCAACATTTTATTGACATCAGAATACAGAAGAAAGTCTTAATAATTCTCCAGAACACGACGGAAAGATCCAACTTTTGCGGTTTGGGAGCCCCAATCAGTAAATCTTTTGTATTCACCAGGCCTGAGAAGATATTGTTTGCCTCTGTAGTTGGGTAGCTCATAGAATATCCAGTGACCATCAAGGACATTGCAAGAATGGATTTCATGTGAACAGAAGCGATCATAAACATTTGGACAATCTTCCTTAAACTCCATCATTTCCCCTTTAGTGTCATCTCTTTCATAAACTCTGATTTTGTGAACTCCAGTTGCTAAGTTCTGAGAAGAAAAACAGACAATTTAATTATTTGTGCATAATTTTGTTTAAACTTGTTAATGGGACTACTTGTTTTGTTGTTATTGCCAACACGGTCTACTCAATTGGTACCTTTGCCTTTTATTATTATAATAATTTCTTGGATTTATATAGCGCCAACACAAGGTTATATACATTGATAACAGGGGTGACAGACAACACAATTCAGGTAATGAGTAATAAGATACAAAATGCCAGATCATACACCAGAGTAGTAGTCCCAATAATACCGAAGCAGGTTATTTTGGCGCACGGCACTGAGCATGACGCTGGGTGCCGTCATAGCAGCAATGTGGTTGCCAGAACCCGAATTACATCTCCCTCCGAGTTGTGACAACTCAGAAGTGGATAGAATTTAATGCCTCTTTGGAGTTTAGCGGCAGCAGGGAGAACCATCTGCCTTGCGCCAAACTGCCCGGCGCCCAGATGAAATGCACTCCAATAATACAAGTTGAAGTTATTCTGTGGGTAGATTGCATAACCAAGTATTATATACAAGGAGGGAGGGCTCTGTCAAAGGCTTAAAATCTAGAGCAGGCTTTCTCAACCAGCATTCCCTGGAACCCCAGGGTTCCTTGAGGTTTTTGCAGGGGCTCCCTAGCATTTTCCCCTCCTGTGACAGTGGCTGGCTGAGAAACTTTTGAAAAGTACCCTTTTGGCTCCTCTGTGTCATCTTCACTCATTGTATGTTCGCCCCAATTGAGATGGGGGTGGTGGGTGAAGTATAATGGAGCACAGTATAATAGGAGGTACTGTATAAAGAAGCACTCAATTTGAAGTCAGAATAAAAAGGAGCTCATTAATTAAAAGCATTAGAATAGGGAGGCAGTATAACTGCTGTAATGTTATAGGTGAACACTATAAATGTGGGGTCTATGGAAAGGAACACTAACATGCGTTCGTATATTAGTGAACACTGTAAGGAAGTAACATGAAATGGGGGCTAAACAACAAGGCTGCTACAATCAACAACCACATTCACTTTAAAATACCATGCATCTTACAGAATAATCCCCTACTCCCCCTGTATTGCTCAGGCCAAATAAAAAGTGCCAAACAGTGCTGTTAGCTACAAGTTAGGTGCCTAACTGGTGGCTAAAAGCACTGTTTGGCACTTTATATTTGGCCTGAGGAAGTGGGCATGTACACACAAAACGCGTTGCCAGTACATAATAAAAATTAATCTAATACATGAATTTGTCTTCATTGGGGTAAGCCACCACACCCTTTGCTCTATCTTATTGATTTTAACACATTTTATCACATCTGGGCGCCTTTTCCCCCCTACCTTGTGCTAATGCAGGGGTTCCTTGAGATCCAAAAATTATTTGAAGGGTTCCCCAAGGTAAGAAGGTTGAAGGCTAATCTAGAAGGAGGGATGGTGACACTAAGGGGTCTGCATTAAGAGGTTCCCGTAAGAGAGAGCTAGGGCAGCAATGAGCTGGGGTAGGACTTCTGGAAGAGGTAAGTTTTGAGGGCTTATTTGAAGGTGTTTAAGGCATTGCAGCCCTGGGTTCATTGGTTTTAAACCCATCATTTAAGTTTTTATATGGGGTTTGCATGATGTCCTCCTGCTTGTAGGTTTCCAACCACAGCTCAAGACTATACTTATAAGTTTATTTAAGACTCACTAAACTGTTATTTGTGTACATGGCTGTTATGATAATATTAGACATTAAACTCTACAAGTACTGTGATGTCAATGTTTTATGTAGTGCACTGTCTAATATACTATATAATATGTTGCCTCTATGTAAGTATTGAAACAAACAATGGTTATTACTCTGTATGAGCTAGCACACTTTTTCTTGCAATACAATACCTCAAATTAACTTATAAGGTGACCATGAGACAGCGTAGAAATGCTTTTGCCACTCTTGTGTACAGAGTTAAACACTGATAATGTGTATTTGCAAGATACATAAAAATAGTAGTGGTTGCAGATTTCAGCTCACATGGAAGCAATCTGAACAAGAAATATATTTATATATTATTTCATTTTACAAACTTTTTTCCCCTAAGCATTAAATGAAACAGTTTTCTTCAAAGGGGATCCAACAATTAAAATATTGGCACTATTTCCCATTATGTCTAGAACAAAAGTGTTGGGTATAAACAGACTTTAAATATCTATATTGTATTTTCCCTCTGGAAACCACTTTAACTGTATCCCTTGTAAACACAATTTTTCTAAATATAAATCTTTGATACATAAAGCACCATCCTTTATTTACCCAGCACCAACACTGACCCATAAAGAGAGCAGATTTGAAGATTTGATAGATGGTCATCTTTTTAGTGACACAATTCCTATTGCCTAGCTTAATGGTAAATGTGTGTGTGTGTGCGTGTGTGTGTGTGTATATAAAGAAGTGTGGCCAGTTACCTCTCTAGAGCCTAACACTAGTCTCCACTCTGCTCTGCTTAACACTGACCTCCCCTCTAATCTGATTAAAATTAACCTCCCCTTTCCTGTGCCTAATATTAGCCCCCTCTTTTCTGTGCCTATCACTAACCTCCCCATCTTCTCTGCCTAACCCTCTAACCTTCTCATCTCTATAGACTCTGTTATGTCCAAGAAAGTGACACGATGCCAGGCAGATAGTTAAATGTCAGGAAAGCCATTTTGCACTTTGGCTACCCAATGCTGGATTTTGGCCTGTGATTTTACAACTAAATAGGCCATTTTGAGAAATGGCTTGCCAGTTCCCACTTTGGCTGACTTCTTGTTTTTTCTACCTTGGCTGGCTTCTGGCTTTGGTTGCACACACGCACATATTTAACCATTAAGCAACTCAGAGATACCATCAGGGGCGTAGCAATAGGGGTTGCAAAGGTAGCGACCGCATCAGGGCCCTTGGGCCAGAGGGGCCCCGAAGGGCCCTCCCTCAACTATAGTATCAGCTCTCTATTGGTCCTGTGCTTGTAAAAATCCCTTCTATAGATACTTTGAATAGTGGTAATCATTAACAAACTGTTCCCCATCCCCTTCTTGCACCTCTGACACTGTAGTTGCCATTGGCAGGTTTTGGTGCGCTGTATCAATTGCTATATATAGAGTGCTTGGGGGGCCCCATTGTAAAACTTGCATCGGGGCCCACAACTCCTTAGCTACGCCACTGGATACCATAAATTGAACTGGGGTATAAAGTGCTTACAGCTATGTACACAATGTGTGAGTTTGCTATCCTCTTTAATCAAGCATACCTAGTTATTAGAGTTTATAAGTTTGTATTATGGAAATCAGCGAAATGTAAGCAAATGAGCAAAATATGTTTAAACATAAAAAACTGAATTGTTTAAATAAAAAAAATCACCAGTTTCTTAAGTAACTCTTTAGTAACTATAAAAATACAGATTGTTTCACTTTTTTGGATGCCTTTTGTGTAGCAAAAGGAAAGTGAAGTAGGTACAACTAAACCTTTTCATTGTGAATTTAATAATTTGTCATTGATATAACTGGCTTCTTCAGTTCAAGATGTCACTTGGATCAGGAATCAAATATCTTTTAGAGCAAAAAAAAAAAAATTAAAAAAAAAGAAAATATCTAGTTTGTTAAACTGTCATTTGTTTTTGAGTTGTACCATGACCTTGACAGATAAGATTGTCTACAGAAAACTCACCTGAGAGAGTAAGCGGCAGGATTTGATGGAGTCATTGAGCCCCTGCCACTGCTGGTAATCAGGGTACTCTCCCCTCTTCAGGAAATACTGGTGTCCCATGTAATTGGGGCGCTCATACAACATCCAACAGCCATTTTCCACCCGTACAGAATTGCAAGCATTGAAATGGGATTGTAAATCAGGGTTATCACTGCTACACTCATAGGAATTACCCTGGAAGTTCCTTTGTTCATAGAAAATGATCTAACATTAAAAAGCAGAAAGAAAATAGTAATTGTGACAAATTATAGCCCAAAATAGCATTACAGCATTATTAGGTTTATCAGCACACTACAGCAACCCAAACAGAGAGTAACAAAAAAGCAAATATAACTTTGTTTTTATTTAAAGCAGATTTCAAATAAACAATATTTTTAGGATGTAAGGTGAAAATGAGTATGCATTCTATAAGTGAATATAATTTCATATGTTCATATGTGAATTGCAGGTTTAAAAGTTATTGTGTTAGGTATTAAATATTTTATTTACCTTTCCCATCCTTGCAGTTGGCTCTGTATTTACCAAATCTCCTTGGATATATGGTTCGAAAAAAGGCTTTTTATGGGTTAGCTCCTGTGCTGTATCTGCAAAAATAAATACACAAAGGACAGCCTGTTTCTGTTTAGTAAGATGATTTACCATTCAGTGTTTCTCTGTAATACCATTCTCATTGGATTGCTAGTTTCACTAACTGTTTAGTCAACCCGATGATACATTTTGGCAACAGTTTACAGGAAGCACTGTCAGTAGCTAACAAAGCTCATCATCTTCTGTTTTGGAAATATGACAAGAATTATTTCCAGGATTTCAGGTGCCTATTTAAAGTGAACTGAGCACCATTTTTAGCAACCAGGACATTTCAATAGCACATGAAAAATGCATGCCAACAATATGTCTCATTATTAAAATAAACTTGTATTTTACATTTAAATTTACATATAAAGTCGTTTTATTAGCCTACTTCAGCAGGCCTGCCCCGGGCCGTCCCAGGCCGCAGAGATTTTAGGAAGCTAATTGTTTTATTGAGGTAATTACCAAGAAGTTACCAATACCTTTTTATCTACAGAGGGGGTGGGTAATTAAGACAGTTTCTTCAAAGACATTGTGTGTGTCAATGTGTCAAGATAGCATCTCTGACTTGTATAAATAAGGACTGTGAGAAGGGGAGGGGGGAACATGGCAGCTTCTATGCCAGGACAAATTCCAGTGAAAGAAAATGTGCTTAAATCCCTTTAAAGCAGACCCACACCCAACATGGGCAACAAAAAGTGAGCATATAGTGAAAAAGAATTATATTTAGAGGTTAATGACATTTAGTATCTGCAATTTAAGACAAGGAAAGCACTGAAAGTGCCGACATGCTTACCAAGTCATTTCCTGCTCAATTTTAGCAACTCTGGTATGGCGCAAAACTATAGAGAGTCTGAGCAGGGGTCTAAATACTATATATATATATATATATATATATATATATATATATATATATATATATATATATACAAGAAGGAGGATCATGCTCTACACCCACCGCACCTCATCCACGTCCACTCTGGGTATGTGCCATTTTTGCTACATATGCATGTTTTAATATGTTCATTATGATGGATATATGAGTAAAGTGAATGACAGCAGTGCCGGCGCTTTTCTCCTCCTTCCTGCATTTAGACTTATCTTATGCCTGAGCACGCTGAAGATTCACACCATTCATACCCGGCTGTGTGTGACAGTGCCGCCCCCTCCCCTCTCTCCTTCTCCTCACAAGAGCACAGTGACTGCAGTGCCAACGTTTCTGTGCACCTTTTCTTTATGAGACCATATATATATATATATATATATATATATATATATATATATATATATATATAACATTGCCCCATGACCCTTTCCTCTTTTCAGATTTTAGTGGCTTCTTTTAACAGCATGTCACTGCCAAACAGTACTGGTAATGTCTTCAGTCCTGGTGAGAGGTATATCTGCCATTTCTCCTCTTCCACCAGGCTCTCTGTCTTGTGCCTATAACTCTTTACCCTCCATCCTCCTATGCATCCCCCTTTTCTGACTGTCCTCAGAGGAGCTCACAATCTAATCGTTCCATAGTCATAGTTTAATGTCCTACCATATTATTATTGTGTATTTATATAGCACTTACATCTTCTGCAGCACTGTATTGAGTACAGAGTTTCATAACGGCTAGCTCCATCCACATCCTGATGACTCATTTTCCCCCAAAATCCCCCTAAATTTGCAGCAAGGCTCCAACCTTTCAACCCTCCCATCAAAAATATTGGCTTTTTGAGGGGGGGTCTTGGGGGGGGGGGGGTTTGTAAATAAGCAGCACCAGGTGTCAAATTCCCTAGGCATGCCACTGAGTAGTAGTATAGTAACAGAGCATATTACCTATATCAGGTTTAAGGGGACACTACTGATTAGGGGGCATTATCTAGTCTACTAAGGGGGCACTATATACCTATGTCTGTCATTGTGCATTTACCATCCAAAGACAGATTGCCCAGCCCCAGATGAACTAGCTTATGTTAGGAGTCCTGCATCAAAGTGTAGTCCAGTTCCTAGTCCAGGCATTCGAGGTAAAGGGAAGGAGGTAGATTGGGAATGGGCAGTAGTTTGAGGGTAGGGATAGGTCGAGTGAGGTTTTTTTCAGCAGGGAAGTATGGTGGCCTGTTTGAAGGGTGTTTGAGAGTACAGGGTCAAGGAGGGAGAAAGTGGAATGGGAAATCACCAGCAACAGACTGACTTTGTCAATGGTGGGGGGAGCAAAGGAGATGAAGGGTGGATGGGACAAGAAAGTGGATGAGGGGGAGGGGAGGGAATAGCCTGGGAGGAGATGGGAACGGATGACTTGAGGAGGGAGATTTTCTTGCGGATTGTTGCAATTTATTAGTGGTATTATGGTGGTAGAGAGGGAAGGTGAACGGGGGAATCCTACTTGTGACGAATATTACGAAAGTCGTGCGCGTAAGCGCCATCGACTTTCGCATGGTCGTGCACAGTTCCTGTCAGTCTTGGGTAAATACACAATAGATGTCAATTTCCCTCTCTCTTACTGAGAACAGTAACCTTCCCCCCACATCCTGTTCAGGTCAGGAAAGAATTCACACGTGGCCAGACCACCTGGACAGCAGACATTTGGTCACATAGCTCATGTTCCACCAAACCAGCTCAAACTGGTTGAGACTCACATTTCCCTCCAAGCTCATAGCTTCACACAATGAGAACCTTTACTTTATTAATAATTCAAGATGGGTTTGGCACAGAAAGACAACAAACACATTTCCTGATACCCAGAAATCAGTTCTATAATTCACATGAATTATCATTCTCTAGCTATCAGGAATCAATTGAGAAACCGCTTTATCCGGCATGCGTAGAGCAAATTCGTTAGACTAGGCGTGTATAGTCTCATTTAATACAGAGTCGCATGCTGCTTATGAATATGGTCTCGGATCTGCGATGCACCCATCTGGGGCGGAATTACACAAATCATTAATAATTGGTACATTCCTTGCTCCAAGTCTGTGGGTGGTAACCTGACTTGCCAGGAGGTAACCCTGCCTCAAACACACCTACTTTCCAGGTAGTGACCGCCCCAAAACTCTGGTCAGTAAAAAGCGTTTGCAAGGAACTCCACCGAGTTCTTCAATTTACATCGACTAGGGAAGTCCAGACATGTGCTCACGGAAGAACCGGGCGCATGTTGTGTACAAAGGACTTTTAAGCTGAATGCCTACGTTTAAACTGGACTATTTTCTTCATGCTTCAAATGGACTGCTCAGCTAACGAAGTAAGAATTTTCTGATTTTATTCCTTTTATTTTTAAGCTCTGTGTTTTATATGTTAATGGGTGTATATAACTGTATGTAATGCATTTGTGTTATTAAACGTTTAAAAATCGTTTAGCGGTTATGACCTGTTGCTGAACATACACAATCGTACCTATTCTCCTGAACTCGCTACCCTGTGTTTAATAGAAGTATACATTTATAACCCGTATGCGAGAACCCGGCCCAGACATAACGATCTGACCCAGATTCTTGCATACTGCTAAGGGTTAATATAGCGTTCTCGAAGTCCTAGTAAAATTACAGTAGCGGGCTGTGTAACTCGCTTGGTGGCAGATCTTTGAATTGTATATGTGTGTGGAGTGATTCGGTTGGTATCAGAACGCTCCCTTCGCGAGTCAGTTCATCAAATTGCGAATGCGGGTTACCCTTCGTGATGAACAAATGACCGTGTAAGAGGATTTCTGACACTGATCGATTTACCCCACCCGCAGACCGGCTCGCGGTCTGTGACACTACCCATACCATTTTTCATTCCAGCAATGATGTACGGCGAGTCCCTGTTTCACACACCCAGCAGCCTGTGTGCCATCCTTTATTCCCTGCCTACCTTTTCATTTAAACACAAGCGAGGTGACCAGTCGCGGTGTCATGATTTCGTGCGGCCCTTGACCAAAGTACAGTGTTCAGAAGAAGGCACGTGCCATCAATCTCCAATATTGTCAGGACGTAGTTGACTATTTAACACAGAACACCTCCTCTTCCTCAGTTTCCGCATGGAAGCATGACATATCTTCCTCCTCCTGCTCTGATTCTGGCACCCCACTCAACACTCCGTCGGCAGCCATCACCAAAGTGCCATCATCCCAGGGCTCAGCGGTGTGGAAATTGTTTTGTGTGTCTGCCTCAGATGAGAGCACTGCCATCTGTACACTCTGCCACCGAAAATTGAGCCGTGGAAAGACCAAGACCCGCGTAGGGACAACTACCTTACGAAGGCACATGATTACAAAGCACAAACTGCAATGGGATGACCACCTGAGGAAAAGCAGCACACAAAAGCAAAGCCGCACACCGCAGTGGAAGATACCAGGCCGCAATTATTTCTCAAAAAGGCGACACCTAAACTGTACCGTGATGTTGAAAGGCAAGTGGTGACATCTCTGGCACACAGCGTTGGGTCAAGGGTCCATCTGACCATGGATGCCTGGTCTGCAAAGCATGCTCAGGCCTGCCCGAAGACTAAGTCAGTCCCCACACACAGTATCTCTGCCTGCACGCCGTGTGACTGCCTATCCCAAACTAAGTTGGTCCTCACACAGCATCTCTGCCTGCAGGCCGCTTGACTGCCTTCTCCGCCACCACCAAAAGGGTCCAGGACTCCAGGCGGATTCCTTAATTTTTAAGGCCACTGCTAGCAGCGGCCGCTATAATAATTTTTCTGATGCGTGTACATGCCTGCCTCATTTTTCTGGCTGCACTGCAGCTGCAACAACAAAACAAAAGGCATGTACATGTGCTAATTCCCCTTTGTGATCATTACCTTGCTGTGGTGAAGGGGCTTGCGTATCACAGTGAAGCAATGACCAGCTATATGAGTGTCTCGGGGGGAGGGGCGCACACCCAAGATAATAAGGTCATTGCTTCATTGTGGACAGACCAAATTCGATCAGCTGGACAGTCACTGTTGTTCTATCATTGAGCTACCACAGCTCGGCGACCATATGGGCTTGAAAACCGCCATGGCCTGCACTCTCGCCATGGTGCGCACCAGTCCAGCATGGCCGTCATTACACAAACAGCTGTTTGCAGTGCGTTACACAGTGAGTTTGGTGTGTCAGTGTGAAACAGTACTCTAATTACACTCCCTGATTGATGTATACACATGCAAGATGTTTTAAAGCACGTTAGGCCTCCAATTTAGCATTCAATGTGATTTCTGCCCTTAAAACGCTGCTTTGCGTCAAATCCAGATTTTCCCCCGGGACTTTTGGCATCTATCCCACTCATCCATGCAAAAACTCAGATGTTAGACCCCTTGAAACATCTTTTCCATCACTTTTGTGGTCAGCATAAATGTTTCTAGTTTTCAAAGTTCGCCTCCCCATTGAAGTCTATAGCGGTTCACAAAAGTTCGCAAGTTCGCAAACATTTGCAGAGGTTTGCGAACCCAGTTCGCGAACCTAAAATCGGAGGTTCGGGCCATCTCTACTCAGGCTCAGATATACCACTTATCATAAAAAACACATACATTGATATACTCACTCTTGTTAAACAATTTAGCTAAACCAGGGCACTAAACTATCGTACCTCTTCATGTACAAAAGCTTGTACCTACACAAAGATTCATATACAGTATATCCATTTATATACACAGGCATGGTCCCCAGCACATGTGTATGTAAACACAAGCATGTCTCATAATTTAAAAAATACATATTCCAAAAAACAATATCGTACCTCTTGGTGGTATTATATATAGTAAAGAGGGAAGGTGAACGGGGGAATCCTATACATACCGCTTTTCATTCTGATTAAAAAACATCATGAAAACCATGAAATAACAACACATATAATGGCAGCAGTCCCTATGGTATATAACCTTAGGTAGATATAAAAATAAGATTTAAAACCTTTCTCCGAGGCTAAGTGTTATGCAGAAAATACGCTCTATAATATATTTACATTGATGCAAATAACCTCTAATACAATAAAGAAAATTATATCTGACACAAGGTGCAGGACCTAATAAACACTGTTATGTTTATCACCAGGGGCAGAAGCAGGCTGCGTAGGAGATCCCCAGTTATGCAAAGGTTTAGTGTGGAGGTATAAAAACAGAGAATTGACTCACCTATTTGAAACATAGCCAGAGCGTGGGCAGGTCACCTCGAACAGACCTGCCAGGTGGCCTGTCTCTGTGTCTGCCTCTTGTTTTGTCCATATTGGGGGGGATGAAGTGAAAGGTATGCACTGTCTTGGCTAATACAATGTACGGTCACACAGGTGCAGTGAACAAGTATGCAGTGACTGGTGGTTTAAATAGCACACTGCGTGCGCTCACGTAGGTAGGTGGGTGCACTGAGCAACAGGTAGGTACAGTATATACAGTACTGCTGGGTATTACAAATGTGCACCTGTCAAACACACATACCGTGAACAGTCAGGTACAGTGACTGGTGGTATTAAATATCACACTGCAGGCAAAGCTCCGGGCCCGGATGGCTTATCCTCTCAGTACTACAAGCTTTTTAGTAGCAAACTGGCCCCAGCTTTTATTGATGCCTTCAACTCTATTGATCAAGACTCTCTCCCATCTTCCCAATTTCTGGAGGCACACATAACCGTCATCCCAAAACCCGGGAAAAACCCTCAGTTATGTGGCAACTATAGGTCTATTTCCCTGCTGAAATTAGACGCCAAGATATTGGCAAAAATCTTAGCAAACCGCCTTTTGCCCCACATTCCTAACCATATAGAGGCTGATCAGACAGGTTTCATCCCTGACAGAGAAGCCAAGGATAATGTAATGTGCACAGTGGGTATCATGGCTTACGCCAGGAAAAACTCCATTAAATCCTTTATGTTATCAATGGACGCAGAAAAGGCATTTGACAGGGTGGCGTGGGATTATATTCACGCCACCCTGTCGAGCCTGGGACTTGGCATTTCAATGAGAAACTGGATAGGTCTTGTAAGGAAATGCGGAAAAGCCGCCGTCTCTCAAGGTGAGGCGGCTGTTTCCGCGTCCAGCATGGCGTCACAACGCGGAAAAACCGCCACATGCCGCTTAGGCAGAGCGGCGGAATCCGCATTGAGAACAGCGGAATCCGCATTGGAGGCGGCCCCCACAAGCGGTTCACAAAATACATTGCTAGACAGTACTGGTGTGGCTGGGACTGATAGTCCACCAAGGCTCAGAGTGACACGCGCGCGCGCACAGAGGCTGAGTTTAAATAACAGCCAGAAGTGAGTCAGCTGACCAGGCGGGTCAGCTGACATTTTCCACTGCTCTCATTGGTCCAGCAATTAGGGAGGTCCTGGAAAGGTCCTTGTGTATATATACTGCTGGCTGTTCACTTGCTCTTTGTCTGGCGTTGCGATCACATATGTGGGAGCACCCAGATCCGTAGTCAGATCCGCAAGTGTGCCGGGACCAGCTGGAGCTGTAATCCTACACTTAGCTAGATTCTGTTGATAGCTAAAGTACTAGTTTGATTGTGATTATCTGTTATGACTTTTGCCTGCCTTGACTACCCTTCTGAACTCTGATCTTGTACCTCGATATTTCTGTCACTCTGTTGCCGACCCCCGGCTCGTTTCTAGACTCCGCCTCAGCCTCCTGATTCTGTACCTCGATATTTCTGATACCCCGTTTTCGAACCCTGCCTGTACTTAGACTCCGCCTTTGTCTCCTGATCTTGTACTTTATCTGTCCGTGTGTGTACGACCTGGCTTGTCCGACCTCGAGAACCGACCTTACCGTTAGAGGCGGTTCCTCGCTCTGTTAGCGACCCTTCCTCCTGAGGGTCACTTCCAGACATCCTTCCTACTGTCAGTCTGACTCCTCCCGTCTTGGAGAGCTCAGGTCTGCGGAAGGAATCTGTGCAGTACTCCTTGCTGCACTGAGGCCTAGTCCTCAAAGTGTTACTGTTACACCAAACACTACACTCTACTCAGGTGAACAGAGGTTAGCTAGTATATCGGATTATCGGTGAGACTGCAGATCACTTATAATCTGGTATATATCTGTATTCCCAGTGATACTGCAGATCACCGGTAATCAGATACTCTCTGTGCTCACCGATCGTTACAGAACGCCAGACCAAATAACAGATGGATGCACGCGCTGACCCTCTGACTGTGCTTGCCACTTCGGTGGATACCATCCATCAAGCACTGGGCCAGCACAAAGCTTTAATCGATGCCCTAACAGGCTCTGTGCGAACCCTTCAGACGTCAGTTGATTCGGTGCGATCCCCTCCTAGTGATGACATACATATGCCTGTACCTGATAAATTTTCCGGCCACAAGTCTGACTTCCGGAATTTTAAGAGTAGAGTGTTATCGTACTTCGAGTTGAGACCCTGATCCTCGGGGACTGAGACCCAACGGGTCACCTTTATTAAAACTTTGCTGACTGGTGACTCCCAGTCATGGGCATACAACCTGCCTCCTACCGATACTGCTCTGACCTCGGTAGAGGAATTCTTTAAGGCCATGGCCGTAATTTACGACGATCCTGACCTTGCTGCGTCCTCTGAGCGGAAGCTCAAACTTTTGCGGC
The DNA here is from genome assembly GCF_040937935.1 of Hyperolius riggenbachi. Lineage (NCBI taxonomy): Eukaryota > Metazoa > Chordata > Amphibia > Anura > Hyperoliidae > Hyperolius > Hyperolius riggenbachi. The sequence goes on along the minus strand of NC_090652.1, from coordinate 193,349,598 downwards.
AAGGCAGAGGTTCGGTCGAGGATTATGCGGCAGAATTTCGTAGATGGTCAGTCACCGCCAGATTCGACAACTTTGCCCTGATGGATTACTTCCTGTCCGGGTTGTCGGAGGAGGTTTCCGACCTAATGTTAACTGTACCCGAGCCTAAGACAGTCGATGAGGCCATATCATCGGCCATTCGAGTTGATCGTAGGCTACGCCATCAGAGGCAGACTAGGGGCAGTCACCGTGTCAGGGTGACATCTTATGCGGCACCATCTGCTACACCCCTAGTAGCACCATCTCCGCCTGTCTCACCCTCTCTGGCCTTGCCTCCGCCCGAACCAATGCAGATTGGTCGATCGAAACTGACCCAGGTGGAGCGAAGGCGGAGAATGACGGAACAGTTGTGCCTGTACTGTGCTGCAGCAGGGCATAGGGTGCGAAACTGCCCTAACAGGTCGGGAAACGGGTCTGCCTAGGAGTAGTGGGGGGTGACACCCTGGGCACACAATCCTCACCCCTTAAAGAAAGAAAATTGCTTCTCCCTTGTACTGTCACATGGGATGATAAGTCTGTAGCCACTGAAGCCTTTATCGACTCCGGCTCAGCGGCTAATTTTATGAACTTCGAATTTGCTCAGGAGTTGGGTCTACCACTCACTCCCGTGAGACCCCCCATTCAGGTCACGGCAGTGGACGATTCCCCTTTGCAACGGAATCATACCCTGTCACAGACTCCGCTGGTGAAGCTCACCATAGGGGTATTGCATGGGGAACAGTTACAATTTTTTGTGTTACACATGTCAACCTCCACTATTATCCTAGGCATGCCATGGTTACAAATTCATTCTCCGCAGATAGACTGGGCCACAGGGCAGTTAACAGCATGGTCACCTCATTGTTTCCAGCAGTGTTTGGGGAGGCTGACATTGGGGCAAACCAGGGTACAGGTGGAAGGTGTACCAGAACAGTACGCGGATTATGCTGATGTGTTCTGTCCCAAGGCTGCGGATAAGTTGCCCCCGCATCGCCCGTTTGACTGTCCTATTGACCTTCGTTCTGGTTGTATGCCTCCTCGAGGCCATTTGTATAATTTATCTGGCCCCGAAAAACTAGCCATGCAGGAGTATATCCGTGAGAACTTGGCCAAAGGTTTCATTCGGCCGTCCCGGTCACCCGCTGGGGCAGGTTTCTTTTTTGTTAATAAGAAAGACGGGGGCTTACGGCCTTGTATCGATTATCGTGGCCTTAACAAGATCACAGTAAAGAATCGCTACCCGTTGCCACTTATAGACGATTTATTCACACAGGTCACGGAGGCTAGGATATTTTCAAAACTAGATTTACGGGGGGCATACAATCTGGTGCGTATAAGAAAGGGCGACGAGTGGAAGATGGCCTTCAATACCCCTGACGGGCATTACGAGTACAGGGTGATGCCCTTTGGCTTATGTAATGTCCCGGCCGTCTTCCAGGAGCTCATCAATGAGGTTTTTAGGGAGGTGTTAGGGAATTTCGTTTTAGTCTATTTAGACGACATTCTCATCTTTTCTAACAACCTCTCAGAACACAGAACCCATGTCAGGATTGTATTAGACAAACTGAGGCAGAATATGTTATACGCTAAACTTGAGAAGTGTATTTTTGAGGTTACGTCGGTTGCCTTTCTGGGATATATAATCTCCACCTCAGGTCTGTCTATGGACCCTGCCAAGGTCTCCGCGGTTCTGGAGTGGCCGCAGCCGGTGGGGTTAAAGTCGCTACAACGGTTCTTGGGGTTTGCGAATTATTATAGAAGGTTTATAAAGGGGTACTCCACAGTAGTCGCACCCCTCACTAGCCTTACTAAAAAAGGGGCAGACACCACTCATTGGCCTCCCGAGGCCTTACAGGCATTTTCTACTTTAAAAGGGTTGTTCTGCTCGGCACCAATACTGAGACATGTGGACACTTCCTTCCCGTTTATTGTTGAGGTAGACGCCTCGGAGGTCGGGGTGGGGGCTGTGCTGTCTCAGCGTTCTGGTCTCCAGGGTAGATTACACCCGTGTGCCTATTTTTCCCGGAGGTTCTCTCCGGCAGAGAGAAACTATGATATAGGCAACAGGGAGCTCCTAGCTATCAAATTGGCCTTCGAAGAGTGGCGTCATTGGCTAGAGGGAGCTGAGCACACTATCACGGTTTATACCGACCACAAGAATCTGGAATACATCGAGGGGGCTAAAAGGTTAAGCCCTCGGCAGGCTCGATGGTCTCTATTTTTCTCGAGATTTACATTCCTGATTACGTACACGCCAGGTAGTAAGAATACCAAGGCAGATGCACTCTCTAGGTGTTTCGAGACGGAGACAGCACAGCCCTCTGTTCCCGAGACCATTGTCCCATGAAGGGTGGTGTTAGCAGCTACTGAGACTTGGGAGGACTGGAAGGAGACTTTGAGTCCTTTCCAGCAGGATATCCCGGAAGGGAAACCAGACGGGGTATTGTTTATCCCGTTACCATTCCGCCTCCAGATCTTGGAGATGGTCCACTCTCATAAAAATGCGGGACATCCTGGGGCGTCTAGAACGCAAGATCTCGTGGCCAGATGTGCATGGTGGCCTTCGCTAGCAGCTGACTGCAAAGAGTTTGTCAGGGAATGTGCGGTGTGCGCAAAAAGTAAGCCCTCCCGGCTGGCATCTGTAGGTACTCTGCAGCCTTTGCCCACCCCGAGTGAACCATGGACCCACTTGTCCATGGATTTTGTGGGAGAGCTCCCTAGGTCTGAAGGTATGTCGGTCATCTGGGTGGTGGTCGACCGTTTCAGTAAAATGGCCCACTTCATGCCCCTGAAGGGACTCCCCTCGGCCCAGGAACTGGCCGATTTATTTATCACCCATGTCTTCCGACTGCATGGCATTCCAGAAGACATAGTGTCTGATCGGGGAGTCCAGTTTGTTTCAAAATTTTGGAGGGCATTCTGTCACCAAATGGGCATGAAACTGTCGTTTTCCTCGGGTTACCACCCACAGACAAATGGCCAGACGGAGAGGGTCAATCAATCGTTAGAGCAATTTCTGAGATGTTACGTTGTCGAGGCGCAGAGTGATTGGGTTAAATTTTTACCTTATGCAGAATTTGCCCACAACAACTTAAAGAGTTCTTCCTCAGGTTTCTGTCCATTCCAGATAGTAACCGGTAAACTACCTAAATTCTCTCCGTTGCCAATTGCGTCCACTCCATTTCCAGCCTTGGAGGCTTGGCAAAGGTCATTTAACCTCCTTGGCGGTGCATTTCTGTCAGGAATTAGGAGTCAAAAGCGGTACATTTTTTTTCATGAATTTTACGCCTCCGATTTTTAAGTCTTAACTCACCAAAATACATCAGAATAAAAGTGTGGTAGACATTCTGCATATAAATAAAAGTCAGGAACACAAAATTGTTGAAGTAAATAAATTTATCAATAATCTGAAATAAAATTGTATAAATAATGCAGCAGATTATGCAGTATGTACATATATACTCCTAATACACCTCCCGTGTGTGGTATATTTTAAAGCAAGGAATTGCACACAGGGCAACATCACAGTCTGGACAGTAGAATCGTGATTCTTTCCTGATTATTTTCCCCTTCTCGTCGCTTTTGCTGCAGCACACATGACATGTCCTAGTTGGGGCATTTTTTTTGGGAGTTGGTGGAATGTATTCCATAAAATGACGGCCAGTGAGGCGCTCCGGATTAACCACATAAGAGGCACGGCGTCCAACTCTGGCATCCGATGCAGTCTGGTACCTTAGACAGATACATTCGCACAGTTTCCAGATGAAGTCAGCGTGCGTCACTGGCCTGTCACTTCCCTGCTTGTGCAGAATGTATGCATTCCAAATGCTTTGTTCCAGTAGGTGCCGGAAAATCTTCTTATAATACTTTTTCTGCTGTTTCCTGACAGCAGGATAAAAGGTCACCGCCTGGTCAGCTTTGTCCACACCACCCATGGTGTGGTTATAGTCCACCACGACCTGCGGTTTTACAATATCTTTTCCTCCTCTCGTTCTGGTGGGGACAGTGGAGGTGTCATGAACAGTAGAGAGGAGACAGACGTCTTTTTTGTCCCGCCACCGAAGGGCTAACATCTTCCCTTTCTGCCAAGCAGCTATGTCCCCAGTCTTCAGCTTCTGCTTGGCAAAGGCCGACGGCATCTCCCTCCTGTTAGGCCTAACAGTGCCATAGATGTCAGTCTTATGCTTTATAAGAATCTCAGACAGTTCAGGGGAGGTGTAGAAATTATCTGTGGTGAGACAGTAGCCTTTGTCCAACAAAGGCTCCAGAAGGGACAATACAGACGATGTCGCCACTCCAAACTCGCTAAACCTGGGACAAAATTTTGTGCCTTTTCCCGTATACAAAATAGTATTCCAGATGTATCCGGTACTTGACTCGCATAGCGTGTATGATTTTATCCCAAAGCGGGCCCGCTTTGAAGCAATATATTGGAGCCAGCTCAGCCTCCCCTTATAGGCCATCAGGCTCTCGTCCACGCTGATGTCCCTCTGTGGCACATAGGTGGTCCTAAAATTTTCCACCACCATCTGGTAGACCTCCCAGATTTTTTTTAGTTTTGGAGCAGGGTGAGTCGACTCATCAAAAGTTTCATTGTTGGAAAAGTGGAGAAATTTCATTATAAGGGAAAAACGGTACTCGGACATAACTGTACCGAAGAAGGGGGTTGCAATGATCTTATTCGTGCTCCAGTACCATTTCTGCAGGGGCTTCCCCACCACTCCCTGCAGAATGATCAGGCCCAAAAACAGCCAAATATCCGCTGCTGTTACCGGCTCCCAGGTCCTGCTTCTGGAAAAGGGTCCTTGAGGAGTAGCCAATTGTTGGGTCGCATAGCGATTAGTCTCCTCCACTATCCTCTCAATAACCGCCTCCGAGAAGAAAAGCTGCAGGTATGCCAGGGGGTTGCACTCGCATTCCTTCTTCAGGCCAGGCTCCCCAGTAAAAGGGAAACGTGGGGGCGGTGGCGGAGCCTGAGAAAGGTCGATGGGGCACCAAACCCGGACATCACTAACTTCGCTGGTGATGGAGTCGCTGTCGCTGTCGCTATCTGGGTCGGATGACAGATCCCCAGGTGCGTCGCTGTCACTGGAGTCCGCCAGTGACTGCAGATCGCTGTCCTCCAACTCCGCCAGCGCTTCCGCGGTGAGACGCCTTCTGGAGGATGATGCCATAGTAAATCCAGGCAGAGGTCGGTGCAGGCAGCAGGCAAAGAGTAGTCCAAGTCCAGGCAAAAATCGTCAACAGGTAATCAATCAAATCCAGGCAGAAGGCAGAAAGAGTAGTCAAAGTCCAGGCAAAAATCGGCAACGGGTAATTGTAGAATCTACTCTAGCTTATGTTAACTTATTTCTATATTAATGACCGGACACTTGAGGTCGTTTCAAAGAGGTTAAATACAAGGGATTTATTTACAAATATACATATTTACAAGTTATAGCATACAAACTATGTGACTCACATAATGGCTCTATATACCCTAGGCACAGTCACACACGTTCATTAGCTGAGCCCCTTTCTATCTCACCGTCCATGTCAGCATTCCAAGAGAGAGAGAGATTCCCAAACATTGTCTTTTATTTGGGATACCACAGGTATAGAGACTCCTCCTCTGTGTCATACATCATCAATAGTTCCTGCCCTTAGCAGCTGGGGGGGAAGGAACTTGTAGTTAATCCCATGGACCATTGTTGACCAAACCAGACAAACCAGCTTCCTCTCAGCTTTCTCCTCAATGGCCATTTGCGGGGGCTGGGGTCAGTGTCTGAGGCCATTGTCTTTGCTGTGTTATTTACTCATATGCAGATGTGTGTGGTTGTAAAAAGTCATTTATGAAACACAGGCTTTGCACAAGGCCCCAGCTGATCAACTAGATTCACTGTAAATCTCTCATAGCAACATAAATGTCCAGACATACTTTTCCATTAAGGCACACATGGAAATACAGTTTATACCGATAAAATACAACATTCCCTCCTGTTGTGCCTAATGGACACACCCTCATGGCTGGGATCCGGAACATGTGCCCTTCAGCGGATAGCTTCTGTATGCTCCGCACAGCTACATTGAGTCGCAAAACAGTTCTTGCTGGACGCAAGCCACCGCTGGGCTGTATCAAATAACAGTTACCCCCGGCAGTGTGACACAGTCCAAGGTTATTGGGAATCATTTCTCCTGTGGACAGACCATCCTCGCTATGCAGGGGCCAATGACCAGGAACCCAACATTCATTCCCACTCACACCTAATCGGTACATTGACATGACATTAATTGTAAGGGTGAATATCCAGCATCATACCATATATGTATCACCTGGATTTATCAGATCGCAATATCTTATCATGTGAACCTTAGTTTGTTCTGCAAGTTTATTGCCATCAATGTATACCTTTATGACAAAGACACATCATACCCATGGATTATCCATTGCAACCAAATATATATCTCAATGCGTTTGTTTGTGTAGGTAGGTTGTGCACATGAAAATATAATAGAAGAAAACTATTTATTGTACCATTGTAGGTCATGCGGTATGCAAAACACCTTTATATTTCAGTACCTACATTGTCTTGTACTTAGTGGATTGGGCACAAAATATATATAGATGGAACAAAAAACTTAACTTCTAATCAATGATCAGTACCTTGATTCTATATCATTGGTGTCAAGACATTCCATTACCAGAGGTTACCCACCCCTACTGCATACTGAAAGGGTGGGCCTGGTTATTAAATTACACACAAAGAATACGCCTGCTGTTCAGGCTTTATCCACCTTCAAAGCTTAATTTATCTTCTAACAAAAATAAAAATGGATGGTGATGCCCAGCTATTTAATAATAAACCATTGTTGGTGGTAATTTCCACTGGCTTCTTTGAAGCTCTGCCTCTGGCTACTCTTGTTAACCATTCAATTGTGTGAATTTACATACATTCTTTTTGGTTGTAGACTTCACCTCATCCTTGTGGGCTAAATACCCATTCATTTCCTTTGATGAGTCCTTCTACAATTTATCAGTGTCAATGAATCTATACCACACCCTACATAACAATGAGAATACTCTCTGTAGCCTTCCAACCTGGGAGAGGATTATTTTGGAAGGCATTTTAGTGTAGGAACCATCCCCCTTTCCTTATAAATCCAAATAAAAGAAAATAAATATCTCCACTACTGCTGCGTGTTAATATCTCTGCGGCCCCCTGCACACTGCCAATCTGATTTGCAATTCCGATTTTCACTGGGCGCTGTCGACATACGCAGAAAAACGCATACGAAAAAAACCTCGGCATGCAGTACTGACTCACAATCGCGACCCACAATCGCATGTAAAATCGCGTCCCAAAACTGCCAATCGGAACTGCATGTAGTGTGCAAGAGCTCGCAGGAAAATATAACATATCTGACAATACCTCCCACAAGAGAACAAACTCTTTAATCTTAAATAATGTAAATTGATCATACACCTATAGCTTTCCATCCAATGTTTCAAAACGATAAATTCCTTTCGGAAAATAATCGATTCAGAATAATTTGATTCCTACCAACCATTGCACATCAATTCCCAATAGATTCCAGCCCGGGAATCTATTACTAATCGATCGTATTGCAGAGTTGCCCAATGCAGTGCAAGGTTATTGGCCATTAATTTGCCAAAGTTGTTGCTCCTGATTGTTTTTAACTTTCCAACCTGTCTGATCGATCAATCGCCAAAATTGATCGATCTGACATTTGGGGAATCGATTCCTAGCAGCTGAATCTGCAAGGAAATAACTGAGAAAATCGATCAGTGTATGGCAACCCTTTCCATTACTTCCCTTGATTGTAGATTAAATTATAAACTTAAGAGGTTTATTCGTAACAGTACAATTGCATTTGAGTACTTCTTATGAACATATAAATAGGCAAACAGCCTCCATAGCTGTGTTTACTCCTGCCTTCAATATCGTGTATATAATCCCCCCTTTGGTACCTCAAAGCGTAGGTACCACTTTCTCAATACTTCTATGTAAAAAAAAAACACACAAGTGAAAAAATTAAAACAAAATAAAAAATGGTGTATGGGGAAGCAACAAAAATCCCCACAACCGAAAAGCAAAAAATGTATTGCGAAAATAAATGATATAATTATTCAAAAACTGAACAGGGAGAGAGAAAAAAAAAACTACAACTCTTTGGTTGTTACTAATCAAACCAACAAACAAGCACACAGAAACGTACAGGCCTTTCAGGACACACACATAAGTTAGTTACACACAGGTCTGTACAATTAGTACATTGACACAAAGATGCTGATATCCTTTGGAGCTCATTGTCTTCAGTACTGGGCCATCTGTGTCAATAGGAACAAGACAGAAAAGAAACAACAACAACAATACAGTACAAGTTAACTGTTTAACCACCTTTACTTCAGTTTCACTCCTTAAACCTTCTATTATTTAATTGTTTGCAAACAATTAGGATTTTAACTCATGAGCTCATGGTATTTTCTGCAGACTAATTGTTAACCTCTATAATTTAGAATGGGTGCACCCTGATCCTAAACCAAATTCCATGTAGATGCCCTTGGCTAAAGAGGAGAGAAAGTATAACACAATACATGAATACAACATAATCAAATGTTAGATGGCTTGAATTTTTAACCACATACATTTCCTTTCAGAGATATCTGAAAAACAAAGCATAATTATGTTAATATCCTCACATTAAGACACCATTGTTACTTCACAATCTGTTAGGTTACCCCTATACTGCAAACCTGTTGAGACAACAGATTGTATTTCATTTGCCATACATTATTACACATTAATTTTTGAACACTCTGCCATATATCCCAAGAAAAAAGGGATTGCAATGTTTGACAAACTACAGAATAGCCAATATGGCATACTGGCTAGCGGGGAATAAATTGGAATGTTTGGCCAATGTCCTTGCTGTGCATTGGCACCGTATGCAAAACTAGAATATTGTTTAGGTTTCGCTTGCTGGCCATGATTTCCGATTCCGTTTTCCAGCTTATCTGGGCCCTGAAATGCACCAACGTTCTCATGTTTTTCATGATCATGAGGGGATACGGTGCTTACACAATTGGAGATATTGCTGGTGTGTCTATTTTTAACTTTGTGGCTTCTGCAATATCGTTTTATGTGGCCAGGTCTATGACATCGGTAACATCGGAAAATGTTTCTCTGTGTACCTTTATATGCCACAGATACATTGGATGTCTCTCCCTCATTGCCCTCCTCACAACAATCCCTCAGTATATTAATAAATTGTTGATACGTGATGGCATTTTTAAGAGCAAGTTTAACTGGGTGGCTTACCATACACTTATTTGCCATGGAATATAGCAACTCCCCATCATCAGATGATATATTTTGGCAATTATGGACCACTCTATACATTGAAATGTACTCATGACAAAATATTACAGGATCCATTCCTTTCATGAACCTCATGCTTGCCAACGCTTGCACGCCTCTTTCATCACGGCTTCCCAATACACGCTGTACTTCCTGTCTCCTACCTCCTGCATCTGCTACACAACCACCATTTTCCAGAACTATGCGAGTGGCTAAGGGCCCTGGCAACCAGGCCCGTAAAAGTGCACATGCATCTTCATCATTTAGACTGTACTGACATACCACTGCCTCAAATTGACTAGATAACCTCACAGGCGATTCTAGGGAATCAAAATCGCCTAGAATCTGACATAAGCGCAGTTTGTCCTGAATTGTTAGCACAGTAGGGCTGGACACATCTGCTAGTTGTACCCCACTGCAGGTACTGTCATCAGTAATAGTGCAGACATTTGCAGAATCACCAGTTTTTGCTTTTTGTTCACATACTGATAATATGTAATTCTCCTTCTGTATCAACAATGAGTTGGTATGTAACAGTTCTCTTTTTAAAGAGGCAACCAGCTCTTGCATCTGGGTTAATTTATCATTGAGTGAGTGAATTAAGGTTTCATTTGAGGCGCATTTGACCTTGTGCTGTTCTATTTGTTTCTCCAATTCACTATTCCTTTCCTTCCAATCATCTGCCTCTAATTTTAACGCCTGCAAATCAGCTCTCGATGAATCTGCCATAACCACCAAATTATCTTTAAACTTATCCAGGTCCTTTCTGATTTGCTGTCTGTCTGCAGCCCAATCTCTCGCTCTCTGCTCTGATATGACCCTCATCCTAAGTAAAATCGAAATTTCATTTGCAAGCTTTATCTTCTGTACTTTCTTTCCGAAATATGTCTGCTGCAATCCATTATTACATTTCTCACATTTTTCTACCAATGAAGCAAACTGTTGCTCCTGGGATTCATTTGCAGATGTATTCACATCAACCGTGGCATGGTCGCTAACATACTTCTGTGCAAGCTCCATTTTCACCAAACTGTACACAAGCTTCAATGACCAACACAAAAGCTATTGTCCTCCTAATACACTCACATTCACTTCTAACTGCCTTCAGATTATGTGATCTACACTCACAATGGCTGACCAAACTATATACACAAATACAGCAACAGGAGATGAAGCTTTTGCTGCCTCTCACAGACCATTCATATTCAATCCACACAATTCCTGAAACCTATTGTTTCCTATAGCATACCTATATGCTTTCAACAAACTATTTTCCTAGCAGTTAACTCATCATACATACAACTAAACATCACAAGCTGCAACCAAAATACATACATGCATTGATATAACAGAAACAAAATACCTTATCGCCTCTCGAATGCTTGCATCGCGTCCAGGTTCCACGCTGGAGTCTTCCGTTAGGTCCTTCCTCGTAATTGTACGCTCTCTGGAACTAATAGCTAGAGTAATTTCTGTTATGGGGTTCTATGTGGATTTACTAATTATCCACACGCTATCTGGGGTGCCAAATGTAGAATCTACTCTAGCTTATGTTAACTTATTTCTATATTAATGACCGGACACTTGAGGTCGTTTCAAAGAGGTTAAATACAAGGGATTTATTTACAAATATACATATTTACAAGTTATAGCATACAAACTATGTGACTCACATAATGGCTCTATATACCCTAGGCACAGTCACACACGTTCATTAGCTGAGCCCCTTTCTATCTCACCGTCCATGTCAGCATTCCAAGAGAGAGAGAGATTCCCAAACATTGTCTTTTATTTGGGATACCACAGGTATAGAGACTCCTCCTCTGTGTCATACATCATCAATAGTTCCTGCCCTTAGCAGCTGGGGGGGAAGGAACTTGTAGTTAATCCCATGGACCATTGTTGACCAAACCAGACAAACCAGCTTCCTCTCAGCTTTCTCCTCAATGGCCATTTGCGGGGGCTGGGGTCAGTGTCTGAGGCCATTGTCTTTGCTGTGTTATTTACTCATATGCAGATGTGTGTGGTTGTAAAAAGTCATTTATGAAACACAGGCTTTGCACAAGGCCCCAGCTGATCAACTAGATTCACTGTAAATCTCTCATAGCAACATAAATGTCCAGACATACTTTTCCATTAAGGCACACATGGAAATACAGTTTATACCGATAAAATACAACAGTAATCAATCAAAATCCAGGCAGAAGGCAGAAAGAGTAGTCAAAGTCCAGGCAAAATCGGCAACGGGTAATCAATCAAATCCAGGCAGAAGGCAGAAAGAATAGTCAAAGTCCAGGCAAAAATCGGTAACAGGTAGGCAGAAATCAGATAAAATAAGCACTCACAAATCACAGCCAGCTCCTCTCCAGCTCAACAGCCACAACTCCTCTCAGCAATCCAGGAAGCAAAAGGCAACATTGCATTGGATACAAAATCCCATTGTATCCAATACAATGCTGTTTTGGGCCAATCAGAACTGTTTATTTTAATTTTTTTTTATACTCCCTCCCTCTCTCCCCTCCCTCCCTCCCTCCCCTGTGACCCTACGCTGCCCCTACGTCACTTGCCGCTTATCGGCTGGGCTAATTGGCCGCCGGGCCCCCCAGGATCAGAGCAGTAATGGGGACTCCGGCCGGCCGGGTGGAAGAAGCCTGGGTCCCGCTGACAAGCGCTGATCGCGCGCGGGACCCAGGATTTGGCTGCAGGCACTTTTTTCCAGCCACCCTCCCCATGCCTTCTCGCCGCCCGCGACGTCACGACGCACCGCCGATCCTCCCAGCTAATGGCTGCCGGGTCCCGGAAGATCAAAAGGTAATGCGGACTCCGGCGGCCGGGGGGAAGAAGCCTGGGTCTCGCTGACAAGCGCTGATCGCGCGCGGGACCCAGGAATTAGCTGCAGACATTGTTTTTAGCCCACACGAGCAGAGCTCGGGCTTACCGCTCCTGACATGTGTCAGTCAGCCCGAGCTCTGCTCGTGAATACCGCCAAAGAGGTTAAGGACATGTGGTGGACCATTAAGAATAACCTGGTAAAAGCATTTCAGTGTCAGAAAGGTCAGGCTGACAAAAAACGCTCGTTAGAGTGGAAATTTCAACCTGGAGATTTGGTTTGGGTGTCAACCCGTCACCTGACCTTGAGACAACCTTCTGACAAGCTTGGTCCCAGGTTTGTGGGTCCATTTCCGGTAGTCAGGAGGATCAACGATGTTACTTATACCATTGACCTTCCCACCAGCATGCGGGGGGTTAGGTCCTTCCACGTGTCTCTTCTTAAACCAGCAGTCCAGGTGGGCCCCACTCCTCCTCCTCCTGTGTTAGTTGATGCCCAACCCGAATATGAAGTGGAAAAATTTTTAGATTCACGCACGGTACAAAACTCGGTACAGTACCTCGTACATTGGAAAGGGTAAGGCATTGAGGAGAGGCAATGGGTACCGGGCTCACGCATGCATGCAGACGAGTTAAGGAGGGAGTTTCATGCCTTGCACCCCGAGAAACCTGGTAGGAGTTGTCCAGGGTCCACTCCTCGGGGGGGGGGGGGGGGGTACTGTAAGGAAACGCGGAAAAGCCGCCGTCTCTCAAGGTGAGGCGGCTGTTTCCGCGTCCAGCATGGCGTCACAACGCGGAAAAACCGCCGCATGCCGCTTAGGCAGAGCGGCGGAATCCGCATTGAGAACGGCGGAATCCGCATTGGAGGCGGCCCCCACAAGCGGTTCACAAAATACATTGCTAGACAGTACTGGTGTGGCTGGGACTGATAGTCCACCAAGGCTCAGAGTGACACGCGCGCGCGCACAGAGGCTGAGTTTAAATAACAGCCAGAAGTGAGTCAGCTGACCAGGCGGGTCAGCTGACATTTTCCACTGCTCTCATTGGTCCAGCAATTAGGGAGGTCCTGGAAAGGTCCTTGTGTATATATACTGCTGGCTGTTCACTTGCTCTTTGTCTGGCGTTGCGATCACATATGTGGGAGCACCCAGATCCGTAGTCAGATCCGCAAGTGTGCCGGGACCAGCTGGAGCTGTAATCCTACACTTAGCTAGATTCTGTTGATAGCTAAAGTACTAGTTTGATTGTGATTATCTGTTATGACTTTTGCCTGCCTTGACTACCCTTCTGAACTCTGATCTTGTACCTCGATATTTCTGTCACTCTGTTGCCGACCCCCGGCTCGTTTCTAGACTCCGCCTCAGCCTCCTGATTCTGTACCTCGATATTTCTGATACCCCGTTGCCGAACCCTGCCTGTACTTAGACTCCGCCTTTGTCTCCTGATCTTGTACTTTATCTGTCCGTGTGTGTACGACCTGGCTTGTCCGACCTCGAGAACCGACCTTACCGTTAGAGGCAGTTCCTCGCTCTGTTAGCGACCCTTCCTCCTGAGGGTCACTTCCAGACATCCTTCCTACTGTCAGTCTGACTCCTCCCGTCTTGGAGAGCTCAGGTCTGCGGAAGGAATCTGTGCAGTACTCCTTGCTGCACTGAGGCCTAGTCCTCAAAGTGTTACTGTTACACCAAACACTACACTCTACTCAGGTGAACAGAGGTTAGCTAGTATATCGGATTATCGGTGAGACTGCAGATCACTTTTAATCTGGTATATATCTGTATTCCCAGTGATACTGCAGATCACCGGTAATCAGATACTCTCTGTGCTCACCGATCGTTACAGGTCTACTGTATTCTAATCCCTCCGCGAGAGTGAAGGCCAATGGCCTCCTCTCACAGCCACTCCAAATCCACAATGGGACTTGACAGGGCTGTCCCCTGTCTCCCCTGATATACATACTAACACAAGAGCCTTTCCTAAATGCCATCAGATCAGATACATCGATTAAGGGAATAACCACAGGATCTACACATCATGTGGTTGCTGCTTTTGCAGATTACCTACTTTTTTGTCTTCAGGACCCACTAGTTTCATTACCAAACCTCATTCGCAGATTTGAGGAATTTGGTTCTATTTTCAACCTCAAAATTAATTTTGAGTCCCAGGCTCTAAACATATCCTTGGAGGGTGATGTGGTGGCACTTTGCAAAACCTCATTTGCTTTCAAATGGGAGTCCCCCATTCCCTTTCAGCGCTCTTTTTCACTAACTTTGACAATCTTGCCAAAACTTTGAAAATGGACTTAGCTAAATGGGGAACCCAGAAAAGCTTATCGCGGTTTGGGAGAATGGCTTCTGTAAAGATGAATCTGCTTCCTAGATTCCTGTATATCAGCCTGTGCCTACCTATCACTCTTCCATCTAACTTTCTAAAAGATCTCCAATCCCATATCAACAAGTTTATTTGGGGACAGAAACCACAGAGAATAAAGCGTACGACCCTCACTTTGCCAAAAGATATGGGTGGAATGGGTCTTCCTGACTTATTCAAATACCACCTCGCATCCCAGTTGTCCAGGGTGGTGGATTGGTTTTGTTCTTCAGCCCCCAAGAAATGGGTTCTGCTGGAACAAGCGACTGCACAGATCAGTGCACCAGCCATTGTTGGTTCGATACCACAAACAAGTTGAGATTGAGTTGGAATAACCCACTACTGATCTCAACAGTTGCCAGTATGAGGAGATGCCTACCTGCCATGAAGCTGATGTCCTTCCCGGAGAAACCCACCCCCCTTTCTGATAACCCAGCCTTCGCACCCTCTGTTGACATACCATTTCTTCAACATTGGCCATATAATGGGTGCCCTAGAATTAGAGATTTTATCACCACAAATTCAATTAAAACACTCACTGAAATGAACCAACTCAGAGAGGATGTCAGACTTACTAACTGGCAATACTTCTAAATACACCACTTTCTGAACTCGTGTAGGAAAGTCTGTACATGGTCTCTCGCCTTTTGAACGTTTGGTACTGGGTAAGCCCCCAAATAGCCACTTGATTTCCCAAATCTACTCTATGTTGTTCACTACGCTTAGCAACCAGACACTAAAGTTCCAGGAAGATTGGGGAAAAAGACCTTGGCCTCTCACTCACGGAGGAGCAGTGGGATAAGATCTATGCACTAAACCATAAGGGGTCTCTCAATGTAAACATGCAAGAACTGGGATACAAGCTTATCTCTAGATGGTATAGAACCCCGGGCCGGTACTACTGCACAGAGTTTTCCCCTCAGTTCCTGATGTGTATTGGAGATGTGGGGGCGGACCGGGTTCACTGTTACATATCTTTTGGAGCTGCCCATTGTTAGTACCTTTCTGAAAAGAGGTCCATAGACTGATGGAACACATTTCCGGCTCCAAAATCCGTTTTTTGCAGAGCACTCTCCTTCTCCACGACACAGAGGACTCAGTCAAGTCTTACAAATGATCTTTAATATTACACATGGTGAATGCTGCCCGCTCCTTGATACCAATCAATTGGAAATCGGTATATCCCCCTTCTGTGAAAGCCTGGATCAGGAGAGTGGACTCAATTGATGTTCTAGAATCCCTGTGTTATATGTTGAATGTTTTGAGATTTTAATCAAATGATATATCATTGACGGATTTTGATTTCTACATTTGGCTAAGGGCCCTGCCGGATGAGAAATTATATCTGTACGTTGTCATGAGATTGAGATATCAAAGCTATTGTTTAATATAGTGATACTTATACAATATTGGTTAATAGATATACAGTATAAGGTTTATAATGAACTTTCAGAAGTCTGCTGAGCTTAGAGTATGTTCCTTTCCTTGTGGAATTTGAGGTCACAGATGTCAAGACCAATCATCATTAGAAGTGTAAAAAATAGATCTCTGTCAAGCCAGGCTTCTGGTTGTAGAAATTGTATCTTGGTTACACAATCAACAGCTGGTTGTTGGGTGACGTGATTCAATCCTAGGTTATTCTGAGTTAGGAAAAGAGGCTTCGTACCATATGTAGCTGAAGACTCAAAAGTTATATCATAGCATTATTGCTGGTCCAATCAGAAGGCAGAACAGTAGGAATACTGAGAACTAACATATGTATAAGAACCAGAAGGAAGGTCTGGACTCACACACACACACATTCATTCATTCTCTTTACATACAGGCACATATACACATAGTTACATAGTTATTTTGGTTGAAAAAAGACATACGTCCATCGAGTTCAACCAGTACAAAGTGCAACTCCAGCCTGCTCCCTCACATATCCCTGTTGATCCAGACGACGGCGAAAAAACCCTTACAAGGCATGGTCCAATTAGCTCCAAAAGGGAAAAATTCCTTCCCGACTCCAGATGGCAATCAGATAAAATCCCTGGATCAACATCATTAGGCATAACCTAGTAATTGTAGCCATGGATGTCTTTCAACGCAAGGAAAGCATCTAAGACCCCTTTAAATGCAGGTATAGAGTTTGCCATAACGACTTCCTGTGGCAATGCATTCCACATCTTATTCACTCTTACTGTAAAGAACCCTTTCCTAAATAAATTGCTAAGGCTAGATTCACAGTGGGACGTTGCGTTTTGATGCCACGTTAAAGTCGCACCGCAAGCTTACAACGCAACGCGCCCAAAAAGTGGCAACGCAGCGTTACCGTCGCATACAGCAGATACAGTAAAAAATACAGGCAATGAAAAGTATGCTTCCAAGTCATTACTAAGCATGTGCAAACAGTCCAACGCAGCTTATAACGTGTATAACGCACTGCATGCAGTACTTTTACTTAACGTGCAGCGTTAGACACCAACGCGACGTGTGCACTGTGAACAGGGCATTGATTTTTCATTGCAGTGAGTTATTCTGCGTTAAATGCTGTTTTAACGCGCGACTTTAACGTCCCACTGTGAACTTAGCCTTAAAGGTTTTTCCTCCATGCGCAGATCATGTCCTCATCCGCCAAGCTATTATATTGCTCTCTGATGTATTTATACATGTTAATTAGATCTCCTCTAAGGCGTCTTTTCTCTAGACTAAATAAACCCAGTTTATCTAACCTTTCTTGGTAAGCGAGACCTTCCATCCCACGTATCAATTTTGTTGCTCGTCTCTGCACCTGCTCTAAAACTGCAATATCTTTTTTGTAATGTAGTGCCCAGAAATGAATTCCATATTCCAGATGTGGCCTTACTAGAGAGTTAAACAGGGGCAATATTATGCTAGCATCTCGAGTTTTTTATTTCCCTTTTAATGCATTCCAAAATTTTGTTAGCTTTAGCTGCAGCGGCTTGGCATTGAGTACAATTATTTAACTTGTTGTCGATGAGTACTCCTAAGTCCTTCTCCAAGTTTGATGTCCCCAACTGTATACATACGCTCAAAGAAGATTACTACAGACAATAGATTCGATATACAGATTACACAGCAATTTAATCATTGTGTTTTTATATCTTTTGTAACTGATTTTGATGTGCCAAAGAACTGTACCTTTTTGATTTTTGAACGTCTATGGAGATCAATAACGTTTAATTAAAATCCACATTTTACTGTCTCCTGAGGACTTTGTTTCTAAACAAACCTTTTATACCCCATTTAACACCCTGATTCTGCATTCCCAGAACCTATTAGAACGATATATGATGACTTGGGCTGTTTGGACAGACTTTCAATATTCTGAAGAGTACAAAAATATTTTGAATCTATAATGCTGTTACTGTCATACGTTGTTATTACCATTGCACTGCTCTATTGAGTGAAACTACCCTTCCTTCTCAACTCTCTCCTCTTCTTTTTTCTACATATTCCTTCTTACCTTATCTCTGTCCTTTTCTTACCAGCACAGGGCTCAGCATATTTAGATTGTGCTTACTATAAATGCCAATCTTAACCTTATAGAAATATTTCAATGATTTTTCATGACAACACTATGGACCTGATTCACAAAGCGGTGCAAAGTGTTTGCACGCCTGTGAAAAGACCTTTATCACCCCTAAACTCAGTTTAGGCATGATAAAATGTAGCTCGCGCGAAATCCCGCGCGCAAAGTTTTGCGCGCGCAATCGCGCGGCGCACGGTGCAGGACTTGCGCACGCAAAACTTTGCGCGCGGGACTTTGCGCACGATAAAGAGCACAAAACGGTGCTAACTCAGTGGTGCAAAGCTTATCACGCCTAAAGTCTTTTAGGCGTGATAACTGAGTTATCACCGCTTTGTGAATCAGGCCCTATATGCGAATGTTTCCATTTAATGTTCTCTTTTAACCAGAGTCACACCTCAAACTGAGACCCTTGGTTAGCTGTTCTCTGGTGTTTTCTATATAAGATTTCACAGATCTGGTGTTGTTTACTGTTTATTTCTCAATGAGTCTGTCAGAACAATATTCTGTCTAGATATTCTGTTTATTCTGTTATTCACTATAATAAACTTTTAATAGTGAAAAAAAAAAATCACACTGCGTGCACTCACTTGAGTACCTACTTAGTGGGTGCACTGAATAACAGGTAGGTAGGTATATGCAGTGCTGCTGGGTATTACAAATGTGCACCTGTCTCACACACACACACACACACACACACACACACACACACACACACACACACACACACACACACACACTCACACGTACCATGAACAGGTGCAATGACTGGTGGTATTAACATTGCGTGCGCTCACGTAGGTAGGTAGGTAGGTGGACTAAACAGTGAACAGGTGCAGTGGTTGGGATTACAGATTTGCAGCTGCCTGTCACACACACAGGTAGTCACTGAATGTGCTGGGTCTGGCAGTGGCACAGTAGGAATTAAGGGGCCAAAGGCCAGCTGCGACTGACTTACAGGGCTGTATATAAATATAACACAAGTGGGCCACACACAAAAAAAAAAAAAATAGATCACAAGAACAAGATTAGCTCTCAAAAGAGCTGTTGAGGGGTGCTTTTTTTTAGCAATAAGAATCAGCAAGGAACAAGCTAACAAGCCTACAAGAGCCTAACTAAGCATTCCCTATGAGAGTCTGCGGCAGCTCTACCTTCTCTAATTACTGCAGGCACACAAGTGAGTCCAATGCCTGATGCTGCCTGCATTTTATAAGGGGGAGAGGGCCTCCAGGAGAGAGTGTAGCCTGGTTGGCTACAATATGCCTGCTGACTGTGATGTAGAGGGTCAAAGTTGACCCTAATGGTGTACTAAGGGGGGAATCGAACTTCTGGAAAAGTTTGCGGTTCTCCGCGATCGCGAACCCCGGAAGTTCGCCGAGAACAGTTCGCCGGCGAACCATTCGGACCATCTCTAAGCCTGAGTGCCATCTTTGTTCTTTTCTCGATGAAGACTAATTCATGCAGGAATTGAATTTTTATTTACAAAGCACAGGCAACGTGTTTCGTGGAAACTTGTCCACTTCCTCAGGCCAAGTAAAGTGCCTACAAACAACAAAACAAAGCGCTTAGTGTTATAGTTAGAGTATACATTGATACTGTATATGTATGTATGAGTATATACCCACGCAAGCATACAAACGTGTATAGGCATAATGGATGCATACAACTCTATTGTTTGAATGGAAAAAAATATGGCAGACTCCATATTCTTCTCACCTCAGTTGTGCTTTAAGTTATCACCTCTGTATTTATCATTCTCATTGATGAGACCGAAGCATTAGGGTGTCCGATGGTTCGGTTCCTCAGCACAACCATAACTAAGGACCTAAAGTGAGAGCAGAACACCTCCAAAATACAGTAGAAAGCCCAGCTGAGCTTATTCTTCCTCCACCCACTGAAGAAATCGTCATCATCTAGTATGTAGGCACATCCGGCGCCAAGGATAAGCATAAGCTCCAAAGAGTAATCAATGCAGCGAAAAAAAAAAACATAGGTTCACCCCTGCATCTGCTAGATCTCCTCCACATGGTGAGACTGGTGTCATGGGACTCCAAGGTCTTGCATGACCCCTCCCATCCAGACAGCCCCTTCCTCGAGCTCCTGCCAATGGGCCGACATTACAGAACAATCTCCTACAGAACTACCAGGCGGAGGAACACATTCTTCCCTTAACCACTTAAGGACCAGGGTATTTTCTTCTGATCGGTGCTGCGTGGACTCTCCAGCCCGCAGCACCGATCAGGAAATAGCCAGGGCGATCAGACTTCCCCCCTTTTTTCCCCACTAGGGGGATGTCCTGCTGGGGGGGGTCTGATCGCCGCCGGCTACCCGCACTTTCCGGGGGGGGGCTCTTCAAAGCCCCCCTCCGGAGCGCTTTCCGCGCTCCCCGGCTTTCCCTCCCTCTCCCTTACCCTGTGAGTGGCGCAGGACGGAACTCCAGATAGGATAGGCTTCTGCCTATCAGATGCCGGCGATCCCCGGCCAATCAGAGGCCGGGGATCGCCGATCTACGTCACGGCGCTGCTGCGCAGCAGCGCCGTGTGATGTAAACAGCGGGGATTTCTTCCCCGGAGACAGTCTCCGTGAACTGGCATGGAAATCCATGCTATACCACTAACGACCCGTCAACGCCTATCGGCGTTAGGCGGTCGTTAAGTGGTTAAGCTGTCCTCCACATGAACTTCAACTTCTCCCACCAGGTCCGCCCACAGCACTCTAGCCTCTAGACTCTAGCCAGGGCTACAAAATCTGAATCCAAGAATACACATTATCATTCATATGATCGTATGCAACCTAGGTGAGAGACAGCACTGGTCAACAATAACTACAACAAAACACCACACACTACCAGTATTGGCTGCTCAATCACCAATATGATTTATTGGACAAATTTTAAATGACAGGCCGTACACGAGTGATATATATCAGTTACATATGAGCATATATCCATTACTAGGACAATTTTGTCCCATAAGACCAATCAACCCACAAAAAGCCTCAATATTCATGACTCCACATAATGACCATGTCCATATATTAGGACCCAAAATCTATTAAGTAAATTACCATATATGGTGTTTGCACATATGATTCTTAACCATGAAGTGAGACATGGGCACAATTAAGCAGTGAGACCAATTGGTATAAAGTGAAACCTGCCAATGCCCCGTTCCATAGCAACAAACACAAAAACAACGCTGTCAATGGACAGATATCCCCGCCCCTCTATGCTCCCCCGCAATCACCGCACCCACACATAAATACACAATGGTCACTACAATTGTCAATGGTTGGAGGGCATATGACAATTATAAGAAAATAAATGTAAGTACATATTTGTGAGCCAGTAGCAGAAAATTAGGTGGAAGTCACTTGGAGAAAAACATACATATAGGCTTTTCCCACTGATGATTGTCAGCACATCTGCAGGTGTATTGTGTCAATTGACCATTGTCCAAAGATAGGGTCCATAAAAAAGGTTCTCCATGGTGAAAGATGGCTATAAAAGAAAGTTCTTACTCCACACCAGATTACAAGTGCCCCCTGTTTTATATCAAGCACTTGTTAGATAATTCCATACTTTTTCCATGCAATTCCATGCTTCACAAGGAAGTATCTGGATCACCTCCATTTACTTGTAGCCACCAAAATATCACACTCAGCATCCAGGACAAGTCATAATTGCAGACAACCTTGTTGTGTATAAGCTGGGCATTTATACCCCATTATGTATAAACATGTTTCTCTTAACTTATGGAACAACAAAGTCTATGTTTGCAGAAGATGCTGCAGTTACTTCATGTAAAAAACAGTATTGTCCTTCCCTTCATAGTTACTACCTCCGGACACCTCAGCTGTACTGTATGTTGATAACGGACTTCCAGGCCCAATTAACCTCCAGGGATTAGACACTGTATGGCGGGAGTGTCCCACTGATTGCCGGGGACTCGGGACCGGCCTTGTTCCAAGGACCATTCCGGTTCTCTGTTTGGTGTTGTTCGATCCACGCCATTACACGTGGGTGTGAGGGCTGCGATTAGGCGGAGAGCAAGCAGCGTGTGACGCAGGCCTACATCAACGCGTTTCACCCCGCCCAGGGACTTCTTCAGGACGTACTGCGCAACCACACTGGGTCATGTGTCCATCTTTTATGTGCCTCATTAGGCGCATGTGTACATTACTCCGCAAGAAGATTGTCATGAAAAACATATGCGCATGTGTATTTTACTCCGCAATGGAATTATATTCAGGAGTCCATCTGATGGGTACGGCAGCCAACGTACTTGGAGAATAAAGTAAATTCTGATAATGATTCTGGGATGAGCTTAGTGAATTGGGGCCAATGTTGCTGTTTGGCAAACAATGAAAAGGTTGTTTGTGTTTTATATCAGGTTTCTAACTTGCTGTCCCTCATGGTAATGACAAATACCGTATTTTTTGCCATATAAGACACACTTTTTCTTCCACAAAATTTTTGATGAAAAGTGGGTGCGTCTTATCCAGCGAAGGTACGGATTTCGGGATGCATAGGTGGACGGGAAGCGGTATATACAGGTACATTACCTGTTCCTGCCACCACGCTCCTGGCTCCGGTCCTGCTTTGTTTGATCCTCTTCTCCCATCCACCACTGCTTCTGCAGTCGCCGAACATCTCTGGCCGGTCCTAATTAGCCAAGTGGGGATTACACATGTGCACCTGGGTCACACATGAGTGTATGCATACGTGACCCCAGCACAGGTGTGCTGATAGCATAATTAGGACCGGCCAGAGATGTTCGGCGGCTGCAGCAGAGGTGGATGGGAGAAGAGGATCGCGCGATGCAGGACTGGAGCCAGGAATGTGGAGGCAGGAGCAGGTAATCTTGATGGAGGGCTGTTTCACTTCACTTCACTGTTGGGAATTGTGAGCTCTGATTATATTATATTGCTGTTGTTTGTAAATTTGTGTTTTGCTGCTTTGATATCTGGTAGGCTTGTGCATTGCAGTTCATCAGATATCTAGCAGCAAGTGTGACGGACATTACGGAAAGTTGTGCGCAAAATCGCCATCGACTTTCGCATGGTCGTGCACAGTTCCTGTCAGCCCTGGGTAGAATAACAAATGCACAATAGATGTCAATTTCCCTCTCTCTTACTGAGAACAGTAACCTTCCCCCCACATCCTGTTCAGGTCAGGAAAGAATTCACACGTGGCCAGACCACCTGGACAGCAGACATTTGGTCACATAGCTCATGTTCCACCAAACCAGCTCAAACTGGTTGAGACTCACATTTCCCTCCAAGCTCATAGCTTCACACAATGAGAACCTTTACTTTATTAATAATTCAAGATGGGTTTGGCACAGAAAGACAACAAACACATTTCCTGATACCCAGAAATCAGTTCTATCACTCACATGATTTATAATTTTCTGGCTATCAGGAATCAATAGAGAGACCACTTTATCCGGCATGCGTAGAGCAAATTCATTAGACTAGACGTGTATAGTCTCATTTAATACAGAGTCGCATGCTGCTTATGAATATGGTCTCGGATTTGCGTTGCACCCATCTGGGGCGGAATTACACAAATTATTAATAATTGGTACATTCCTTGCTCCAAGTCTGTGGGTGGTAGCCGGACTGCCAGGAGGTAACCCTGCCTCAAACACACCTATTTTCCAGGTAGTGACCGCCCCAAAACTCTGGTCAGTAAAAAGCGTTTGCAAGGAACTCCACCCAGTTCTTCAATTTACATCGACTAGGGAAGTCCAGACATGTGCTCACGGAAGAACCGGGCGCATGTTGTGTACAAAGGACTTTTAAGCTGAATGCCTACGTTTAAACTGGACTATTTTCTTCATGCTTCAAATGGACTGCTCAGCTAACTAAGTAAGAACTTTCTGTTTTATTCCTTTTATTTTTAAGCTCTGTGTTTTATATGTTAATAGGTGTATATAACTGTATGTAATGCATTTGTGTTATTAAACGTTTAAAAATCGTTTAGCGGTTATGACCTGTTGCTGAACATACACAATCGTACCTATTCTCCTGAACTCGCTACCCTGTGTTTAATAGAAGTATACATTTATAACCCGTATGCGAGAACCCGGCCCAGACATAACGATCTGGCCCAGATTCTTGTATACTGCTAGGGGTTACTAAAGTGTTCTCGAAGTCCTAGTAAAATTACAGTAGCGGGCTGTGTAACTCGCTTGGTGGCAGATCTTTGAATTGTATATGTGTGTGGAGTGATTCGGTTGGTATCAGAACGCTCCCTTCGCGAGTCAGTTCATCAAATTGCGAATGCGGGTTACCCTTCGTGATGAACAAATGACCGTGTAAGAGGATTTCTGACGCTGATCGATTTACCCCACCCGCAGACCGGCTCGCGGTCTGTGACATTTGTTTGGCAGCTTTTTGGGATTTGTGTATGTTCAGAACATCAACGGCAACGTTATTTGAATAACCTGCCAGAACAGATCAAAAATCTGTGGTTGATAACCGGTGCATTACCATTTATATAGACTAAACGTGTAGCACAGAGTTCCCCCCCAATCTCTTTTCCTATCCTATCTTTTATTTGGCAAAAATGGCTGCAGCAAGATACAAGAAAATGGCAGTGGCAGACCTAGTGAACTTGTGTGAAGAAAAAGGCATTGTGACTTATAGAAAAAAGAAAGCGCAATTGATTGAGGACTTGTTGCGACTGAATACCCAGCCGGAGCAGATGCTGGGAGAGCACACTCCTGGTTCAGACGGTGCTGTAACTGGGGCAGAGGAAAGTGAGCGGTTGGAGCAAAGCAACCCACTTCCAGACCCAGAGGAAAACGGGACCGCGTCTGAACCGGTCGCTGTAACTGCTGAGGAGCATGGTGGCCGGCAGGAGCCCGTCCATGCAAACCCTTTCTGTGTTCCTGATGCTGGAATGCAACCTGGATTACAAAGGCTGTTGGAGACAAATCCTGAGCTGTACATGCAGATTGTCAGAGAGAATGCTGACCGCGCAGAACGCCAGGCGGAACGGGAAGCGGACCGTGCAGAGCGCCGGTGGCTTGCTGAGAAAGAGGCGGCAGAGAGAGAATCCGCCCGCCGACACGACCTTGACATGGCCAAACTGCGAGGGCAAGGCCAAAATCCCTCACAAAGTGCTCCGGAACCCCGGCCCACAGCAGGCCCGTTTGGGACTCCAAAGTTTAAATTCCCAGAAATGGAGAAGGGAACCGACCCGGACACTTATTTACACTCCTTTGAAAAGACTTGTCGTCAGCATCATCTGCCCCAGGAGCAGTGGGCGAGATATCTAACACCCAACTTGCGGGACAAAGCGCTTGAGGCGTTTGTGGACTTACCCGCTGAGAAAGACAATGACTATGAGGCGATAAAAGCTGCAATTATCGCCAAATACCAGTTGACCCCAGAGGTCTATCGCAAAAAGTTTCGCTCCCTGCAGAAAGGCCCCACCGACTCTTACACCGACCTGGAGAGTCGCCTGCTGACTGTGTTCAGGCAGTGGTCACGGGGCCTCAAAAAAGACTCTCACCAAGGTCTGGAGGACCTCATCGTACAGGAGCAGTTGCTGAACTGCTGCACTCCAGATGTCCGGCAGTTTGTCTTGGAGCGGAAGCCTGAATCCGCCAAAGCTGCCGCAGAACTTGCAGACACTTTTGTGGCCACCCGTGTGCCGGACAGCCGCAAACCTCCAGCCCAGAGCTGGAGAGGGGGGAGACCTATGCAACCCAGCTCTCCTCCCCCTGCTAACCGTGGGAATCGGGTCCCACAGCCACAGAGGCCGGATGCTGCACCTGCTACTCATCCGCCTGATGCCACATATGTTCCGAAGTGTTACCACTGTGGACAGCGAGGACACCTCAAGTCTGCCTGCCCCGAGGTGAGGACGCCGTCTCCAGAGCCTAGCGCAGAAGTGGCTAGCGCATCCTCTACTGCACACGCCTACCTCGTCATGGGAGCAGCAAATCCTCGACTTTCCGGAAATCATCAAGTCGTGGAAGTTAACGACCAGATCGCTGTTGGTTTCCGCGACACAGGCGCAGAGCTTACCTTGGTTCGCTCTCATCTTGTAGCCAGGGAGAATTTCCTGCCTAATGAGCGTGTCACACTTTTGGGAGTTGGTGGCACACACGCACGCATCGCCAAAGCTCGTGTTGTTCTCGATTGGGGAAGGGGCCGCCAGTCAAAAGTTGTGGGGGTGACAGATGACATCCCAGTGCCTGTGCTGTTGGGCACCGATCTTGGCACCCTACGATCCTTTTATGAACCTGTGATCAACACCCCGGATTGCCAGTCTGGACCCACTCAGGTACTGTACAAGCTTGGGGTGGGACAGAGGGAGGCAGCCAGGGTAATGGTACCTAGCCCTCCTAGGGAAGGAGGCAAGGAAGCGGTACCTGTTTCTAATGGACAGCTGTCTAATCACGGTTTGTCTGGTCCTAAACCTGTCACTGTTGTTCCAGATACCTGTGTACATGATGTGAAAAATGAATGTAACTGTGATGTTAATGTTGTACCAGATGTTGCTAATAGCTTTCATGCTGAATCTCACAGTGCTAAAAATGATGTATGTTTAAATGTGACAGTCTCTAACCTAAGAGGTAACAGTCTTGTGTTGCCTGGGTCATATCCGTGCTTGGCAGTGGAAGCAGGCCAGGTGTCAGAGCAGGCAGCTGGGGGCCTAGACCTCCCCTCCTGCTATGACAGCCAGAGTGCTCCACCATTGCCTGCTGTTAACAAACAGCTGGTGGAGACAGGCCGCACCTTCCCTGTGTCACCCTTGCATGTTTTCCCCTTGCAGAAGCAACCCAGTGCAAAACTGCCCAGAGGTCCACCCTCTATCATTCCTGGAGAAGGGGCGAGCCTCGCCACCCCGGTAAAGGCTACTTCGTTTTTTAAAATGTGCTCTAATGTTCACCTAGGTTGTGCTGACCAAAATGTTGTGCCAAGGTGTAGTCAGTTAGAGCAGGGGTATGCCACGCTGCTTCCAGATTCGCAGGCTGACACCCGAGAGTCAGGAAGTGACCTGGATGTCAGCCAACGACTCTCACCCTTACAGGAAGCACTACGCAAACCCAGCCAGGCCTTTAGAGGTAAGCCTGTTGGTGTGCATCGCACCGTCCGCAAAGCGGACACTGGGACACACCGGACCATGAGGCCTTATGCTTCTGGTGAGTTGTCTAAAGGGCAGTCAGATAAGAAGTCGAGAACCCGTTCAGTAGCTAAGCGGCGCGTAGAGCGGGTCATGCAGACCCACTCTGTGCGTCCGACTGGTAGGGGGGAGATGTGACGGACATTACGGAAAGTTGTGCGCAAAATCGCCATCGACTTTCGCATGGTCGTGCACAGTTCCTGTCAGCCCTGGGTAGAATAAAAAATGCACAATAGATGTCAATTTCCCTCTCTCTTACTGAGAACAGTAACCTTCCCCCCACATCCTGTTCAGGTCAGGAAAGAATTCACACGTGGCCAGACCACCTGGACAGCAGACATTTGGTCACATAGCTCATGTTCCACCAAACCAGCTCAAACTGGTTGAGACTCACATTTCCCTCCAAGCTCATAGCTTCACACAATGAGAACCTTTACTTTATTAATAATTCAAGATGGGTTTGGCACAGAAAGACAACAAACACATTTCCTGATACCCAGAAATCAGTTCTATCACTCACATGATTTATAATTTTCTGGCTATCAGGAATCAATAGAGAGACCACTTTATCCGGCATGCGTAGAGCAAATTCATTAGACTAGACGTGTATAGTCTCATTTAATACAGAGTCGCATGCTGCTTATAAATATGGTCTCGGATTTGCGTTGCACCCATCTGGGGCGGAATTACACAAATTATTAATAATTGGTACATTCCTTGCTCCAAGTCTGTGGGTGGTAGCCGGACTGCCAGGAGGTAACCCTGCCTCAAACACACCTATTTTCCAGGTAGTGACCGCCCCAAAACTCTGGTCAGTAAAAAGCGTTTGCAAGGAACTCCACCCAGTTCTTCAATTTACATCGACTAGGGAAGTCCAGACATGTGCTCACGGAAGAACCGGGCGCATGTTGTGTACAAAGGACTTTTAAGCTGAATGCCTACGTTTAAACTGGACTATTTTCTTCATGCTTCAAATGGACTGCTCAGCTAACTAAGTAAGAACTTTCTGTTTTATTCCTTTTATTTTTAAGCTCTGTGTTTTATATGTTAATAGGTGTATATAACTGTATGTAATGCATTTGTGTTATTAAACGTTTAAAAATCGTTTAGCGGTTATGACCTGTTGCTGAACATACACAATCGTACCTATTCTCCTGAACTCGCTACCCTGTGTTTAATAGAAGTATACATTTATAACCCGTATGCGAGAACCCGGCCCAGACATAACGATCTGGCCCAGATTCTTGTATACTGCTAGGGGTTACTAAAGTGTTCTCGAAGTCCTAGTAAAATTACAGTAGCGGGCTGTGTAACTCGCTTGGTGGCAGATCTTTGAATTGTATATGTGTGTGGAGTGATTCGGTTGGTATCAGAACGCTCCCTTCGCGAGTCAGTTCATCAAATTGCGAATGCGGGTTACCCTTCGTGATGAACAAATGACCGTGTAAGAGGATTTCTGACGCTGATCGATTTACCCCACCCGCAGACCGGCTCGCGGTCTGTGACAGCAAGTGTTAGTTTTAAAAGTTTTTAAAAGTACATTTTTTTTCTCTAGTGTGCTTGCAACAGGCAGGTAATTAGCTAGGGGGAGGGATTCGCTGTAACAGGAGGTATTTGGTCAGCTTCAGGACTCAGTACTGAGCTTGCTCACTAAGTGGCTTCGACACAAGTGGCATAGGCGTTAAAAACAGGCGTTAGAACACAGGCACAAACAGAGAGGTGAGAGGAAGCAGGTAAGGACTTAAAAAAAAAAATAAAAAAAAAAAAATTTAAACAATATTGCGGTTCTTTGCATTGGTTAGGATGTGCTAACACGTTGTGGTGTAGTCTTTAAGTTTTCAGGACTCCACCCCAGCTTCACTCACTCCCCCTCCTCCCCTCCCCCTCCTCCACCCCAACTTTACTCACTCCCCCTCCTCCACCCCAACTTTACTCACTCCCCCTCCTCCACTCCAACTTCACTCACTCCCCCTCTTCCCCTCCCCCTCCTCCACCCCAACTTCACTCACTCCCCCTCCTCCACCCCTGCCCCTCTTCCACCCCAGCTGCACTCACTCCCGAACTTCACTCCCTCTCCCGTTTCAACTTTTACCGCCACAGTTTACTTTAAATAAAATTTCCCCACACAATAGTCATCATGTTGGACTATGCTGTACAGTGTACATCCTGTGACATGTATGCATGCCTTGATCAGCAGATTGAGGGTGTTTACTGTTGCCCTGGGTGTGTGCATGTTGCTCAGTTAGAGGCAGAAGTCGCAGAGCTAAATAAGCATCTCGCAACACTGAGACGCATACACAACATGGAGATGAGCTTGGATCTCACGATCCAGACACTGGATGGAATCGGTGAAGATGAGGTGGGTGGAGTAAAGCCGGAGCAAGAAGCAGAGGTAGCCGCTAGTTGGGTCACAGTTAAAAGCGGTAGGGGAAAAAGTGGCAGGGAGGCTAGTCCCGAGTTGTCCCTCACTAATAAGTATGCTTGTTTGCGTAATATTGGGGAGGATGATTCAGGAGTAGCAATGTTGCAGCAGGATGTGCTCCTTAGCAACCAAGGGGCAGACTGCTGTAACGAGAAAGGGAATAGGAGTGCAGCTAAGGCTAGATAGGTACTGGTGGTAGGGGATTCAATTATTAGGCGCACAGATAGGGTAATCTGTCAAAGAAACCGTGAATGCCGTACAGTCTGTTGCCTCCCGGGTGCTCGGGTTCGGCATGTAACGGAAAGAATTGACAGATTATTGGGAGGGGCTGGGGAAGACCCAGCTGTCATGGTACACATTGGCACCAATGACAAAGTTAGTGGGAGATGGAAAGTCCTCAAAAATTATTTTCAGGTACTTGGAGATAAACTTAAAGAGAACCCGAGGTGGGTTTGAAGAATATTATCTGCATACAGAGGCTGGATCTGCCTATACAGCCCAGTCTCTGTTGCTATCCCAAACCCCCCTAAGGTCCCCCTGCACTCTGCAATCCCTCATAAATCACAGCCATGCTGTTGACAAACAGCTTGTCAGAGCTGGCTGTGTTTATCTCTATAGTGTCAGTCTGCTGCTCTCCCCGCCTCCTGCAGAACTCCAGTCCCCGCCTGCATCCCTTCCCTCCCTGCTGATTGGAGGGAAGGGACGGGGGCAGGGACCGGAGCTATGCAGGAGGCGGGGGAGCAGCTGAGACTGACACTACAGATGTAAACACAGCCTCACAGCGTGGCTGTGATTTATGAGGGATTGCAGAGTGCAGGGGGACCTTAGTGGGGTTTGGGATAGCAACAGAGGCTGGGCTGTATAAGCAGATCCAGCCTCTGTATGCAGATAACATTCTTTAAACACACCTCGGGTTCTCTTTAAAGCAAGGACCTCCAAGGTGGTGTTTTCTGAAATACTGCCAGTACCACGTGCTACATCTGAGAGACAGAGGGAGCTTAGGGAGTTAAATAAGTGGCTGAGAAATTGGTGTAGGAAGGAAGGGTTTGGGTTCCTGGAGAACTGGGCAGACTTTGCAGTTGGCTACAGGTTCTACAGCAGGGATGGGCTGCACCTTAATGGGGAGGGTGCAGCTGCATTGGGGGAGAAGATGGCTAAACGGTTGGAGGAGATTTTAAACTAGGATCTGGGAGGAGGCGGGAGGATAAAGTCTTAATATGTAGACAAGATAAGGTAAAAAGACAGTGGCTCTTCAATTTATTTATTAATGACCTAGTAGATGCAGTAGTGAGCAATGTTGCTATTTTTGCAGATGATACAAAATTGTGCAGAATCATCAACTCTCAGGAAGATAGTGTCATATTGCAACAGGATCTGGATAGGATGGCTATATGGGCACATACATGGCAGATGAAGTTCAATGTTGACAAATGTAAAGTCATGCATTTTGGTCGTACCAATGGTCTAGCACCATACAAAATAAATGGGATACAGTTGAGGACATCAAACTTGGAGAAGGACTTAGGAGTACTCATCGATCACAAGTTAAATAATCGTACTCAATGCCAAGCCGCTGCAGCTAAAGCGAACAAAATTTTGGGATGCATTAAAAGGGAAATAAAAACTCAAGATGCTAGCATAATATTGCCCCTGTTTAACTCTCTAGTAAGGCCACATCTGGAATATGGAATTCAGTTTTGGGCACCACATTACAAAAAAGATATTGCAGTTTTAGAGCAGGTGCAGAGACGAGCAACAAAATTGATACGTGGGATGGAAGGTCTCACTTACCAAGAAAGGTTAGATAAACTGGGTTTATTTAGTCTAGAGAAAAGACTCCTTAGAGGGGATCTAATTAATATGTATAAATACATCAGAGGGCAATATAATAGCTTGGCGGATGAGCTTTTTGTCCCTAGGCCTTCTCAAAGGACTAGAGGACATGATCTGCGCATGGAGGAAAAACGTTTTAGCCATTTATTTAGGAAAGGGTTCTTTACAGTAAGAGTGATTAAGATGTGGAATGCATTGCCACAGGAAGTCATTATGGCAAACTCTATACCTGCATTTAACCTTTTGACGACCAGCTAACGCCGATTGGCGTAAACTGGTCGTCTGCGGGTTACCATTTCCATGTCAGTTCACGGAGGGTGTCTCCATGAACAGCCGGAGAGCCACCGATCGCAGCTCTCCGGCAAAATGTAAACAGGCGGGGAAGAAATCCCCGCTGTTTACATCATACGGCGCTGCTGCGCAGCAGCGCCGTAAGGCAGATCGGCGATCCCCGGCCTCTGATTGGCTGGGGATCGCCGGCATATGATAGGCTGAAGCCTATCCTTCAATGCGCAGGACGGAACTCCGTCCTGCGCATTACGGAGAGAGGGAGGGAGGGAGGTAAGGAGGAAGAGGGCGGAAATGGCTGCGGAGGAGGGCTTTGAGGAGCCCCCCCCGCAAAACGCAGATGGCCGGCGGCGATCAGACCCCCCAGCAGGACATCCCCCTAGTGGGGAAAAAAGGGGGGTAGTCTGATCGCCCTGCTGCACTCCTGATCGGTGCTGCGGGCTGTAGAGCCCCCGCAGCACCGATCAGTGAAAAATCCATTGGTTGGCAAGTGGTTAAAGGGGGCTTAGATGCTTTCCTTGCGTTGAAAGACATCCATGGCTACAATTACTAGGTTATGCCTATTTTTCCCTTTTGGGGCTAATTGGACCATGCCTTGTGGGGGTTTTTTCGCCTTCCTCTGGATCAACAGGGGTATGCGGGGGACGGGCTGGAGTTGTACTTTGTACTGGTTGAACTCGATGGACGTATGTCTTTTTTCAACCAAAATAACTATGTAATGTATATACTGTACTCACGCTGCCTGCACAGGATGACACCAGCACTGGAGGACACAGGCACAACAGGAGGACACTGGCACAGGGGGACACAGGCACAACAGGGGGCCACAGGCACAGGGGGACATTGGCACAACAGAGGGCCACAGGCACAGGGGGACACTGGCACAACAGGGGGACATTGGCACAACAGGGGGACACAGGCACAACAGGGGGACATGGCAGCAGGGGTGAGCCTGGGGTGCCTGGCACCTGGGTGCAAGATTTTCTCTGGCGCCTATGGGAGTGGTTAAATTAACCGCGCCCAACCACATAACCACACCCATGTCCTGCCTAATCACACCAACTCCTTCCACCTCTTTACGCATGCATGTGATACCCCATTCCTACCCCTCTTCCATGCATAGCAATGACTCAATCCATTTTCCAATCTAAAGATAAATAAACTGAGTAGACAGACATTACCATGTTCAAAACAAAGAAAACTTTTTTATAACAAAAAATTTAAACAAAAAGAATATACCAGGTAGTGAGTGCCAGGGACCCCCAGTGAGTGACAGGTGCCCCCAGGCTAACTAGATAGTGACTGACAGGGACCCCCAGTGAGTGACAGGTGCCCCCAGGCTAGGTAGGTAGTGAGTGACAGGGACCCCCAGTGAGTGACAGGTGCCCCCAGGCTAGGTAGGTAGTGAGTGACAGGGACCCCCAGTGAGTGACAGGTGCCCCAGGCTAGGTAGGTAGTGAGTGACAGGGACCCCCAGTGAGTGACAGGTGCCCCCAGGCTAGGTAGGTAGTGAGTGACAGGGGCCCCCAGTGAGTGACAGGTGCCCCCAGGCTAGGTAGGTAGTGACAGGGACCCCCAGTGAGTGACAGATGCCCCCAGGCTAGGTAGGTAGTGAGTGACAGGGACCCCTAGCGAGTAACAGGTGCCCCAGGCTAGGTAGGTAGTGAGTGACAGGGACCCCCAGTGAGTGACAGGTGCCCCCAGGCTAGGTAGGTAGTGAGTGACAGGGACCCCCGTTAGTTAGGTAGTGCGTGACAGGGACCCCCGTTAGTTAGGCAGTGCATGACAGGGACCCCCGTAAGCCGCGTTAGTTAGGTAGTGAGTGACAGGGACCCCCTCGCCTCTCAGCAGCAGCAGACCTCTCTATCAATGGGCGACCCGACCTTAGAGCGGGCGGTGGGCGCACCCCTATGCGGAAGTGATGTCACTCGCCCGCTCTATCTGGCC
Source organism: Hyperolius riggenbachi (assembly GCF_040937935.1). NCBI lineage: Eukaryota > Metazoa > Chordata > Amphibia > Anura > Hyperoliidae > Hyperolius > Hyperolius riggenbachi. The sequence goes on along the minus strand of NC_090652.1, from coordinate 193,315,855 downwards.
GCCTGCTGATGAGGTCTGACGCTGCAGGCAGCCAGGGGGGGAGAGCAGCGGCACCGGTGGCGGGCACCCCTGAAGACCAGACTGGGGGACACCCCAGGACACAAGCACAGCCCGGTGCCTGTCGGAGAGAGGTGCCTGGGTGCAATGCACCCACAGCACCAGCCCAGGCGCGGCCCTGCATGGCAGGCTCAGTGGGACATGGCAGGCACAGGGGGACACTGGCACAACAGGGGGTCACAGGCACAGGGGGACACTGGCACAACAAGGGGACACTGGCACAACAAGGGGACACTGGCACAACAGGGTGACATGGCGTGCTCAGGGAAACATGGCAGGCACAGTGGGACACTGGCACAACAGGGGGAAACAGGCACAGGGGGACAATGGCACAACAGGGGGGCACAGGCACAACAGGGTGACATGGCAAGCTCAGGGAGACACGGCAGGCACAAGGGGACACGGCAGGCACAGGGGGACACAGCACAGGAACAGCACAGGGGAACACCGAAACAGCCAATCACTACACTGACCATGTAGGGGAACATAGGCAGGCAACATGGGAAAAGCCAGTCATTACACTTTTTTTCCTGATTTTTTGCCCTCTAAATCTAGATGCGTCTTATACGGCAAAAATACGGTATTGTATAGTACCAAAACAGAAATTAAATTGTACTATTCAGAAACAAATGGCACATTGGAGTTTTATTTTAGGTTTATTTTAGGTGTGTCCAACTGAAAACTATTATGTTAAGCTTTGTCTTGAGGCATTTAACTATGCACATTGCTGCATGAGTTAATGCACTGCCCAAAGAATTTTATTGGCATACCCACATCTCAGCATTGTAATGGATCATGTTATACAAATGCACTTTCTACAGTGTGTTTCTGGAAAATGCGTGCTATATTGAGCATGTTATAATACCTATCTTCAGGCTATGAAAAATATTCATAACATGCATGATACATTGCATTATGCCCATGTTATAGGGTGAGCATTACACACTGTTTATAGTTACTATTATTACTGATTTATGTTTTCATCATAAAGTATTTTATTGATTTTAAACAAGAATTACAATAACATTGTTGCTGGGTAAATGATCATCATACATCAAATACTTTAATCTGTTATAAAGCTTATACAGTATATAAAGTTCCAGATATATTATGTAACAGATAATTTAAATATGACACCATGACTAATACTAATCTTAACCACTTGATGACCCAGCTTTTACCCCCCCTTAAGGACCAGCGCTGTTTTTTGTGATCTGTGCTGGGTGGGCTCTGCAGCCCCCAGCACAGATCAGGGTGCATGCAGAGCGATCAGATCGCCCCCCTTTTTTCCCCCCTATGGGGATGAGGTGCAGGGGGGGGGGGGGTGTCTGATCGCTCCTGCCTGCCTGAGGTTTGCGGGGGGGGGGGGGGGCACCTCAAAGCCCCCCTCCGTAGCTAAATTCCCCCCCTCCCTCTCCTACCTGTCCCCCCTGGTGATCGGGGCTGCACAGGACGCTATCCGTCCTGTGCAGCCTGTGACAGGATGTCCTCTGTCACATGGCGGCGATCCCCAGCCGCTGATTGGCCGGGGCTCGCCGATCTGCCTTACGGCGCTGCTGCGCAGCAGCGCCGTTCAATGTAAACAAAGAGACAAATGTCTCCTGCGTTTACATTTAGTCTGCGAGCCGCGATCAGCGGCTCGCAGGCTATTCACGGAGACCCGCTCCGTGATCTAACAGGAAACGGCCGCTCGCGCGAGCGGCCTTTCCTGATTAATTAGGGAGGCACCTGGCGACGCAGATCTGCGTCGCTGGTCCTCCAGCTACCATTTTGCCGCCGCACGGTATGAGTGTGCTGTCGGCAAGTGGTTAAACAGATCTTCATGCTGGTGTTTACAGGACCTCATAGGTAACCAGTGAAGGGACTGTTCTGGGGAAATTTTCATAGAAAGAGAGTATCCTGACGTTCTATTGAAACACTAAACTATAAAACCTTATTAAGAACAAGTCCAATCTAAAATCTAAAATAAAACCAAATTTGCATGTTTAGCATGTTTAGACCTCATATTTGAGATAGAAGCTATAAGCGGGATGCTTAATAGGTGAACAGATATTTACTGAAAATGAGCTCAAGATATAACCCTTGGGTGTTACTATGACCTGAAGACATGGAAATGTAAACTGTTTGGTTGTGCTGGGTTAACAATCATTGGGAATATAATAATTTTCATTATTAAGACCTAGTCTCGCTCAAACTTTAACCTCCCTAGCGTTCTGATTATATGCGGCGCACGGCCGCGGGAGGAGTTTTTTTGACTAATTTTTTTTAACACGTAGCTAGCCTAGCGCTAGCTACATGCTTCCCCCTCCCTTTGCTATCCCACCCACCCCTCTGATCACCGCCGGCGCAAATACCCAACAGGAAATCCCATTCTGAATGGGATTTCCTGTATGGGCTTCCCCCGTCGCCTTGCCGATGATCGGACTGACGTCATGGACGTCATTGACGTCATGATGTCAGGGGGAGTCCCGATGCACCCCATAGCGCAGCCTGGCGGTGATTGCCCAGGCTGCGCAAGGGGTCTGCGGGGGGACTCTTTCGCGGCGGGTAGCGGCGGATCGGTGGTGAGCGGGGGGGGGGGGGGGGGGGCCTTTCGTGGTGGCGGCGGATTGGCGGCGAGCGGTGGTGATCGGAACAAACACACAGCTAGCAAAGTGCTAACTGTGTGTTTGAATAAAAAAATTATGTAAATCGGCCCACCAGGGCCTGAGCAATCCAGCGCGGCTGTACTGGATGAGCTGAGCTCGTCCGTAACGCCCAGCTGGTTAATCTGTTACAAAGCTTATACAGTGTATAAAGTTACAGATATATTATGTAACAGATATTTCAAATATGACACCATGACTAATACTAATCTTAAACAGATCTTCATGCTGGTGTTTACAGGACCTCATAGGTAACCAGCGAAGGGACTGTTCTGGGGAAATTTTCCTAACAGAGCCAGTGGGTCTATATGCCCTCCGTTAGATATTTCCAGAGTATCATAATTTTTGACTAATAGTGTTCATACCCATGGCCGGATTTCTGGCAAGGCCACATAGGCCATGGCCTAGGGCACCAGATAAACAAGGGGCGGCCTGCAGACAGTGGGCATTATTTGCAAGTGTCCAAACAAATGAAAGTGATCAGGATAACTGCACTATTAGTACCAGCTGGCATTTGCCTGTGCTGTGCTACAGGCAGCTGCAGTCCGTTAACCAAACGTTTGTGAACAGTGTGTGACTAGCAAAAAGCCAGACCTTGTCCAATGACTTGCAGCTGCAGGCAGTTACAGAAGGCCGGGTCTCACGCACTTGGCGTGGGGGATGAAAGGACCAGGGGCAGCACCAGCAAATAGTACAGAATACAGAAAGCAGCCTCTCACAGTACCCATTTCTTAATTATTGATGGCCAGCGCTGTTACCCTGGAGACAGCAGTGGGTACAGGACTCACTTTTACGTGTTGCTGACCCCACCCAATGTCCAATTGTGAGCCACTTTTGACTATGCGTGTGTGGTAAATGGCTCCCACCATGCCCATCACCTGTAGATCGCTTGATTGACCAGTTCCCCCATGTGACGTGATTGATTCACTTCACGTTGCCATGGAGACCTTGGCATTAGCCGCAATAGTGGACACCATCGGCCGAAAGTTTTTTGGGTGTGTGTGGAGAGAGGTGGTAGGATACGGTTTCGGTTGGGGCGGCTGGTAATAGTCGGCCTTGGGCGGTAAGAAATACAAATCCGGCCCTGTTCATACCAGATGTCCAATTTTGTTGATAGCTGATGTATATACTAACTTGTCAAGTTGTATTTGTTATGTTGGCTGATACATAGAAAGAGAGTATCCCGACGTTCTATTGAAACACTAAACCATATAACCTTATTGAGAACAAGTCCAATCTAAAATCTAAAATAAAACCAAATTTGCATGTTTAGACCTCATATTTGAGATAGAAGCTATAAGCTGGATGCTTAATAGGTGAACAGATGTTTACTGAAATTGAGTTTTAAGATATAACCCTTGGGTGTTACTATGACCTGAAGACATGGAAATGTAAACTGTTTGGTTGTGCTGGGTTACCAATCATTAGGAATATAATAATTTTCATTATTAAGACCTAGTCTCGCTCGAACTTTATTTTCCATATGGTGGTTGAGTTTAGTATTGGCTCATAGTTGGGAGAGTGAGAACTTCTCAGTGGATTTCCTGTTCGCCGTGATCATATGTAGGGTGCTAAGAATGATGTGACATACGGTAGGGCGTACCTTAGATGGTATATCTATGGCGCCTATTAAAAGTAAAGCTAATTTAGAGTTAAAGTTTGGAATAATAGTTGTTCTTATGTATAATTCTACTTCGGAGCACAATTGCACGACTAAAGGCCAACCCCAGAACATATGAATATACAGTATGTTCCTATACCTTTGTTGCATTTCCAACACATTGGAAAACAAAAGAAAAAACAGGGCACCGAGAGCCCAATAGTGCAATATAGTTTTAACAGAGAAAATCTGTCTAGATAGTTCGTGCAGAAATATACTCACAAAAAAGGGTCACCAGCAGGCAACCACTTGAAAGGCAGGTGGGGAGAATTGGTACCCGACCCCACTCGGGTATAAAAGTCGCTCTCTGTAGACAGGAGAAAAAAGGGGGCGTACCCCTCCACCAAGGGTGGATAAGTAATATGTATCAAACGCAGATAGAACAGAGGCGCCAAAAAGAGTAAAAACACTATTATTTAAAAACAGTAAAAAGAGGGAAGGTAAGGTGGACTTACCTCCCTCTAGCAGTGGAAAACAAAACTCTGAGGTAGAGTAGAATGCATTTATTAAACAGTGTAACTCCTAAAGATGCAACGCGTTTCGCGGGCCACAGCACCGCTTCCTCAGGCTATACAGGAGTTCAAAAAAGCTGTAAATGGGACATATACATAAATCAACAAAAAGGCATCAAACACTGACAGAGGCATACAGCTGTAACATTAGAACATAAATTTCATTATAACCAGCATCTGCTGGTCTGTGAAGGTCAGATAAGTCTATCTTATCTAAGCAAAAAACACACACACAAAAAAAAAAAAAAAAAAAAAAAAAAAAAATTTGTGTGACAGTGGGGAGAGTGCATGCTCTCTAAACTGTTTTTACACTTGCATAGTCTTGGCGGATATATCATTGTGACTGTTTCAGTCCGAATATACATGTGTAAAGATTCTTGCATTAGCTAGAATAAAGTAACCCTCTCAGCCCGATTAGCTGCATTGAAAGCAGGCTCAGGCAGAGTAGGATCACCTAGGATATGTGCTATATAACACTAAATGCTTATAAGTAACAACAAGACATTTACCAAGTGCTTGCTCTAAAATTAATGGCAGTGAAAGAACGATGTGTAATAAGGTGGTAGTGTCTACTACCAGTGGAACAAAAAAGCGAGGAGCTGGCTGTTAGCCAGTGGGTGACATACCTGTATCCAATCCAAGTATTGAATGAGCACCTCTGTGCGGGCGTGCTCCATAAAGCCTCTATTTGTACTTAGCTAGGAGAGGTGGGGGCCAATCAGTGTGCGCCACGCGCCGGAGAAGTACGCCCACCATCGGCCTGGCCAATGGGGAGATCCGGTGGAATTCCAACAAAATGACGCCTATGTGGCGTTCGCCATCTTGTGGGTTGGAATAGGAATGTCTCCTGTATGGCAGTCGCCATTTTGTTGGTTTGTATGTGGGGCAGACATAATAATGTCGCATGAGAGGGCGGCCGCCATCTTGTGGGTTAGAAAGGTACTTTTGTGTATTGATGCTTCGATGGTGGCTGCCATTTTTTTGGTGGGGAACCAGGAACAACTATATGAAGCAGAGTGCTGATTGTGTTAGACAATTCGGGAAGCTATTTGCAGAGACAATAATTATAAACAGCATATGATCAATAATCAAATATAAATAAACGTGCAACGGGAAAAAAAATAATAAACGTGCAACGGAAAAAAAAAAAAAAAAAAAAAAAAAAAAAAAAACCTTTTGTTAATAGGTATCAATCTGGTGTTATGCTGAAACTTAGACATGATATATAAAATACTCCATAAGATATCAGATTAAATGCGATGTATAATAAAGGATGTATAAAAAGAATGTATGAAAAACATTCTACAAGGTATCTAAAAAGACCATACAATATCGAATTGATAATATAAAAATAAATATAAATATGGATGTAATAGACAATATGGGTATAAATGCATGTTATTAAATAAACCTTAAAAAGGACTAAAAATTCTAAGACATCTTAAAAAGAGAGCGACTAGAAAAGTACATAAAACATTCGGTCAGGTTGCTGCAGCCGGCACCATAACAGATTTCCAGTTTATGAGTAGTGTAATTAAAAATTAGTATATTTTTTCCAGAATTTCATTTAATCCATCCGGTACTAGACTTTTTAGTATCTGGATCCAGTACATCTCCTGTTTTTTTAGGGTATCAAAGGAATGGGGCAGTGAGGGCGGTAGTGCTTCAATGAAGGTGAACTTAAGGAAGTGAGGGTCGTTGTTGTGGTGAGTGCCGAAGTGACGTGAGACGCTGTGGAGGGGATAGTTATTCAGGATGTTCCTTTTGTGTTGGCCGACCCTGCTCCGGGCCGTTTGTGTGGTCCGACCGACATACTGCAGTCCGCAGGGGCATGATATCAGATAAACAATATTAGAGGTGTGGCAGGTGATGTTTTGTTTGATTGGATACACAATGGTGGTGGCTTTAGATTGAAAGGAGTTTGATTGGATGATGAAAGGGCAGGCGAGGCAGCGTGCGCTGTTGCAGGGGTAGGATCCTGCACCTCTAGGGTCCTCTTGTATTTGAGTGTTCTGTGTTTTTAGTCTACTGGGTGCAAGAATGCTGCGGAGATTGGGAGACCGTCTGAAGGTCAAACGGGGGGTGTTAGGGATGCAATGTTTAAGGAATGGATCCGCCAGGAGGAGCTCCCATCTAGATGTTAGGATATCCCTGATGGTTCTATTTTGAGCACTATATTTTGTAATAAATCTTAGGCTGTTTGTATAATTATCAGTGTTTAGTTGACGGTCTTGTGTAGGTTGTGTATTGGATACCGGGGGAGGACGGGAGGCTTTATATTTGGCATTTTTTATGAGTTTCTTGGGGTATCGTCGTTCTAGGAACTTTTGTGTTAAAGTAACAGATTGTGTCTGAAAATCTGATTGGTCCGTGCAGTTGCGATGTATTCGCTTAAACTGGCAGTAAGGAGTATTGATGGTCCATGGCCGATAATGAAAACTGTCAAAGTGTATATAGTTATTCGCATTGACCTTTTTAAAAAATGTTTTGGTTTTTATGTGATTGTTGTCTATGAATAGTGTCAAATCTAGAAAGTCTATGGTCAAGGGGTGGTGTGTAGAGGTAAATTGGAGACCGGCCGGATTATTGTTAAGGTAGTTAGTGAACAAGGGTATATGTGATGGGTCTCCTCGCCAGATAAAAATTAGATCATCAATGTATCTTTTGTAAAGTACTATATTATGTGAAAACGGATGATCGGTGGTGAATAGAATATGTTCAAGTAGTCCCATGGACAGATTAGCATAGGAAGGTGCAAAGGAACTGCCCATGGCAGTTCCAGTGCGCTGATGATAAAAATGGTCAAGAAACGAGAAAGTGTTATGGGAAAGGATGAATTCTGCACATTGTATCAAAAACTGTTTTTGTGGGGTGGGCATGAGAGGGTTCTGGTTTAAAAAATGGTTAAGAGCAGTAAGTCCGAATGAGTGTGGTATGTTAGTGTAGAGAGCAGAAACATCGCAGCTCAGCCAGCAATAATCCGGTTGCCATTGTTGTTCTTTAAGTAGTTTTATGAGGTGATGAGAGTCCTTTAAATAGGACGGGAGTGTTAAAACATGTTTTTGCAGATGTGTATCAAGAAAACGGGAGAGGTTGCTTGTGGTAGAATCTATTCCCGATATTATGGGGCGGCCGGGGGGTTTTGTGATGTTTTTGTGGATTTTTGGCAAGTCATTTTTGGCAAAACATTTTTTAAAAAGGTCGATGCGAATAACTATATACACTTTGACAGTTTTCATTATCGGCCATGGACCATCAATACTCCTTACTGCCAGTTTAAGCGAATACATCGCAACTGCACGGACCAATCAGATTTTCAGACACAATCTGTTACTTTAACACAAAAGTTCCTAGAACGACGATACCCCAAGAAACTCATAAAAAATGCCAAATATAAAGCCTCCCGTCCTCCCCCGGTATCCAATACACAACCTACACAAGACCGTCAACTAAACACTGATAATTATACAAACAGCCTAAGATTTATTACAAAATATAGTGCTCAAAATAGAACCATCAGGGATATCCTAACATCTAGATGGGAGCTCCTCCTGGCGGATCCATTCCTTAAACATTGCATCCCTAACACCCCCCGTTTGACCTTCAGACGGTCTCCCAATCTCCGCAGCATTCTTGCACCCAGTAGACTAAAAACACAGAACACTCAAATACAAGAGGACCCTAGAGGTGCAGGATCCTACCCCTGCAACAGCGCACGCTGCCTCGCCTGCCCTTTCATCATCCAATCAAACTCCTTTCAATCTAAAGCCACCACCATTGTGTATCCAATCAAACAAAACATCACCTGCCACACCTCTAATATTGTTTATCTGATATCATGCCCCTGCGGACTGCAGTATGTCGGTCGGACCACACAAACGGCCCGGAGCAGGGTCGGCCAACACAAAAGGAACATCCTGAATAACTATCCCCTCCACAGCGTCTCACGTCACTTCGGCACTCACCACAACAACGACCCTCACTTCCTTAAGTTCACCTTCATTGAAGCACTACCGCCCTCACTGCCCCATTCCTTTGATACCCTAAAAAAACAGGAGATGTACTGGATCCAGATACTAAAAAGTCTAGTACCGGATGGATTAAATGAAATTCTGGAAAAAATATACTAATTTTTAATTACACTACTCATAAACTGGAAATCTGTTATGGTGCCGGCTGCAGCAACCTGACCGAATGTTTTATGTACTTTTCTAGTCGCTCTCTTTTTAAGATGTCTTAGAATTTTTAGTCCTTTTTAAGGTTTATTTAATAACATGCATTTATACCCATATTGTCTATTACATCCATATTTATATTTATTTTTATATTATCAATTCGATATTGTATGGTCTTTTTAGATACCTTGTAGAATGTTTTTCATACATTCTTTTTATACATCCTTTATTATACATCGCATTTAATCTGATATCTTATGGAGTATTTTATATATCATGTCTAAGTTTCAGCATAACACCAGATTGATACCTATTAACAAAAGGTTTTTTTTTTTTTTTTTTTTTTTTTCCGTTGCACGTTTATTATTTTTTTTCCCGTTGCACGTTTATTTATATTTGATTATTGATCATATGCTGTTTATAATTATTGTCTCTGCAAATAGCTTCCCGAATTGTCTAACACAATCAGCACTCTGCTTCATATAGTTGTTCCTGGTTCCCCACCAAAAAAATGGCAGCCACCATCGAAGCATCAATACACAAAAGTACCTTTCTAACCCACAAGATGGCGGCCGCCCTCTCATGCGACATTATTATGTCTGCCCCACATACAAACCAACAAAATGGCGACTGCCATACAGGAGACATTCCTATTCCAACCCACAAGATGGCGACCGCCACATAGGCGTCATTTTGTTGGAATTCCACCGGATCTCCCCATTGGCCAGGCCGATGGTGGGCGTACTTCTCCGGCGCGTGGCGCACACTGATTGGCCCCCACCTCTCCTAGCTAAGTACAAATAGAGGCTTTATGGAGCACGCCCGCACAGAGGTGCTCATTCAATACTTGGATTGGATACAGGTATGTCACCCACTGGCTAACAGCCAGCTCCTCGCTTTTTTGTTCCACTGGTAGTAGACACTACCACCTTATTACACATCGTTCTTTCACTGCCATTAATTTTAGAGCAAGCACTTGGTAAATGTCTTGTTGTTACTTATAAGCATTTAGTGTTATATAGCACATATCCTAGGTGATCCTACTCTGCCTGAGCCTGCTTTCAATGCAGCTAATCGGGCTGAGAGGGTTACTTTATTCTAGCTAATGCAAGAATCTTTACACATGTATATTCGGACTGAAACAGTCACAATGATATATCCGCCAAGACTATGCAAGTGTAAAAACAGTTTAGAGAGCATGCACTCTCCCCACTGTCACACAACTTTTTTTTTTTTTTTTTTTTTTTTTTTTTTTTTTTTTTTTTTTTTTTGTGTGTGTGTTTTTTGCTTAGATAAGATAGACTTATCTGACCTTCACAGACCAGCAGATGCTGGTTATAATGAAATTTATGTTCTAATGTTACAGCTGTATGCCTCTGTCAGTGTTTGATGCCTTTTTGTTGATTTATGTATATGTCCCATTTACAGCTTTTTTGAACTCCTGTATAGCCTGAGGAAGCGGTGCTGTGGCCCGCGAAACGCGTTGCATCTTTAGGAGTTACACTGTTTAATAAATGCATTCTACTCTACCTCAGAGTTTTGTTTTCCACTGCTAGAGGGAGGTAAGTCCACCTTACCTTCCCTCTTTTTACTGTTTTTAAATAATAGTGTTTTTACTCTTTTTGGCGCCTCTGTTCTATCTGCGTTTGATACATATTACTTATCCACCCTTGGTGGAGGGGTACGCCCCCTTTTTTCTCCTGTCTACAGAGAGCGACTTTTATTCCCGAGTGGGGTCGGGTACCAATTCTCCCCACCTGCCTTTCAAGTGGTTGCCTGCTGGTGACCCTTTTTTGTGAGTATATTTCTGCACGAACTATCTAGACAGATTTTCTCTGTTAAAACTATATTGCACTATTGGGCTCTCGGTGCCCTGTTTTTTCTTTTGTTTTACAAGTACCTCCTCTGCACAGCACAGAGTGACAGCACCGATTGCAGCCCACACAATACAAACAACATGGACTTTATTGAAGAACGAGCCAGCCATCGCACGTGCCTCCTGGCGCAGTTCCGTGCCCAAGTAGACACGATCCCGGACACTCCGGTAACATCTACACACATAACAGAGTCCCTGCCAGAGATTGATCTTAAACCCGTTTTTCAAAAACTAGAAACGGCCTTGAAGGACGAATTTTTCAATCAGGCCGATATAGCTATGCAAAATACCTATAGAGAAGAGAAGATTTCTCCTGACGGGATCCGAATTAAGACCCTCTCTTCATTTCCTAAAGACACTATTTACACAGAAGAGTGGTATGATTATTTAGAAGTATGCACGGGGGGTATGATGGAAAGAATAATAAAAAAGAGGACTCAACTAATTGAAGCACTGCAGCCGATCATCACAGAATCCAAAAACACTCTTTCACTGCACACCAAAAACAGGCAATACCAACCTTTAATGTCGAATCTGATTTCCCGCATAAAAAAATTTGAATTGGACACAATAGATACGAAACTTAGAAAATTAAATAGAGACAGGCTCGCTTACGCAGAACATAGGGAAAGGGAACGAAAAACCAGGTTCCCGTCCTCCTATCCACCAGCTCCCAACCCCACTTCACTACCACCGCCCACCTCGTTACCCCATCCACGACCACTCATGAGCCTTTCGATACCACATCCCAGATCACAGCCCCCTTCCTTCTTCCCACCCTATCCACCACCACATCCATTACCCCCACCCACTTTCCCACCACCGAGTTCGGCTCTAAAAACACCCATCCCTCCTCCTCCACTTTACAATCCCCCCAAATTTAGTTTTGCCCACACCACCATGTTGGAAAAAACCCTATTTCCCAAGAAGCAAAATACGATGAGCCAATTAAACACGAAAACCTACAATACAGAGCCAGGTCCCCAACCACTTGGAAACAACAACCCTACACCCCCCGCGACAGCATGCAATCCTGAGCAACACATCCAGCCGGCCCCGCTTGGGCCCGGGGAGGTGGTCCACCCGACATCAGCAGCCAAGGGGACCATTTTTGGCTTCCCCCTCAACAAGCCTCTAGCAAAAACGAAAACTGCAAAGAAATTGACCACTAAAGGACACCCAAAAAAGAATTATCCTCTGTCCAAAACAGGACGTATACAATTTAAACCTAACAAACCACCTTCCTTCCAGTTTGTTCCCAATTCACCTCCCCTCTCCCTCACATCGAACCCCAACCCTTCTCCCCCGACAAATAGCCCGGTATCTACTGAACCAGATGAAGACCTGAGAGCATCACAACTTACCATTCATGACGAATCTATCCTGTCTCCATGCAGCCAAAACCATTGTGACAATGACACTCCGTCCTCTACCTCTCAGTGTCCAGAACCAACTAGGGCCACACCAGACGCTCAAAATAATAGCAATTCCCCCACTGCAAACAGCCCTTTTTTAGACCTTCCCTCCACGTTGACCACAAACACCTTACTCTTACCAATACCAAGCCCCATAGCTCAGAGGGCCTCCTTCAAATTCAAGGGGTCAACCAAGCGACAACTCTCAGACCCAGAAAGAGAGGATCTAGAGGGAAAAGAAAAAAGAGAGAAGAGAGAACCCACATAGCCCCCACCGCTACTATGTCAGATCACATTACCACAGATACCTCGATTAGAAAATGTATCTTCAACATTTCTAATTACATTTTGACTACAGACGAAACCAGGTTACTTGAAAAGGGCTTGTCCTATTGCCCCACTAACTCTTCTAAACTTTCTGAACTATTTGCAGACCTAAACTCCTTCACCCGTAAGCTGACACTTAAAAGACATTTTTTCATGAAAAAATTTGAACACCCTCATACACTCCCAACCCAATCAGCATCCATTAACACTTCAGTAATAATAACCAATAATGACTCCATTCCACCGGTCACGGTGAATCCAGACGAGGTTTCCCTAGAGAAATACATCACCACTGAACTTAAGGGCAGGTCACGGTTTTATCCCACGGGATCTAAGGGTAACCACCTCCAAACCTTTTATACAATGGTCTTAGATGACCTACAGAAAATGGATCTAACATTACCATGTAATACAAACCTCACACATAATGAAAGGAGGGCCCTACATAAATTACAAAACAACCATGAACTGGTTATCAAGCCAGCGGACAAAGGGGGGGGAATTGTAATTTTAAACAAATCAGACTATCTAGAGGAGGCTCATAGATTGCTGGACAACCAGACACACTATGAACGCCTGTCAGACGACCCTACATTGGACTACAATAAACAGCTAAAATCTCTCATCAATTCTGCCTTTCTTACTGGCATAATAACTAAAAATGAAAAAAACTTCATCATCAACCCACGACCCAAAACCCCGTTTTTTTACTACTTGCCAAAAATCCACAAAAACATCACAAAACCCCCCGGCCGCCCCATAATATCGGGAATAGATTCTACCACAAGCAACCTCTCCCGTTTTCTTGATACACATCTGCAAAAACATGTTTTAACACTCCCGTCCTATTTAAAGGACTCTCATCACCTCATAAAACTACTTAAAGAACAACAATGGCAACCGGATTATTGCTGGCTGAGCTGCGATGTTTCTGCTCTCTACACTAACATACCACACTCATTCGGACTTACTGCTCTTAACCATTTTTTAAACCAGAACCCTCTCATGCCCACCCCACAAAAACAGTTTTTGATACAATGTGCAGAATTCATCCTTTCCCATAACACTTTCTCGTTTCTTGACCATTTTTATCATCAGCGCACTGGAACTGCCATGGGCAGTTCCTTTGCACCTTCCTATGCTAATCTGTCCATGGGACTACTTGAACATATTCTATTCACCACCGATCATCCGTTTTCACATAATATAGTACTTTACAAAAGATACATTGATGATCTAATTTTTTTTGGCGAGGAGACCCATCACATATACCCTTGTTCACTAACTACCTTAACAATAATCCGGCCGGTCTCCAATTTACCTCTACACACCACCCCTTGACCATAGACTTTCTAGATTTGACACTATTCATAGACAACAATCACATAAAAACCAAAACATTTTTTAAAAAGGTCGATGCGAATAACTATATACACTTTGACAGTTTTCATTATCGGCCATGGACCATCAATACTCCTTACTGCCAGTTTAAGCGAATACATCGCAACTGCACGGACCAATCAGATTTTCAGACACAATCTGTTACTTTAACACAAAAGTTCCTAGAACGACGATACCCCAAGAAACTCATAAAAAATGCCAAATATAAAGCCTCCCGTCCTCCCCCGGTATCCAATACACAACCTACACAAGACCGTCAACTAAACACTGATAATTATACAAACAGCCTAAGATTTATTACAAAATATAGTGCTCAAAATAGAACCATCAGGGATATCCTAACATCTAGATGGGAGCTCCTCCTGGCGGATCCATTCCTTAAACATTGCATCCCTAACACCCCCCGTTTGACCTTCAGACGGTCTCCCAATCTCCGCAGCATTCTTGCACCCAGTAGACTAAAAACACAGAACACTCAAATACAAGAGGACCCTAGAGGTGCAGGATCCTACCCCTGCAACAGCGCACGCTGCCTCGCCTGCCCTTTCATCATCCAATCAAACTCCTTTCAATCTAAAGCCACCACCATTGTGTATCCAATCAAACAAAACATCACCTGCCACACCTCTAATATTGTTTATCTGATATCATGCCCCTGCGGACTGCAGTATGTCGGTCGGACCACACAAACGGCCCGGAGCAGGGTCGGCCAACACAAAAGGAACATCCTGAATAACTATCCCCTCCACAGCGTCTCACGTCACTTCGGCACTCACCACAACAACGACCCTCACTTCCTTAAGTTCACCTTCATTGAAGCACTACCGCCCTCACTGCCCCATTCCTTTGATACCCTAAAAAAACAGGAGATGTACTGGATCCAGATACTAAAAAGTCTAGTACCGGATGGATTAAATGAAATTCTGGAAAAAATATACTAATTTTTAATTACACTACTCATAAACTGGAAATCTGTTATGGTGCCGGCTGCAGCAACCTGACCGAATGTTTTATGTACTTTTCTAGTCGCTCTCTTTTTAAGATGTCTTAGAATTTTTAGTCCTTTTTAAGGTTTATTTAATAACATGCATTTATACCCATATTGTCTATTACATCCATATTTATATTTATTTTTATATTATCAATTCGATATTGTATGGTCTTTTTAGATACCTTGTAGAATGTTTTTCATACATTCTTTTTATACATCCTTTATTATACATCGCATTTAATCTGATATCTTATGGAGTATTTTATATATCATGTCTAAGTTTCAGCATAACACCAGATTGATACCTATTAACAAAAGGTTTT
Source organism: Hyperolius riggenbachi (assembly GCF_040937935.1). Taxonomy (NCBI): domain Eukaryota; kingdom Metazoa; phylum Chordata; class Amphibia; order Anura; family Hyperoliidae; genus Hyperolius; species Hyperolius riggenbachi. The sequence continues at coordinate 193,300,473 of NC_090652.1, read as the reverse complement.
TTTTTTTTTTTTTTTTTTTTTTCCGTTGCACGTTTATTATTTTTTTTCCCGTTGCACGTTTATTTATATTTGATTATTGATCATATGCTGTTTATAATTATTGTCTCTGCAAATAGCTTCCCGAATTGTCTAACACAATCAGCACTCTGCTTCATATAGTTGTTCCTGGTTCCCCACCAAAAAAATGGCAGCCACCATCGAAGCATCAATACACAAAAGTACCTTTCTAACCCACAAGATGGCGGCCGCCCTCTCATGCGACATTATTATGTCTGCCCCACATACAAACCAACAAAATGGCGACTGCCATACAGGAGACATTCCTATTCCAACCCACAAGATGGCGACCGCCACATAGGCGTCATTTTGTTGGAATTCCACCGGATCTCCCCATTGGCCAGGCCGATGGTGGGCGTACTTCTCCGGCGCGTGGCGCACACTGATTGGCCCCCACCTCTCCTAGCTAAGTACAAATAGAGGCTTTATGGAGCACGCCCGCACAGAGGTGCTCATTCAATACTTGGATTGGATACAGGTATGTCACCCACTGGCTAACAGCCAGCTCCTCGCTTTTTTGTTCCACTGGTAGTAGACACTACCACCTTATTACACATCGTTCTTTCACTGCCATTAATTTTAGAGCAAGCACTTGGTAAATGTCTTGTTGTTACTTATAAGCATTTAGTGTTATATAGCACATATCCTAGGTGATCCTACTCTGCCTGAGCCTGCTTTCAATGCAGCTAATCGGGCTGAGAGGGTTACTTTATTCTAGCTAATGCAAGAATCTTTACACATGTATATTCGGACTGAAACAGTCACAATGATATATCCGCCAAGACTATGCAAGTGTAAAAACAGTTTAGAGAGCATGCACTCTCCCCACTGTCACACAACTTTTTTTTTTTTTGCGTGTTTTTTTTTTTTTTTTTTGTGTGTGTGTTTTTTGCTTAGATAAGATAGACTTATCTGACCTTCACAGACCAGCAGATGCTGGTTATAATGAAATTTATGTTCTAATGTTACAGCTGTATGCCTCTGTCAGTGTTTGATGCCTTTTTGTTGATTTATGTATATGTCCCATTTACAGCTTTTTTGAACTCCTGTATAGCCTGAGGAAGCGGTGCTGTGGCCCGCGAAACGCGTTGCATCTTTAGGAGTTACACTGTTTAATAAATGCATTCTACTCTACCTCAGAGTTTTGTTTTCCACTGCTAGAGGGAGGTAAGTCCACCTTACCTTCCCTCTTTTTACTGTTTTTAAATAATAGTGTTTTTACTCTTTTTGGCGCCTCTGTTCTATCTGCGTTTGATACATATTCCAACACATTGGGGATGAGTTAGGTGAAAAAGAAGCTATTTGCCTTGGCGTTAAATACCACCTAAACACTATCTTTTTAAAAATTTCCCAGTGTGAACTGCATTTGGAGATTTTAGCAGCCAGTCTACTTGCAATGATTAGTTGTTCTACCGTTATATTGCTACCAATATCTGAGGACCATACTAATGAGTATCTATTCATTGGTGATATTCGATAGTTGCTTAGGGTATTAAACCATACTGATATGCCTCCTTTAAAGTGCCCTTTAAAATTGAGCATGGTAACAATTGTATGATTGAGAACTGGAAAGGATATTTGAGTGGATTTGATTAAATGAAAAATTCTGTGATAAGTAAAGAATTGAGTTTGAGGTAATCCATATTGGTGAGAAATGTCTGCAAATGATTTAATATTGTTGTCTACAAATAAATCAGCAAGATCTGAGATCCCTGATGTTTTCCATGTCTTCAGGTCAAGGTTAGGAGTAAAATGTTCTAGGACAGAAATGGCTGCATGTATAGTAATATCTTTAGTAGAGGGTGATAGAGATGTCGCGAACCTCCGATTTTCGGTTCGCGAACCGGGTTCGCGAACTTCCGTGGAAGGTTCTGTTCGCGGAAAAGTTCGCGAACCGCAATAGACTTCAATGGGGAGGCGAACTTTGAAAAATAGAAAAAATTATGCTGGCCACAAAAGTGATGGAAAAGATGTTTCAAGGGGTCTAACACCTGGAGGGGGGCATGGTGGAGTGGGATACATGCCAAAAGTCCTGGGGAAAAATCTGGATGTGATGCAAAGCAGCGTTTTAAGGGCAAAAATCACATTGAATGCTAAATTGCAGGCCTAACGTGCTTTCAAACATCTTGCATGTGTATACATCAATCAGGGAGTGTAATTAGAGTACTGCTTCACACTGACACACCAAACTCACTGTGTAACGCACCGCAAACAGCTGTTTGTGTAGTGACGGCCATGCTGGACTACTGCGCAACATGGCGAGATTGCTCTTCCTCACTCAGTGATGTCAGGTAATGTGTGACTTCCTTCTCAACTTTCCATGGCATTGTTAAAAAGCTTACGTTTTGTTTTTAAATTACATTTTCTACTTGCTGTGTACTTGTTCAGTACCGCTACAATGAGAATCCTGTGGAGGCGGGCAAGTCTGCCATTGTGACCCCGGGTAATGGACGGGGAATGAGGGGTTTCAATCCGGTGTGGAGCCTGAGCAACGGCTACCACTACACATCCAAGGAGGGCAGCGGGCAGGCATGCACGCCCGCCCGCCCCGAGGTAGTGACTAAAAATAACAATACAGGAGGAGGACTTTCGAGGCCCTGCTGTGTATTTGAAATGAATGTACTTTAAATCCTTTAACGAGAACCAGTTATAACGGGCAAAGATGACACCACATTCCTTTCACGAGAATCATATGGAGGCGGGCAAGTCTGCCATTTGTGACCCCGGGTAATGGCCGGGGAATGAGGGATGGAATCCGGTGTGGAGCCTGAGAAACGGCTACCACTACACATCCAAGGAGGGCAGCAGGCAGGCATGCACGCCCGCCCCGAGGTAGTGACCAAAAATAACAATACAGGAGGCGGACTTTCGAGGCCCTGCTGTGTATTTGAAATGAATTAACTTTAAATCCTTTAACGGGAATCCGTTATGGAGGGCAAGTCTGCCATTGTCACCACGGGGAATGAAGGTTGGATTCCGGCCCGAAGTGGGAGCCTGCTGAGACCCATGCTTTAGCTGCCCTGACCGTGCTTTGCAGACCAGGCATCTGTGGTCAGATGGACCCTTAAGCCAGCTGAAGACAAACCAAGTCGAAAGCATTTGCCAAGAATGTTTTACGGAGGGCAAGTTTTTTTGCCCTTTTTTTAAATTTTTTGAAAATGATAGATGGTTGTATTTTTAAATTGTTTGAAAGTTTAGATGGTTGTATTTTTAAATTGTTTGAAAGTTTAGATGGTTGTATTTTTAAATTGTTTGAAAGTTTAGATGGTTGTATTTTTAAATTGTTTGAAAGTTTAGATGGTTGTATTTTTAAATTGTTTAAAAGTGTATCCATTCTTCCTCCCCCCAGCCACGAACAATACCATGGGAACGTGGAGCAGCGGAAGCCCCCTGTGACGGTTGCCACGGTTGTTCTCCGCGGCTTGTATTTTGAGGGGTGCTGCTTTTCCTCAGGTGTTCTTGCCATAGCTGTTTGTGCCTTCTCTCCAGGTGCCTTCGTAAAGCACTTGTCCCTACATGCCTTTCCACGGCTCAATTTTTGCTGGCAGAGACAACAGATGGCTTTGCTCCGATCTGAGACACACACGTTAAAAAATTTCCAAACCGCTGAGCCCCCCTGGGCTGATGGCGCTACGGTGGCATCAGCAGCTGACGTTGAAGGGCATGTTGGCTGTCTGGACATAGCTGGCAATACATGGCGCCGGACACTGCCCCCAGCTGTTTCTGAGGACGAGCTCCCTCTGCTTCTATCATGGAGTCGTCTTCTCCTAGTCCTCTCTGAATCCTCCTCTGAACTGTCCCCCTGGTCATCTCCTCTACCGGGAACATATGTGGTATCCGTATAATCGTCATCATAATCCTCCTGGCCAGCTGCGCTTTCCTCAGAAACCTCCTCAACTGCACCAACTACAGGTGGTCCATCATCCACATCCACACACGTTACCTCCATACTATCGTCACCTAACTCAGACGTAGGAGGTGGTGTACCTGCGCCTTCTTCTTGTTGTTGCAGTAGTGGCTGTGAATCAGTGATTTCACCCCTACCAAATAACTCCTGCGAAGTGTCAAATGCAGCGGATGTGGTGCTTGTTGTAGCACTGGTGGCTGCGGGAGATGAGGTGTTCTGTGTTAAATACTCAATCACCTCCTCACGATTTTGGGAAGTGATGGCACGTGCCTTCTTCTGAGCACTGTATTTTGGGGCAGGTCCGCACGAAATCACAGCAACACCACCTCGCACAGACCTGCCGGTGCCTGGTGGCCTTCCTCTGGGTCTGCCTCTACCTCTTCCTCTACCTGGTTTGTCCATTTTGTCAATCTCGGGGGGATGCTAGGTATATGCAGTGAGCTTGGTTTACTCAACACAACAGGTAGTTATGTGCACTGATGAGGTGGGTTAAGTAAACGCAACAGGTAGTAGGTATATGCAGTGAGCTGGGTTCACTCAACACAACAGGTAGTAGGTATATGCAGTGAGCTGGGTTCACTCAACACAACAGGTAGTAGGTATATGCAGTGAGCTGGGTTCACTCAACACAACAGGTAGTTATGTGCAGTGATGAGGTGGGTTAAGTAAACACAACAGGTAGTAGTAGGATGCAGTGAGCTTGGTTTCCTCAACACAAAGCTAGGTATATGCAGTGATGAGGTGGGTTAAGTAAACACAACAGGTAGTAGGTATATGCAGTGAGCTTGGTTCACTCAACACAACAGGTAGTTATGTGCAGTGAAGAGGTGGTTTAAGTAAACACAACAGGTAGTAGGTATATGCAGTGAGCTGGGTTCACTCAACACTACAGGTAGTAGGTATATGCAGTGAGCTGGGTTCACTCAACACAACAGGTAGTAGGTATATGCAGTGAGCTGGGTTCACTCAACACAACAGGTAGTAGGTATATGCAGTGAGCTGGGTTCACTCAACACTACAGGTAGTTTTGTGCAGTGATGAGGTGGGTTAAGTAAACACAACAGGTAGTAGGTATATGCAGTGAGCTGGGTTCACTCAACACAACAGGTAGTAGGTATATGCAGTGAGCTGGGTTCACTCAAGACTACAGGTAGTAGGTATATGCAGTGAGCTGGGTTCACTCAACACAACAGGTAGTAGGTATATGCAGTGAGCTGGGTTCACTCAACACTACAGGTAGTTATGTGCAGTGATGAGGTGGGTTAAGTAAACACAACAGGTAGTAGGTATATGCAGTGAGCTGGGTTCACTCAACACAAAGCTAGGTATATGCAGTGATGAGGTGGGTTAAGTAAACACAACAGGTACTGGGTATATGCATTACTGGGTAGTACAATGTGCAGCTCCCTGTCACACACACAGGCAGTCAGTCACTGAATGTGCTGGGCTGCTGGCAGTGGCACACACACACTATCAATTAGCAAGGCTGTGCATGCAACAAAAGTGTCAGTTTGACACACAGTAAAAAAAAAAGTACAGGATGAGCTCTGACAAGAGCTAGGGTGCAGGCATGGGCTTCCGGAATTCCGCGGAAGCTAAAATTCCGAATTCCGTCGGAATTTGGGTTTCCGGATCGTTCCGCGGAATCCGGAATTTACAATCCGGAATGCGGAATTCCGCGGAAATCCGACCAAACGGAACCGGAATGAATTGACCAATGAGGAGATGCGGAATGAGTTGACCAATCATGATCAGAGGAAATTTAGCGCGGTAAAAAAAAGCGTAATTCCGTGTATGTAATGCGGAAATCCGTATAAATATACGGAAATTTGATTTAAACGGAAAAGTACTGTCCAATAACTGTCCTCATAAATTTACACCAATCACAGGCCCTAGCAACCACATCCTAGCTACCTATCAGAGTCTATCCCACCCCTCTAGTATATAAGACAGGCTTATGCTGATGTCATGTGTGGGTTTTAGTTAGAGGAGAATTGTGAAAGAGAGAGCTCAGAGCTGCAGTATTATATTGTGTGCTGTTGAGACATTTTTTTTCACTGTGATTGCTATTATTGCTATATATATTAGATAGATACTAGTAGTAGTGAGAGATAGATTAGATTGTAGTGTGATTGTAGACAGTGTGAGAGCAGTTTGAAGTTAGATCAGGCCTGTATTAGTAGTGTGAGTGAGAGACAGATTTAGTGTGATAGATATAGTATTGAGTGACAAGTGACTGAGAGTACCCAGCAGCATCTGGGTTTGGGACATCAGGTTTGCGTTCCCACCTTAAAACAAGTCATATTGTGCAGTGGGACTTAATAAAAAAAAATACCAGCCAAGGTAAAGGCAGCAGTGCACAGAGTGCGGCAGGAGGAGATGCAGCAGTTCCTCTCAGCCGTTCCTCTGTGCGTCCTGTGCAACCTGCGCAGTCCCACTGCATGGCTGTTCCCTCTGCACGCCAGGCTGGTGGCGGCAACCAGACCTTGACAGTGTGCTCATCACCAGCTGTATCCTCCCCACAAAATGTTGCCGCCCAGCGCCAGGCCTCTCTCACTGAGATGGTTGCACGGAAGAGGCCTCTCCCCCCTAATGATCCCATAGCGCTACGCAACAATGGGCTCGTGGCAAAGCTGTTGGCCCAACAGCTCTTGCCCTATCAGTTTGTGGAAAGTGCCCCCTTCCGCCAACTGATGAGCTGTTTGGCTCCACAATGGCGGGTCCCCAGCCGCCATTACTTTTCCCGAGTTGCTATCCCTGCCCTACACCTGGATGTAGCTGGGCGTGTATCCCTTTCGTTGGACTACGCGGTTTGTGGAAGGGTGCACCTCACTACCGATGCCTGGACCAGCAGGCATGGGCAGGGACGCTATTTGACTGTGACAGCTCACTGGGTCACCCTTCATGGCGCTGGGGAGGGTATGAGCTGTGGGGCTCTGGTGGTGCCGCCCCGGGGGGTCAAGGGGAGGCCCGTCTCCCTCCCTTCTGCCACTTCTTCTGTAGCAGGTCAGGCCGCTGCTGAGCCTCCCAGCAAGCGGCCACGCTGTTACGCTAATCTACAGCACAAGCGCTGTCAAGCTGTGCTGAGGATGGAGCCAGTGCAACACAGGAGTCTGACGGGAGATGTGATCCTGTCTGTCCTACAGGAGCAGATCCAGCATTGGCTGACCCCCCGAGATCTGTTGACAGGTAATGTGGTGTCAGACAATGGCACCAACATTCTGGCCGCCATTCGTACTGGTGGCTACACACACCTGCCTTGCCTCGCACATGTCCTCAACCTCATCGTGCAACGGTTTCTGCGAACCTATGAGGGTTTGAGTGACGTCGTGCTTTTGGCACGTAAAGTGTGTGGCCACATTAGACGCTCCGCAACCGCCACCGCGTCCTTGGCCAAACTGCAGCGCATCCACAGCTTGCCGCAGCACAAGCTGATGGTTGACTGCCAGACGCGGTGGAACTCCACACTGTACATGTTGAGAAGGTTGTTGGAGCAAAAAATGGCGGTCATCCATTACCTGTCTTCAGCCTCCTCCTCCCATTCGTCAAGACCACCTCCGGAGAATCTGACTGGGGACCAGTGGCGGCAGATCAGGGAGGTCTGCAATGTTTTGGCGCCTTTTGATGAGGCTACTAAGGTGGTCAGCATGGAGCACTGCAACATTTCAGAAGTGCTCCCCCTTGTGCTAATGCTGGACAGGACACTGGGCCACCTGATAGAATTGGCGGAGGAAGTCCATGCTGGGGCAAGTGGTGGAGAGCCCCAGGATGCTCAGGCCCAGGAGGAGGAGGAGGAGGAGGTGGTGGTGACAGAGTCAGGGCCTGAACATGCGGGAGAGCAGCAGGAGCATGAAGCAGAAAATGCCCTTTCTGACAGCCAGGAAGAGGTGGAAAGCGGTCATCTCTCCCACATGGCTGCTCACATGCTCCTCTGCCTCAGGAAGGACCCCCGGATAATCCGACTGAAAGCGAGGGATGATCTGTGGGTGGCCACCATATTGGACCCACGCTGCAAGGGGAAAGTGGGGGAGTTAATGGGATGTACCCAACAATTTAGCTCCCGAATGTCAGCGATCCGGCAGGATTTAATCAGGCGAGTGGAGCAGGCCTTTCCACCACCACCTGAACCTCCGCTTTCCCATACTACTCAGCGACAGTCAGCTAGTCACAGCCAGCAGAGGTGTGGTGGCGTTAATACGAGCAGCAACCCCACCCGACCTGTTAATCTGCTGGCTGTGATGAGGGGATTTTATACGCCCCAATCACCCAATACTCCCACCAGCAGCAGCACTATCGGCAGCAGTAGTCATCACCACCAACGGCTGGTTCGCATGGTGAATGACTACTTGGGGTCATCCAGTGCAACAGACAATATGGATACAGATGACCCCATGGAGTATTGGGTGAAGAAGCTGGACACCTGGCCTGAGCTTGCTCAGTACGCACTGCAGGTTCTGTCATGCCCCGCCTCCAGTGTGCTTTCTGAGCGGGTATTCAGTGCCGCAGGTGGGGTGGTCACCGACTACCGGACCCGTCTGTCCGCAGAAAATGTGGACAGACTCACATTTATTAAAATGAATGAGTCCTGGATCAATGACCAGTTCAAAGGCCCTGTCACTGATTCCAGAGAGTGAGTAAAAGGGTCTGGTCATAATCCCTCGCACGCTCTCCCGCAAAATTATATATTAATTGGATACAATCTCCCAAAATTTTTTTAATGTAAAGCGGATCCGAGATGAAAAACTAAATATAATAAGTCACTTGTCTATATACTCTATCTTGTCTAAAGTTTAGATGGTTTACACAGCAAATCTAGCTGTAAACAGCTTCAACGGTATATTTTTCATCAATATTATTTTTTCCTGTGATACAATGTGAGCAGAAATGTTTTCTGCTTGTCACTATTACACAATTACACACACAGGCAGGCACGCTTATCTGTGTCTAGGCATGCAAATCTGCATATCTGAATTTTGTGAGAAAACTGCACTCCTATTTCCTCCATTACAAAGGCAATTGATCTGTATCTGCACTTCATCTCTCAGATTGTGAAACTATGCCTCTGAAAGCTATAGATATTAACACCTTTTTCACCTGCCCAGACTGAAATTCCACAATCCCTTGCAAGCGCCAAGGTTCTATTGAGAAGTTGTGTGTGTGCCTTGTTTAGTTTATAGGAAATTAGGGTATTTAAACAAAACAAGTATATTTGCCTTAAAGGGAACCAGAGACGAAGCACCCTTGTGTATTTTACCATATATATCAGTAAGAACATGAGAGAAAACACTTACCATGCTCTCTGTTTCATCATCACTGCTAAAAGTGTCTGTTATCAGCTGTGATAAGAATCCCGGACTGAGCATTCACTCTGTCTTTGCAGGGAATAATTATAGCTCAGTCATTATAGCAGAGCCACAAGGGGGCAGGCTTGGGCTTGAAAAGACACCAGAGAAGACAGACTCGGCTATAATCTTTCCGTAGCAAAGCTAGACTGAGCTCAGTCGGGGATTCTTATCAGAGGTGATAACAGTCAGATTAAACAGAGAACAATGAAACAAAGAGCAGATTAGGTGTTTACTGTCATGTTCCCACTGATTTATAAGGTAAAATACATGAGGGTACTTCATCTCTGGTTCTCTTTAAGGAATGCCCTTTAAACTATATGTAACAAACACAATTATGCAATGAGAAAAAGTTCATCTCGGATCCACTTTTATCCAAAAAACATCTATTGCAGCATTTATTTTTAAAAAATTCATAACTCTATGTGGTGTCCAGGTAGAAAAATAGTGATGTCCCACCTGTGGCAAGGGCACAACTGGTTGTAACAAATTAAAAGTAAAAAAAAAAAAAAAAAAAAAAAAGGCTTGGGTGCTACAATACATACTCGGCTGTCCAAAAAAATTACTCCTGCTGAACCCAATTATTTTGTTATAAAAATAAGTGCCGTGGTACCACAGTGAGGGTTCACGGCCTGCTGATACTACTCCAACACTGTCTGCTGACTGCTGCTGCATTTTAAAAAAAAAAAACTCTGTGTGTTGTCCGGGTTGAAAAATAGTGATGTCCGAGCTGTGGCGAGGGTCCAACTGCGGCTTCGCAACCGCTGCCTGGCTGGAACTAATGTATTTTATTTAAAAATAATTTCTGCTGCCTCTAACCAAAACAAAATTACTTCTGCGGCCGCCAACTCAGCTACCTGACGTTATACTATTCTGCCCAGGTCTCTAGTGTTTGAGGGCCTGTACTGCTGCCATTACCTGCTGTGTCAAACCTCATGATACCTACAACTGCTGCTGTGACAACTTCAACTTCTGGACATTATAGCCTTCAATCCTGGTCTCTCTTGGGTCCGAGGACCTGTACCGCTGCTGACATTATTACCTGCTGCTGTGTCAAACCTTATGATACCTACTTCTGCTGCTGGGACAACTTCAACTGCTGGACATTATATCCTTCAATCCAGGTCTCTCTAGGGGCCGAGGGCCTGTACCGCTGCTGACATTATTACCTGCTGCTGTGTCAAACCTTATGATACCTACTTCTGCTGCTGGGACAACTTCAACTGCTGGACATTATATCCTTCAATCCTGGTCTCTCTTGGGTCCGAGGACCTGTACCGCTGCTGACATTATTACCTGCTGCTGTGTCAAACCTTATGATACCTACTTCTGCTGCTGGGACAACTTCAACTGCTGGACATTATATCCTTCAATCCTGGTCTCTCTTGGGTCCGAGGACCTGTACCGCTGCTGACATTATCTCTTACCACCTGCTTTGTCAAACCTCATGATACCTACCACTGCTGATGTGACAACTTCAACTGCTGGACTTTATAACCTTCAATCCAGGTCTCTCTAGGGGCCGAGGGCCTGTACCGCTGCTGACATTATTACCTGCTGCTGTGTCAAACCTTATGATACCTACCTCTGCTGCTGTGACAACTTCAACTGCTGGACTTTATAACCTTCAATCCAGGTCTCTCTAGGGGCCGAGGGCCTGTACCGCTGCTGACATTATTACCTGCTGCTGTGTCAAACCTTATGATACCTACCTCTGCTGCTGTGACAACTTCAACTGCTGGACTTTATAACCTTCAATCCAGGTCTCTCTAGGGGCCGAGGGCCTGTACCGCTGCTGACATTATTACCTGCTGCTGTGTCAAACCTTATGATACCTACCTCTGCTGCTGTGACAACTTCAACTGCTGGACATTATATCCTTCAATCCTGGTCTCTCTAGGGGCCGAGGACCTGTACCGCTGCTGACATTATTACCTGCTGCTGTGTCAAACCTTATGATACCTACCTCTGCTGCTGTGACAACTTCAACTGCTGGACATTATATCCTTCAATCCAGGTCTCTCTAGGGGCCGAGGGCCTGTACCGCTGCTGACATTATTACCTGCTGCTGTGTCAAACCTTATGATACCTACTTCTGCTGCTGGGACAACTTCAACTGCTGGACATTATATCCTTCAATCCTGGTCTCTCTTGGGTCCGAGGACCTGTACCGCTGCTGACATTATTACCTGCTGCTGTGTCAAACCTTATGATACCTACTTCTGCTGCTGGGACAACTTCAACTGCTGGACATTATATCCTTCAATCCTGGTCTCTCTTGGGTCCGAGGACCTGTACCGCTGCTGACATTATCTCTTACCACCTGCTTTGTCAAACCTCATGATACCTACCACTGCTGATGTGACAACTTCAACTGCTGGACTTTATAACCTTCAATCCAGGTCTCTCTAGGGGCCGAGGGCCTGTACCGCTGCTGACATTATTACCTGCTGCTGTGTCAAACCTTATGATACCTACTTCTGCTGCTGGGACAACTTCAACTGCTGGACATTATATCCTTCAATCCTGGTCTCTCTTGGGTCCGAGGACCTGTACCGCTGCTGACATTATCTCTTACCACCTGCTTTGTCAAACCTCATGATACCTACCACTGCTGATGTGACAACTTCAACTGCTGGACTTTATAACCTTCAATCCAGGTCTCTCTAGGGGCCGAGGGCCTGTACCGCTGCTGACATTATTACCTGCTGCTGTGTCAAACCTTATGATACCTACTTCTGCTGCTGGGACAACTTCAACTGCTGGACATTATATCCTTCAATCCTGGTCTCTCTAGGGGCCGAGGACCTGTACCGCTGCTGACATTATTACCTGCTGCTGTGTCAAACCTTATGATACCTGCCTCTGCTGCTGTGACAACTTCAACTGCTGGACATTATATCCTTCAATCCAGGTCTCTCTAGGGGCCGAGGGCCTGTACCGCTGCTGACATTATCTCTTACCACCTGCTTTGTCAAACCTCATGATACCTACCACTGCTGATGTGACAACTTCAACTGCTGGACTTTATAACCTTCAATCCAGGTCTCTCTAGGGGCCGAGGACCTGTACCGCTGCTGACATTATTACCTGCTGCTGTGTCAAACCTTATGATACCTACTTCTGCTGCTGGGACAACTTCAACTGCTGGACATTATATCCTTCAATCCTGGTCTGTCTTGGGTCCGAGGACCTGTACCGCTGCTGACATTATCTCTTACCACCTGCTTTGTCAAACCTCATGATACCTACCACTGCTGATGTGACAACTTCAACTGCTGGACTTTATAACCTTCAATCCAGGTCTCTCTAGGGGCCGAGGGCCTGTACCGCTGCTGACATTATTACCTGCTGCTGTGTCAAACCTTATGATACCTACTTCTGCTGCTGGGACAACTTCAACTGCTGGACATTATATCCTTCAATCCTGGTCTCTCTTGGGTCCGAGGACCTGTACCGCTGCTGACATTATCTCTTACCACCTGCTTTGTCAAACCTCATGATACCTACCACTGCTGATGTGACAACTTCAACTGCTGGACTTTATAACCTTCAATCCAGGTCTCTCTAGGGGCTGAGGGCCTGTACCGCTGCTGACATTATTACCTGCTGCTGTGTCAAACCTTATGATACCTACTTCTGCTGCTGGGACAACTTCAACTGCTGGACATTATATCCTTCAATCCTGGTCTCTCTAGGGGCCGAGGACCTGTACCGCTGCTGACATTATTACCTGCTGCTGTGTCAAACCTTATGATACCTACCTCTGCTGCTGTGACAACTTCAACTGCTGGACATTATATCCTTCAATCCAGGTCTCTCTAGGGGCCGAGGGCCTGTACCGCTGCTGACATTATCTCTTACCACCTGCTTTGTCAAACCTCATGATACCTACCACTGCTGATGTGACAACTTCAACTGCTGGACTTTATAACCTTCAATCCAGGTCTCTCTAGGGGCCGAGGACCTGTACCGCTGCTGAAATTATTACCTGCTGCTGTGTCAAACCTTATGATACCTACTTCTGCTGCTGGGACAACTTCAACTGCTGGACTTTATAACCTTCAATCCAGGTCTCTCTAGGGGCCGAGGGCCTGTACCGCTGCTGACATTATTACCTGCTGCTGTGTCAAACCTTATGATACCTACCTCTGCTGCTGTGACAACTTCAACTTCTGGACTTTATAACCTTCAATCCAGGTCTCTCTAGGGGCCGAGGGCCTGTACCGCTGCTGACATTATCTCTTACCACCTGCTTTGTCAAACCTCATGATACCTACCACTGCTGATGTGACAACTTCAACTGCTGGACTTTATAACCTTCAATCCAGGTCTCTCTAGGGGCCGAGGGCCTGTACCGCTGCTGACATTATTACCTGCTGCTGTGTCAAACCTTATGATACCTACCTCTGCTGCTGTGACAACTTCAACTGCTGGACATTATATCCTTCAATCCTGGTCTCTCTTGGGTCCGAGGACCTGTACCGCTGCTGACATTATTACCTGCTGCTGTGTCAAACCTTATGATACCTACCTCTGCTGCTGTGACAACTTCAACTTCTGGACTTTATAACCTTCAATCCAGGTCTCTCTAGGGGCCGAGGGCCTGTACCGCTGCTGACATTATCTCTTACCACCTGCTTTGTCAAACCTCATGATACCTACCACTGCTGATGTGACAACTTCAACTGCTGGACTTTATAACCTTCAATCCAGGTCTCTCTAGGGGCCGAGGGCCTGTACCGCTGCTGACATTATTACCTGCTTCTGTGTCAAACCTCATGATACCTACCTCTACTGCTGTGACAACTTCAACTGCTGGACATTATATCCTTCAATTCAGGTCTCTCTAGGGGCCGAGGGCCTGTACCGCTGCTGACATTATTACCTGCTGCTGTGTCAAACCTTATGATACCTACTTCTGCTGCTGGGACAACTTCAACTGCTGGACATTATATCCTTCAATCCTGGTCTCTCTAGGGGCCGAGGACCTGTACCGCTGCTGACATTATCTCTTACCACCTGCTTTGTCAAACCTCATGATACCTACCACTGCTGATGTGACAACTTCAACTGCTGGACTTTATAACCTTCAATCCAGGTCTCTCTAGGGGCCGAGGACCTGTACCGCTGCTGACATTATTACCTGCTGCTGTGTCAAACCTTATGATACCTACTTCTGCTGCTGGGACAACTTCAACTGCTGGACTTTATAACCTTCAATCCAGGTCTCTCTAGGGGCCGAGGGCCTGTACCGCTGCTGACATTATCTCTTACCACCTGCTTTGTCAAACCTCATGATACCTACCACTGCTGATGTGACAACTTCAACTGCTGGACTTTATAACCTTCAATCCAGGTCTCTCTAGGGGCCGAGGGCCTGTACCGCTGCTGACATTATTACCTGCTGCTGTGTCAAACCTTATGATACCTACCTCTGCTGCTGTGACAACTTCAACTGCTGGACATTATATCCTTCAATCCAGGTCTCTCTAGGGGCCGAGGGCCTGTACCGCTGCTGACATTATTACCTGCTGCTGTGTCAAACCTTATGATACCTACTTCTGCTGCTGGGACAACTTCAACTGCTGGACATTATATCCTTCAATCCTGGTCTCTCTAGGGGCCGAGGACCTGTACCGCTGCTGACATTATTACCTGCTGCTGTGTCAAACCTTATGATACCTACCTCTGCTGCTGTGACAACTTCAACTGCTGGACATTATATCCTTCAATCCAGGTCTCTCTAGGGGCCGAGGGCCTGTACCGCTGCTGACATTATCTCTTACCACCTGCTTTGTCAAACCTCATGATACCTACCACTGCTGATGTGACAACTTCAACTGCTGGACTTTATAACCTTCAATCCAGGTCTCTCTAGGGGCCGAGGGCCTGTACCGCTGCTGACATTATTACCTGCTGCTGTGTCAAACCTTATGATACCTACCTCTGCTGCTGTGACAACTTCAACTTCTGGACTTTATAACCTTCAATCCAGGTCTCTCTAGGGGCCGAGGGCCTGTACCGCTGCTGACATTATCTCTTACCACCTGATTTGTCAAACCTCATGATACCTACCACTGCTGATGTGACAACTTCAACTGCTGGACTTTATAACCTTCAATCCAGGTCTCTCTAGGGGCCGAGGGCCTGTACCGCTGCTGACATTATTACCTGCTGCTGTGTCAAACCTTATGATACCTACCTCTGCTGCTGTGACAACTTCAACTGCTGGACATTATATCCTTCAATCCAGGTCTCTCTAGGGGCCGAGAGCCTGTACCGCTGCTGACATTATTACCTGCTGCTGTGTCAAACCTTATGATACCTACTTCTGCTGCTGGGACAACTTCAACTGCTGGACATTATATCCTTCAATCCTGGTCTCTCTTGGGTCCGAGGACCTGTACCGCTGCTGACATTATTACCTGCTGCTGTGTCAAACCTTATGATACCTACTTCTGCTGCTGGGACAACTTCAACTGCTGGACATTATATCCTTCAATCATGGTCTCTCTTGGGTCCAAGGACCTGTACCGCTGCTGACATTATTACCTGCTGCTGTGTCAAACCTTATGATACCTACCTCTGCTGCTGTGACAACTTCAACTGCTGGACTTTATAACCTTCAATCCAGGTCTCTCTAGGGGCCGAGGGCCTGTACCGCTGCTGACATTATTACCTGCTGCTGTGTCAAACCTTATGATACCTACCTCTGCTGCTGTGACAACTTCAACTGCTGGACATTATATCCTTCAATCCTGGTCTCTCTAGGGGCCGAGGACCTGTACCGCTGCTGACATTATTACCTGCTGCTGTGTCAAACCTTATGATACCTACCTCTGCTGCTGTGACAACTTCAACTGCTGGACATTATATCCTTCAATCCAGGTCTCTCTAGGGGCCGAGGGCCTGTACCGCTGCTGACATTATTACCTGCTGCTGTGTCAAACCTTATGATACCTACTTCTGCTGCTGGGACAACTTCAACTGCTGCACATTATATCCTTCAATCCTGGTCTCTCTTGGGTCCGAGGACCTGTACCGCTGCTGACATTATTACCTGCTGCTGTGTCAAACCTTATGATACCTACTTCTGCTGCTGGGACAACTTCAACTGCTGGACATTATATCCTTCAATCCTGGTCTCTCTTGGGTCCGAGGACCTGTACCGCTGCTGACATTATCTCTTACCACCTGCTTTGTCAAACCTCATGATACCTACCACTGCTGATGTGACAACTTCAACTACTGGACTTTATAACCTTCAATCCAGGTCTCTCTAGGGGCCGAGGGCCTGTACCGCTGCTGACATTATTACCTGCTGCTGTGTCAAACCTTATGATACCTACTTCTGCTGCTGGGACAACTTCAACTGCTGGACATTATATCCTTCAATCCTGGTCTCTCTTGGGTCCGAGGACCTGTACCGCTGCTGACATTATCTCTTACCACCTGCTTTGTCAAACCTCATGATACCTACCACTGCTGATGTGACAACTTCAACTGCTGGACTTTATAACCTTCAATCCAGGTCTCTCTAGGGGCCGAGGGCCTGTACCGCTGCTGACATTATTACCTGCTGCTGTGTCAAACCTTATGATACCTACTTCTGCTGCTGGGACAACTTCAACTGCTGGACATTATATCCTTCAATCCTGGTCTCTCTAGGGGCCGAGGACCTGTACCGCTGCTGACATTATTACCTGCTGCTGTGTCAAACCTTATGATACCTACCTCTGCTGCTGTGACAACTTCAACTGCTCGACATTATATCCTTCAATCCAGGTCTCTCTAGGGGCCGAGGGCCTGTACCGCTGCTGACATTATCTCTTACCACCTGCTTTGTCAAACCTCATGATACCTACCACTGCTGATGTGACAACTTCAACTGCTGGACTTTATAACCTTCAATCCAGGTCTCTCTAGGGGCCGAGGACCTGTACCGCTGCTGACATTATTACCTGCTGCTGTGTCAAACCTTATGATACCTACTTCTGCTGCTGGGACAACTTCAACTGCTGGACTTTATAACCTTCAATCCAGGTCTCTCTAGGGGCCGAGGGCCTGTACCGCTGCTGACATTATTACCTGCTGCTGTGTCAAACCTTATGATACCTACCTCTGCTGCTGTGACAACTTCAACTGCTGGACTTTATAACCTTCAATCCAGGTCTCTCTAGGGGCCGAGGGCCTGTACCGCTGCTGACATTATCTCTTACCACCTGCTTTGTCAAACCTCATGATACCTACCACTGCTGATGTGACAACTTCAACTGCTGGACTTTATAACCTTCAATCCAGGTCTCTCTAGGGGCCGAGGGCCTGTACCGCTGCTGACATTATTACCTGCTGCTGTGTCAAACCTTATGATACCTACCTCTGCTGCTGTGACAACTTCAACTGCTGGACATTATATCCTTCAATCCAGGTCTCTCTAGGGGCCGAGGGCCTGTACCGCTGCTGACATTATTACCTGCTGCTGTGTCAAACCTTATGATACCTACTTCTGCTGCTGGGACAACTTCAACTGCTGGACATTATATCCTTCAATCCTGGTCTCTCTAGGGTCCGAGGACCTGTACCGCTGCTGACATTATTACCTGCTGCTGTGTCAAACCTTATGATACCTACTTCTGCTGCTGGGACAACTTCAACTGCTGGACATTATATCCTTCAATCATGGTCTCTCTTGGGTCCGAGGACCTGTACCGCTGCTGACATTATTACCTGCTGCTGTGTCAAACCTTATGATACCTACCTCTGCTGCTGTGACAACTTCAACTGCTGGACTTTATAACCTTCAATCCAGGTCTCTCTAGGGGCCGAGGACCTGTACCGCTGCTGACATTATTACCTGCTGCTGTGTCAAACCTTATGATACCTACTTCTGCTGCTGGGACAACTTCAACTGCTGGACATTATATCCTTCAATCCTGGTCTCTCTAGGGGCCGAGGACCTGTACCGCTGCTGACATTATTACCTGCTGCTGTGTCAAACCTTATGATACCTACCTCTGCTGCTGTGACAACTTCAACTGCTGGACATTATATCCTTCAATCCAGGTCTCTCTAGGGGCCGAGGGCCTGTACCGCTGCTGACATTATTACCTGCTGCTGTGTCAAACCTTATGATACCTACTTCTGCTGCTGGGACAACTTCAACTGCTGGACATTATATCCTTCAATCCTGGTCTCTCTTGGGTCCGAGGACCTGTACCGCTGCTGACATTATTACCTGCTGCTGTGTCAAACCTTATGATACCTACTTCTGCTGCTGGGACAACTTCAACTGCTGGACATTATATCCTTCAATCCTGGTCTCTCTTGGGTCCGAGGACCTGTACCGCTGCTGACATTATCTCTTACCACCTGCTTTGTCAAACCTCATGATACCTACCACTGCTGATGTGACAACTTCAACTGCTGGACTTTATAACCTTCAATCCAGGTCTCTCTAGGGGCCGAGGGCCTGTACCGCTGCTGACATTATTACCTGCTGCTGTGTCAAACCTTATGATACCTACTTCTGCTGCTGGGACAACTTCAACTGCTGGACATTATATCCTTCAATCCTGGTCTCTCTTGGGTCCGAGGACCTGTACCGCTGCTGACATTATCTCTTACCACCTGCTTTGTCAAACCTCATGATACCTACCACTGCTGATGTGACAACTTCAACTGCTGGACTTTATAACCTTCAATCCAGGTCTCTCTAGGGGCCGAGGGCCTGTACCGCTGCTGACATTATTACCTGCTGCTGTGTCAAACCTTATGATACCTACTTCTGCTGCTGGGACAACTTCAACTGCTGGACATTATATCCTTCAATCCTGGTCTCTCTAGGGGCCGAGGACCTGTACCGCTGCTGACATTATTACCTGCTGCTGTGTCAAACCTTATGATACCTACCTCTGCTGCTGTGACAACTTCAACTGCTGGACATTATATCCTTCAATCCAGGTCTCTCTAGGGGCCGAGGGCCTGTACCGCTGCTGACATTATCTCTTACCACCTGCTTTGTCAAACCTCATGATACCTACCACTGCTGATGTGACAACTTCAACTGCTGGACTTTATAACCTTCAATCCAGGTCTCTCTAGGGGCCGAGGACCTGTACCGCTGCTGACATTATTACCTGCTGCTGTGTCAAACCTTATGATACCTACTTCTGCTGCTGGGACAACTTCAACTGCTGGACATTATATCCTTCAATCCTGGTCTCTCTTGGGTCCGAGGACCTGTACCGCTGCTGACATTATCTCTTACCACCTGCTTTGTCAAACCTCATGATACCTACCACTGCTGATGTGACAACTTCAACTGCTGGACTTTATAACCTTCAATCCAGGTCTCTCTAGGGGCCGAGGGCCTGTACCGCTGCTGACATTATTACCTGCTGCTGTGTCAAACCTTATGATACCTACTTCTGCTGCTGGGACAACTTCAACTGCTGGACATTATATCCTTCAATCCTGGTCTCTCTTGGGTCCGAGGACCTGTACCGCTGCTGACATTATCTCTTACCACCTGCTTTGTCAAACCTCATGATACCTACCACTGCTGATGTGACAACTTCAACTGCTGGACTTTATAACCTTCAATCCAGGTCTCTCTAGGGGCCGAGGGCCTGTACCGCTGCTGACATTATTACCTGCTGCTGTGTCAAACCTTATGATACCTACTTCTGCTGCTGGGACAACTTCAACTGCTGGACATTATATCCTTCAATCCTGGTCTCTCTAGGGGCCGAGGACCTGTACCGCTGCTGACATTATTACCTGCTGCTGTGTCAAACCTTATGATACCTACCTCTGCTGCTGTGACAACTTCAACTGCTGGACATTATATCCTTCAATCCAGGTCTCTCTAGGGGCCGAGGGCCTGTACCGCTGCTGACATTATTACCTGCTGCTGTGTCAAACCTTATGATACCTACTTCTGCTGCTGGGACAACTTCAACTGCTGGACATTATATCCTTCAATCCTGGTCTCTCTTGGGTCCGAGGACCTGTACCGCTGCTGACATTATTACCTGCTGCTGTGTCAAACCTTATGATACCTACTTCTGCTGCTGGGACAACTTCAACTGCTGGACATTATATCCTTCAATCCTGGTCTCTCTTGGGTCCGAGGACCTGTACCGCTGCTGACATTATCTCTTACCACCTGCTTTGTCAAACCTCATGATACCTACCACTGCTGATGTGACAACTTCAACTGCTGGACTTTATAACCTTCAATCCAGGTCTCTCTAGGGGCCGAGGGCCTGTACCGCTGCTGACATTATTACCTGCTGCTGTGTCAAACCTTATGATACCTACTTCTGCTGCTGGGACAACTTCAACTGCTGGACATTATATCCTTCAATCCTGGTCTCTCTTGGGTCCGAGGACCTGTACCGCTGCTGACATTATCTCTTACCACCTGCTTTGTCAAACCTCATGATACCTACCACTGCTGATGTGACAACTTCAACTGCTGGACTTTATAACCTTCAATCCAGGTCTCTCTAGGGGCCGAGGGCCTGTACCGCTGCTGACATTATTACCTGCTGCTGTGTCAAACCTTATGATACCTACTTCTGCTGCTGGGACAACTTCAACTGCTGGACATTATATCCTTCAATCCTGGTCTCTCTAGGGGCCGAGGACCTGTACCGCTGCTGACATTATTACCTGCTGCTGTGTCAAACCTTATGATACCTACCTCTGCTGCTGTGACAACTTCAACTGCTGGACATTATATCCTTCAATCCAGGTCTCTCTAGGGGCCGAGGGCCTGTACCGCTGCTGACATTATCTCTTACCACCTGCTTTGTCAAACCTCATGATACCTACCACTGCTGATGTGACAACTTCAACTGCTGGACTTTATAACCTTCAATCCAGGTCTCTCTAGGGGCCGAGGACCTGTACCGCTGCTGACATTATTACCTGCTGCTGTGTCAAACCTTATGATACCTACTTCTGCTGCTGGGACAACTTCAACTGCTGGACATTATATCCTTCAATCCTGGTCTCTCTTGGGTCCGAGGACCTGTACCGCTGCTGACATTATCTCTTACCACCTGCTTTGTCAAACCTCATGATACCTACCACTGCTGATGTGACAACTTCAACTGCTGGACTTTATAACCTTCAATCCAGGTCTCTCTAGGGGCCGAGGGCCTGTACCGCTGCTGACATTATTACCTGCTGCTGTGTCAAACCTTATGATACCTACTTCTGCTGCTGGGACAACTTCAACTGCTGGACATTATATCCTTCAATCCTGGTCTCTCTTGGGTCCGAGGACCTGTACCGCTGCTGACATTATCTCTTACCACCTGCTTTGTCAAACCTCATGATACCTACCACTGCTGATGTGACAACTTCAACTGCTGGACTTTATAACCTTCAATCCAGGTCTCTCTAGGGGCCGAGGGCCTGTACCGCTGCTGACATTATTACCTGCTGCTGTGTCAAACCTTATGATACCTACTTCTGCTGCTGGGACAACTTCAACTGCTGGACATTATATCCTTCAATCCTGGTCTCTCTAGGGGCCGAGGACCTGTACCGCTGCTGACATTATTACCTGCTGCTGTGTCAAACCTTATGATACCTACCTCTGCTGCTGTGACAACTTCAACTGCTGGACATTATATCCTTCAATCCAGGTCTCTCTAGGGGCCGAGGGCCTGTACCGCTGCTGACATTATCTCTTACCACCTGCTTTGTCAAACCTCATGATACCTACCACTGCTGATGTGACAACTTCAACTGCTGGACTTTATAACCTTCAATCCAGGTCTCTCTAGTGGCCGAGGACCTGTACCGCTGCTGACATTATTACCTGCTGCTGTGTCAAACCTTATGATACCTACTTCTGCTGCTGGGACAACTTCAACTGCTGGACTTTATAACCTTCAATCCAGGTCTCTCTAGGGGCCGAGGACCTGTACCGCTGCTGACATTATTACCTGCTGCTGTGTCAAACCTTATGATACCTACCTCTGCTGCTGTGACAACTTCAACTTCTGGACTTTATAACCTTCAATCCAGGTCTCTCTAGGGGCCGAGGGCCTGTACCGCTGCTGACATTATCTCTTACCACCTGCTTTGTCAAACCTCATGATACCTACCACTGCTGATGTGACAACTTCAACTGCTGGACTTTATAACCTTCAATCCAGGTCTCTCTAGGGGCCGAGGGCCTGTACCGCTGCTGACATTATTACCTGCTGCTGTGTCAAACCTTATGATACCTACCTCTGCTGCTGTGACAACTTCAACTGCTGGACATTATATCCTTCAATCCTGGTCTCTCTTGGGTCCGAGGACCTGTACCGCTGCTGACATTATTACCTGCTGCTGTGTCAAACCTTATGATACCTACCTCTGCTGCTGTGACAACTTCAACTTCTGGGCTTTATAACCTTCAATCCAGGTCTCTCTAGGGGCCGAGGGCCTGTACCGCTGCTGACATTATTACCTGCTGCTGTGTCAAACCTTATGATACCTACCTCTGCTGCTGTGACAACTTCAACTGCTGGACATTATATCCTTCAATCCAGGTCTCTCTAGGGGCCGAGGGCCTGTACCGCTGCTGACATTATTACCTGCTGCTGTGTCAAACCTTATGATACCTACTTCTGCTGCTGGGACAACTTCAACTGCTGGACATTATATCCTTCAATCCTGTTCTCTCTAGGGGCCGAGGACCTGTACCGCTGCTGACATTATTACCTGCTGCTGTGTCAAACCTTATGATACCTACCTCTGCTGCTGTGACAACTTCAACTGCTGGACATTATATCCTTCAATCCAGGTCTCTCTAGGGGCCGAGGGCCTGTACCGCTGCTGACATTATCTCTTACCACCTGCTTTGTCAAACCTCATGATACCTACCACTGCTGATGTGACAACTTCAACTGCTGGACTTTATAACCTTCAATCCAGGTCTTTCTAGGGGCCGAGGACCTGTACCGCTGCTGACATTATTACCTGCTGCTGTGTCAAACCTTATGATACCTACTTCTGCTGCTGGGACAACTTCAACTGCTGGACTTAATAACCTTCAATCCAGGTCTCTCTAGGGGCCGAGGGCCTGTACCGCTGCTGACATTATTACCTGCTGCTGTGTCAAACCTTATGATACTGTTAGCTCAATTTCAGCGGAGGCAGCTACAAGATGACTTAGCAGAATAATCTGCAACCCAGGTTAAAGTTCTCCCCCAATCCAAGTGAATACCCTCTCTTCCAGCTGGGAGATACAGAACCACAAACACTTAAATTGGTGGAACAGCATCTGAAATCTTTATTTACAGGTCAATCTTATATACACCCTGATGTGAGGGAAAAACCAGATTAGACCGGAGTGCACATAGAAAATATTTGAAACAATAGCATAGACATGGTACAGACAGCAGAGACAATAGGATTTGTTATTCTGTAAACAACTGGCAGAGGTAGACTTTGTTACATGTGTTAATTTCTCAATAGACCAGGTTTTTTTAACAACAATGCATGAATAGGTCTGAGTCTTCAGATCTCTGTCACAGTGGCTTGTATGGTAATATACCAACTGGGTATTGAAATACAGGTTTTGTATTCAGGTGCCTGGAACTTCTAGAGTGTTAATTATTAATGTATCTGTAAAGCTCTGTCTGGAGGAATGTGCTGCTGAAGCAATGATGTCATTTTTAAGAAATTGTGCTGTGCTGTATATATTTTAATATCGGGGTGATTTAAGCAGCACATTATTACAACCTTTCAGATACCTACCTCTGCTGCTGTGACAACTTCAACTTCTGGACTTTATAACCTTCAATCCAGGTCTCTCTAGGGGCCGAGGGCCTGTACCACTGCTGACATTATCTCTTACCACCTGCTTTGTCAAACCTCATGATACCTACCACTGCTGATGTGACAACTTCAACTGCTGGACTTTATAACCTTCAATCCAGGTCTCTCTAGGGTCCGAGGGCCTGTACCGCTGCTGACATTATTACCTGCTGCTGTGTCAAACCTTATGATACCTACCTCTGCTGCTGTGACAACTTCAACTGCTGGACATTATATCCTTCAATCCTGGTCTCTCTTGGGGCCGAGGACCTGTACCGCTGCTGACATTATTACCTGCTGCTGTGTCAAACCTTATGATACCTACCTCTGCTGCTGTGACAACTTCAACTTCTGGACTTTATAACCTTCAATCCAGGTCTCTCTAGGGGCCGAGGGCCTGTACCGCTGCTGACATTATTACCTGCTGCTGTGTCAAACCTTATGATACCTACCTCTGCTGCTGTGACAACTTCAACTGCTGGACATTATATCCTCCAATCCTGGTCTCTCTAGGGGCCGAGGACCTGTACCGCTGCTGACATTATTACCTGCTGCTGTGTCAAACCTTATGATACCTACCTCTGCTGCTGTGACAACTTCAACTGCAGGACATTATATCCTTCAATCCAGGTCTCTCTAGGGGCCGAGGGCCTGTACCGCTGCTGACATTATCTCTTACCACCTGCTTTGTCAAACCTCATGATACCTACCACTGCTGATGTGACAACTTAAACTGCTGGACTTTATAACCTTCAATCCAGGTCTCTCTAGGGGCCGAGGACCTGTACCGCTGCTGACATTATTACCTGCTGCTGTGTCAAACCTTATGATACCTACTTCTGCTGCTGGGACAACTTCAACTGCTGGACTTTATAACCTTCAATCCAGGTCTCTCTAGGGGCCGAGGGCCTGTACCGCTGCTGACATTATTACCTGCTGCTGTGTCAAACCTTATGATACCTACCTCTGCTGCTGTGACAACTTCAACTGCTGGACATTATATCCTTCAATCCAGGTCTCTCTAGGGGCCGAGGGCCTGTACCGCTGCTGACATTATTACCTGCTGCTGTGTCAAACCTTATGATACCTACTTCTGCTGCTGGGACAACTTCAACTGCTGGACATTATATCCTTCAATCCTGGTCTCTCTTGGGTCTGAGGACCTGTACCGCTGCTGACATTATTACCTGCTGCTGTGTCAAACCTTATGATACCTACTTCTGCTGCTGGGACAACTTCAACTGCTGGACATTATATCCTTCAATCCTGGTCTCTCTTGGGTCCGAGGACCTGTACCGCTGCTGACATTATCTCTTACCACCTGCTTTGTCAAACCTCATGATACCTACCACTGCTGATGTGACAACTTCAACTGCTGGACTTTATAACCTTCAATCCAGGTCTCTCTAGGGGCCGAGGGCCTGTACCGCTGCTGACATTATTACCTGCTGCTGTGTCAAACCTTATGATACCTACTTCTGCTGCTGGGACAACTTCAACTGCTGGACATTATATCCTTCAATCCTGGTCTCTCTAGGGGCCGAGGACCTGTACCGCTGCTGACATTATTACCTGCTGCTGTGTCAAACTTTATGATACCTACCTCTGCTGCTGTGACAACTTCAACTGCTGGACATTATATCCTTCAATCCAGGTCTCTCTAGGGGCCGAGGGCCTGTACCGCTGCTGACATTATCTCTTACCACCTGCTTTGTCAAACCTCATGATACCTACCACTGCTGATGTGACAACTTCAACTGCTGGACTTTATAACCTTCAATCCAGGTCTCTCTAGGGGCCGAGGACCTGTACCGCTGCTGACATTATTACCTGCTGCTGTGTCAAACCTTATGATACCTACTTCTGCTGCTGGGACAACTTCAACTGCTGGACATTATATCCTTCAATCCTGGTCTCTCTTGGGTCCGAGGACCTGTACTGCTGCTGACATTATCTCTTACCACCTGCTTTGTCAAACCTCATGATACCTACCACTGCTGATGTGACAACTTCAACTGCTGGACTTTATAACCTTCAATCCAGGTCTCTCTAGGGGCCGAGGGCCTGTACCGCTGCTGACATTATTACCTGCTGCTGTGTCAAACCTTATGATACCTACTTCTGCTGCTGGGACAACTTCAACTGCTGGACATTATATCCTTCAATCCTGGTCTCTCTTGGGTCCGAGGACCTGTACCGCTGCTGACATTATCTCTTACCACCTGCTTTGTCAAACCTCATGATACCTACCACTGCTGATGTGACAACTTCAACTGCTGGACTTTATAACCTTCAATCCAGGTCTCTCTAGGGGCCGAGGGCCTGTACCGCTGCTGACATTATTACCTGCTGCTGTGTCAAACCTTATGATACCTACTTCTGCTGCTGGGACAACTTCAACTGCTGGACATTATATCCTTCAATCCTGGTCTCTCTAGGGGCCGAGGACCTGTACCGCTGCTGACATTATTACCTGCTGCTGTGTCAAACCTTATGATACCTACCTCTGCTGCTGTGACAACTTCAACTGCTGGACATTATATCCTTCAATCCTGGTCTCTCTAGGGGCCGAGGACCTGTACCGCTGCTGACATTATTACTTGCTGCTGTGTCAAA
Source organism: Hyperolius riggenbachi (assembly GCF_040937935.1). Lineage (NCBI taxonomy): Eukaryota > Metazoa > Chordata > Amphibia > Anura > Hyperoliidae > Hyperolius > Hyperolius riggenbachi. The sequence goes on along the minus strand of NC_090652.1, from coordinate 193,273,722 downwards.
CCTTATGATACCTACTTCTGCTGCTGGGACAACTTCAACTGCTGGACATTATATCCTTCAATCCTGGTCTCTCTAGGGGCCGAGGACCTGTACCGCTGCTGACATTATTACCTGCTGCTGTGTCAAACCTTATGATACCTACCACTGCTGATGTGACAACTTCAACTGCTGGACTTTATAACCTTCAATCCAGGTCTCTCTAGGGGCCGAGGACCTGTACCGCTGCTGACATTATTACCTGCTGCTGTGTCAAACCTTATGATACCTACTTCTGCTGCTGGGACAACTTCAACTGCTGGACTTTATAACCTTCAATCCAGGTCTCTCTAGGGGCCGAGGGCCTGTACCGCTGCTGACATTATTACCTGCTGCTGTGTCAAACCTTATGATACCTACCTCTGCTGCTGTGACAACTTCAACTTCTGGACTTTATAACCTTCAATCCAGGTCTCTCTAGGGGCCGAGGGCCTGTACCGCTGCTGACATTATCTCTTACCACCTGCTTTGTCAAACCTCATGATACCTACCACTGCTGATGTGACAACTTCAACTGCTGGACTTTATAACCTTCAATCCAGGTCTCTCTAGGGGCCGAGGGCCTGTACCGCTGCTGACATTATTACCTGCTGCTGTGTCAAACCTTATGATACCTACCTCTGCTGCTGTGACAACTTCAACTGCTGGACATTATATCCTTCAATCCTGGTCTCTCTTGGGTCCGAGGACCTGTACCGCTGCTGACATTATTACCTGCTGCTGTGTCAAACCTTATGATACCTACCTCTGCTGCTGTGACAACTTCAACTTCTGGACTTTATAACCTTCAATCCAGGTCTCTCTAGGGGCCGAGGGCCTGTACCGCTGCTGACATTATTACCTGCTGCTGTGTCAAACCTTATGATACCTACCTCTGCTGCTGTGACAACTTCAACTGCTGGACATTATATCCTTCAATCCAGGTCTCTCTAGGGGCCGAGGGCCTGTACCGCTGCTGACATTATTACCTGCTGCTGTGTCAAACCTTATGATACCTACTTCTGCTGCTGGGACAACTTCAACTGCTGGACATTATATCCTTCAATCCTGGTCTCTCTAGGGGCCGAGGACCTGTATCGCTGCTGACATTATTACCTGCTGCTGTGTCAAACCTTATGATACCTACCTCTGCTGCTGTGACAACTTCAACTGCTGGACATTATATCCTTCAATCCAGGTCTCTCTAGGGGCCGAGGGCCTGTACCGCTGCTGACATTATCTCTTACCACCTGCTTTGTCAAACCTCATGATACCTACCACTGCTGATGTGACAACTTCAACTGCTGGACTTTATAACCTTCAATCCAGGTCTCTCTAGGGGCCGAGGGCCTGTACCGCTGCTGACATTATTACCTGCTGCTGTGTCAAACCTTATGATACCTACCTCTGCTGCTGTGACAACTTCAACTTCTGGACTTTATAACCTTCAATCCAGGTCTCTCTAGGGGCCGAGGGCCTGTACCGCTGCTGACATTATCTCTTACCACCTGCTTTGTCAAACCTCATGATACCTACCACTGCTGATGTGACAACTTCAACTGCTGGACTTTATAACCTTCAATCCAGGTCTCTCTAGGGGCCGAGGGCCTGTACCACTGCTGACATTATTACCTGCTGCTGTGTCAAACCTTATGATACCTACCTCTGCTGCTGTGACAACTTCAACTGCTGGACATTATATCCTTCAATCCAGGTCTCTCTAGGGGCCGAGGGCCTGTACCGCTGCTGACATTATTACCTGCTGCTGTGTCAAACCTTATGATACCTACTTCTGCTGCTGGGACAACTTCAACTGCTGGACATTATATCCTTCAATCCTGGTCTCTCTTGGGTCCGAGGACCTGTACCGCTGCTGACATTATTACCTGCTGCTGTGTCAAACCTTATGATACCTACTTCTGCTGCTGGGACAACTTCAACTGCTGGACATTATATCCTTCAATCCTGGTCTCTCTTGGGTCCGAGGACCTGTACCGCTGCTGACATTATTACCTGCTGCTGTGTCAAACCTTATGATACCTACTTCTGCTGCTGGGACAACTTCAACTGCTGGACTTTATAACCTTCAATCCAGGTCTCTCTAGGGGCCGAGGGCCTGTACCGCTGCTGACATTATTACCTGCTGCTGTGTCAAACCTTATGATACCTACCTCTGCTGCTGTGACAACTTCAACTGCTGGACTTTATAACCTTCAATCCAGGTCTCTCTAGGGGCCGAGGGCCTGTACCGCTGTTGACATTATCTCTTACCACCTGCTTTGTCAAACCTCATGATACCTACCACTGCTGATGTGACAACTTCAACTGCTGGACTTTATAACCTTCAATCCAGGTCTCTCTAGGGTCCGAGGACCTGTACCGCTGCTGACATTATTACCTGCTGCGTCAAACCTTATGATACCTACTTCTGCTGCTTTGACAACTTCAACTTCTGGACTTCTGGAAGGGCATGTCTACCCTGCAGCCGTTACCTGCTGCCTCAAAACCAATATTGACTTACGCTACTGCCAAGCCATCTTATGGAAGTTATACCCTGTGCCTCGAACAACGAGTGATGTCAGAGATTTATTAAAGTGGATCCGAGATGAACTTTTACTCATTGCATAATTGTTTTCCTTACATATAGTTTATAGGGCATTCCTTAAGGAAAATACTTGTGTTTTTTAATACCCTAATTTCCTATAAACTAAGCAAGCCATGCCCACAGCTTCTCGAAAACGCCTTGGCGTTTGCAAGGGATTGTGTGATTTCAGTCTGGGTTGTTTAAAAAGGGTGTTGCTAGCTATAGATTTCAGGGGCAGAGTAATCACAATCTGAGAGTTGCAGTGCAGATACAGAATACAGATCAGTGTTCTGTGTAATAGAGGAGATAGGAGTGGATTTTTCAAAGAATATGCAGATATGCAGAATAGCATGCCTAGATACAGATAAGCTTGCCTTGAGTGTAATTGTGTAATATTGACTGACAAGCAGAATACATGGTTGATCCCATTGTATCACAGGAAAAAATAGTACTGTTGAAAAATACACTGTTGAAGGTGTTTGCAGCTAGATTTGCTGAGTAAACCATCTAAACTTTAGACAAGATACATAGACAAGTGACTTGTTATTATATTTACGGTTTCATATCGGATCCGCTTTAAACAAAATCATATAATATGGCATGAAAGATTTTGTTTAAAAATCTGAACAAAGACTTTACATCTTGGCTACTTAATATTGTATCCAAGGGTGAATTTGGATATCCTTAAAAAGGATAGGGCGCCTGGTGGAGCACATATATACCAACTTCGGCGACAAATAATGCACCAGGTGTAGCCCATATAACAACTTCGGGTCTGGCCATGGATAGCGGGGAATGAAATAATTTGGGCTTGTAGCCTATATCAAAACTCAGGTGCACTTTTATACACCTTGTAGTAGCCCATATTTCCAGAAATAACTTTGATCTCTATGGCGGCGCACTTTTCATAGATGTAGGCCAGGTGCCCTTTTCAACCGATACAGTGAATTCTTTGTTAATAACTAGGAGAGGTGTTTGACCCCCATATCATCAAATTTGATGTAAGGCAAGAAACAAATTATGCTTGAAAAATATTGCAAATCTCTAAACCTTGACAAATGAACATTTGTGTGTTACAGTAAATATATTTTGTGGTGCATACAACCGACATAAAAATATGCCAGGCAAGCAAGAGCCTGATGGTTATCAATCATCACCAGCTAGTAGTTATACATACATTGTTCAATACATAGAATCCAACAGGGAACATGTTATAATAAATATTTTATTGCAATTTGCAACAACTTTGTTAAACTTTTTTTTAAAAAGTGAACAAATATAAAACACATAAAACAAAATTTAAACTTTTGTTTCTTAAAACAGAAAAAAAAAATAATCTGAGGGAAGTTATTTGCCCATAGACATTACTTGATGTCTGAGTGCTAATGACTAAATAGAGTGCACCTGTGTGTAATCTAATGTCAGTACAAATACAGCTGCTCTGTGAGGGCCTCAGAGATTGTCTAAGAGAATATTGGGAGCAACAACACCATGAAGTCCAAAGAACACACCAGACAGTTCAGGGATAAAGTTATTGAGAAATTTAAAGCAGGCTTAGGCTACAAAAACAATTCCTATGCCTGGAACATACCACGGAGCACTGTTCAAGCGATCATTCAGAAATGGAAGGAGTATGGCACAACTGTAAACCTCCCAAGACAAGGCCATCCACCTAAACTCACATGCCGAACAAGGAGAGCGCTGATCAGAAATGCAGTCAACAGGCCCATGGCGACTCTGGACGAGCTGCAGAGATCTACAGCTCAGGTGGGAGACTGTCCATACGACAGCTATTAGTCATGCACTGTACAAAGTTTGCATTTATGGAAGAGTGGCAAGAAGAAAGCCATTGTTAAAGAGACACTGAAGCGAAAAAAAAAGATGATATTCTGATTTGTATGTGTAGTACAGCTAAGAAAAAAAACATTAAGATCAGATACATCAGTCTAATTGTTTCCAGTAAAGGAAGAATTGAGAAACTCCAGTTGTTATCTCTATGCCAAAAAGCTATTAAGCTCTCCCACTAACTTAGTTGTGGAGAGGGCTGTTATCTGACTTTTATTATCTGAACTGTAATTGAACTGTTTACTTCTCCTCTGCTAGAGGAGAGTTCATTACTTCACAGACTGCTCTGAAAGACTCATTTTGAATGCTGAGTGTTGTGTAATCTGCACATTATTATAGGATAATGCAATCTGCGAAAAAACACTATATACCTGAAAATAAAAATATGAGAATATTTTCTTTGCTGCTAATATTCTAGTAATTATTCATAGTATACAACCAATTCATTATATCATATATATTTTTTTCGCTTCAGTGTCTCTCTTTAACAGAAAGCATAAGAAGTTCCATTTGCAGTTTGCCACAAGCCATGTGGGGGACACAGCAACTATGTTGAAGAAGGTGCTCTGGTCAGATGAGACCAAAATTGAACTTTTTGGACAAAATGCAACACTCTACGCTATGTGTGGCGGAAAATGAACACTGCACATCACTCTGAACACACCACCCCCACTGTCAAATATGGTGGTGGCAGCATCATGCTCGGGGGATGCATCTCTTCAGCAGGGACAGGGAAGCTGGTCAGAGTTGATGGGAAGATGGATGGAGCCAAATACAGAGCAAACTTGGAAGAAAACCTCTTGGAATCTGCGAAAGACTTGAGACTGGGGTGGAGGTTCACCTTCCAGCAGGACAACGACCCTAAACATAAAGCCAGGGCAACAATGGAATGGTTTAAAACAAAACATATATACAGTGGTTTGCAAAAGTATTCGGCCCCCTTGAAGTTTTCCACATTTTGCCATATTACTGCCACAAACATGAATCAATTGTATTGGAATTCAACATGAAAGACCAACACAAAGTGGTGTACACATGAGAAGTGCAACAAAAATCATACATGAGTCCACATTTTTTTTACTAATAAATAACTGCTAAGTGGTGTGTGCATAATTATTCGGCCCCCTTTGATCAGAGTGCATTCAGTTGCCTATAGACAATGCCTGATGAGTGCTATTGACTAAATAGAGTGCACCTGTGTGTAATTTAATGTCAGTACAAATACAGCTGCTCTTTGAGGGCCTCAGAGGTTGTCTAAGAGAATATTGGGAGCAACGAGACCGTAAAGTCCAAAGAACACACCAGACTGGTCAGGGATCAAGTAATTGACAAATTTAAAGGAGGCTTAGGCTACAAAAAGATTTCCTATGCCTTGAACATCCCACGGAGCACTGTTCAAGCGACCATTCAGAAATGGAAGGAGTATGGCACAACTGTGAACCTCCCAAGACAAGGCCATCCACCTAAACTCACAGGCCGAACAAGGAGAGCGCTGATCAGAAATGCAGTCAAGAGGCCCATGGTGACTCTGGACGAGCTGCAGAGATCTACAGCTCAGGTGGGGGAATCTGTCCATAGGACAACTATTAGTCATGCACTGTACAAAGTTGGCCTTTATGGAAGAGTGGCAAGAAGAAAGGCATTGTTAACAGAAAGCATAAGAAGTCCCATTTGCATTTTGCCACAAGCCATGTGGGGGACACAGCAACCATGTGGAAGAAGTTGCTCTGGTCAGATGAGACCAAAATGGTATTTTTTGGACAAAATGAAAAACGCTATCTGTGGCGGAAAACTAACACTGCACGTCACTCTGAACACACCATCCCCGCTGTCAAATATGGTGGTGGCAGCATCATGCTCGGGGTGTGCATCTCTTCAGCAGGGACAGGGAAGCTGGTCAGAGTTGATGGGAAGATGTATGGAGCCAAATACAGGGCAAATTTGTAAGAAAACCTCTTGGAGACTGCAAAAGACTTGAGACTGGGGTGGAGGTTCACCTTCCAGCAAGACAATGACCCTAAACATAAAGCCAGGGCAACAATGGAATGGTTTAAAACAAAACATATCTATGTGTTAGAAAGGGCCAGTCAAAGTCCAGATCTAAATCCAATCGACAATCTGTGGCAAGATCTGAAAACTGGTGTTCACAAACGCTGTCCATTTAATCAGACTGAGCTGGAGCTGTTTTGCAAAGAAGAATGGGCAAGGATTTCAGTCTCTAGATGTGCAAAGCTGATAGAGACATACCCTAAAAGACTGGCATCTGTAATTGCAAAAAAATGGTGGTTCTACAAAGTATTGACTCAGGTGACCGAATAATTAAGTACACCCCACTTAGTTATTTATTTTTAAAAAATGTTTGTAATCATGTATGATTTTCAGTCCACTTTTTCTCACGTGTACCCATACAAAAACGTTGGCTACAAAAAAAGCCCAGGGCCGTGTTAATTACTGTTCCCCCTCCAGGCCGCCATGGATAGTGGCGAATGAAATATTTCGGCTTCCAGCACTTGTAGGCTATATCAAAACTCGGGCGGCCTTTTCTACACCTTGTAGCCCATATTTCAAGAAATACTATTTATGTCTACCACTTTGTATTGGTCTTTCACGTGGAATTCTAATACAATGGATTCATGTTTGTGGCAGTAATATGATATAATGTGGAAGACTTCAAGGGGGCAGAATACTTTTGCAAGCCACTGGATATAATTCGGAACCCAGGAGGAGTCAGGACCAACATTACATCCTCCTTGTACCTGCCAGTTGTCCAAAATAGTCATGGAGCTGTCCTGCCTCCTCCCTGAAAGCGAGGATGCGTTGCCTTTGCTCCTCAATTTGGCCCTCCATCTCCTGCCTTTGTTGCAGCAGTTGGTGGCGGAAAGCTGCCTCTTGCTGCCGAAGTCGCTCCTCAAAGTCCGCCTGCTGCTGCTGAAGAGTCGTTTGTTGTTCTGACTTCCACTGTTCTAATTGTTGAACAGTGGAAGTCAGAACCACCACTTCCTGCTGCAGGGTTGAGACTTGGCCGGCCAGAATCTCGAAATGAGAAGAAGCTGTAAAGAAAAAGATGGAGAAAAATAAAATATTACACTACGCATGAACAAAAACTGATAATAAAAGAATAAACAGTAGAGTGTGGTACCGTATCAGCCATCAGTAAAAGCAAGGCATTTTGAAACCCAGTGATAGCATTGATTGGTTAGGCTAGATTCGAGAAAAGTAAACAGTGATTTTTCAGATTATAATACTTTCGTTGTACTTTTTCATGACAAACACATTGAAAACACAACTTATACATTGACATTCACTGTATTCATGGGTGGCTTCTAAAGGAAAAAATGAGATGTACACAAGATTCAAAATGTACACATTTCATGAAATCTGTACAACCTGGTTTAAACTAGGACTCTTGTTAAGAACCTCTCATGCTGGTACAATGGGTTTATCAATGCGCAAAATGATTGATTTATTTAAATTTTTTACTTCATTGTTTGTGTCATATGCTGTGTAAGATGGTGTTACTGTTTACTGGCACTATTCTTTTTTTTCCCCATGCATACGTTGGTTTGAAATGCCACAATTATCTTTAGCTTAGAATTAATGGTGCATGTGATGTGATGTGACTAGCCCAGTTTCAATTTGAACTTGGAATTTACAATGGCTAGCCAGTCACCAGAGTGTACGTTACGTTTCATTGAGGGCAATGTTGATCTTATCAACAGTGGTGCTCAGCAGAGCTCGAATATTCGAGTAGCTCGAATATTCGAGCTCTTTTTCAGCTATCCGAGCTCGGTATTCGAGCTCCGAATAGCTGTAGCTATTCGAATGGGCTATCCGAGTACACTCGAATAGCCCATTCACTATTCGAGCTATTCGAGCAAACGGCGCTATTCGAGCTCGGTACCGAGCTCGAATAGCGTCATAGCCCAGATTGATGTCCTTAGAGCCAATCAGAGGGCTCCCAGGCCCTCTGACGGCAGCCAATCACAGAGGGGGACCCTGGCCAGCCCCTACCCTATAAATAGCGGCCGCCATGTTCCGTTTCTCCATGCTTGCCTGAGACTTGTACAGAGAGAGAGTTGCTCCTTTGTGCTTTGGCTTAGCAAGTGCTCTATTGTGATCATTTACCTAGCGTTTTTGCTAACCTACACCTGCCATATACACCTATATTGTTGTTAGTTAGATAGACATTGTATTTTAGTTAGTAGCTTGTGTGTTACATTAGAGACAGGCAGCTGCTGCAAGCTTACAGGTTTAGGCCTCAGGGGGGCCTTGCCTCTGTGGGCAGCTGTCCTCTGTTTATTTCTCTCATCTATACCAGTATTTCTGCTGTCCTTTACTAATAGTATTGTAGTTATACTGTACTAGGAGTAGGACACTCACTGACTGTCACTGTTTATAGGCTACTAGCTAGCTCCTGCGTGTGTGCACTCACTCACTGTCTGTGTGTACACACACTCTATTTCCTTCTGATTACTGATAGATTATTGTTAGTTAGTTGTACTTACTGTTACTACTTACTCTTACTGTACTAGGAGTCTAGGACACTCAGTCAGACAGTCACTGTGTTCATAGGCTACTAGCTCCTGCGTGCGGTCACTCACTGTCTGAGTGTACACACACCACCCACACTCCATTTCCTTCTGATCGCTGATTGATTATTGTAATTAGTTAGTTCTACTTACTGTTACTACTTACTCTTACTGTACTAGGAGTCTAGGACACTCAGTCACTGTGTTCATAGGCTACTAGCTCCTGCGTGCGGTCACTCACTGTCTGAGTGTACACACACCACCCACACTCCATTTCCTTCTGATCGCTGATTGATTATTGTAATTAGTTAGTTCTACTTACTGTTACTACTTACTCTTACTGTACTAGGAGTCTAGGACACTCAGTCACTGTGTTCATAGGCTACTAGCTCCTGCGTGCGGTCACTCACTGTCTGAGTGTACACACACCACCCACACTCCATTTCCTTCTGATCGCTGATTGATTATTGTAATTAGTTAGTTCTACTTACTGTTACTACTTACTCTTACTGTACTAGGAGTCTAGGACACTCAGTCACTGTGTGTTCATAGGCTACTAGCTCCTGCGTGCGGTCACTCACTGTCTGAGTGTACACACACCACCCACACTCCATTTCCTTCTGATCGCTGATTGATTATTGTAATTAGTTAGTTCTACTTACTGTTACTACTTACTCTTACTGTACTAGGAGTCTAGGACACTCAGTCACTGTGTTCATAGGCTACTAGCTCCTGCGTGCGGTCACTCACTGTCTGAGTGTACACACACCACCCACACTCCATTTCCTTCTGATCGCTGATTGATTATTGTAATTAGTTAGTTCTACTTACTGTTACTACTTACTCTTACTGTACTAGGAGTCTAGGACACTCAGTCACTGTGTGTTCATAGGCTACTAGCTCCTGCGTGCGGTCACTCACTGTCTGAGTGTACACACACCACCCACACTCCATTTCCTTCTGATCGCTGATTGATTATTGTAATTAGTTAGTTCTACTTACTGTTACTACTTACTCTTACTGTACTAGGAGTCTAGGACACTCAGTCACTGTGTTCATAGGCTACTAGCTCCTGCGTGCGGGCACTCACTGTCTGAGTGTACACACACCACCCACACTCCATTTCCTTCTGATCGCTGATTGATTATTGTAATTAGTTAGTTCTACTTACTGTTACTACTTACTCTTACTGTACTAGGAGTCTAGGACACTCAGTCACTGTGTTCATAGGCTACTAGCTCCTGCGTGCGGTCACTCACTGTCTGAGTGTACACACACCACCCACACTCCATTTCCTTCTGATCGCTGATTGATTATTGTAATTAGTTAGTTCTACTTACTGTTACTACTTACTCTTACTGTACTAGGAGTCTAGGACACTCAGTCACTGTGTGTTCATAGGCTACTAGCTCCTGCGTGCGGTCACTCACTGTCTGAGTGTACACACACCACCCACACTCCATTTCCTTCTGATCGCTGATTGATTATTGTAATTAGTTAGTTCTACTTACTGTTACTACTTACTCTTACTGTACTAGGAGTCTAGGACACTCAGTCACTGTGTGTTCATAGGCTACTAGCTCCTGCGTGCGGTCACTCACTGTCTGAGTGTACACACACCACCCACACTCCATTTCCTTCTGATCGCTGATTGATTATTGTAATTAGTTAGTTCTACTTACTGTTACTACTTACTCTTACTGTACTAGGAGTCTAGGACACTCAGTCACTGTGTTCATAGGCTACTAGCTCCTGCGTGCGGGCACTCACTGTCTGAGTGTACACACACCACCCACACTCCATTTCCTTCTGATCGCTGATTGATTATTGTAATTAGTTAGTTCTACTTACTGTTACTACTTACTCTTACTGTACTAGGAGTCTAGGACACTCAGTCACTGTGTGTTCATAGGCTACTAGCTCCTGCGTGCGGTCACTCACTGTCTGAGTGTACACACACCACCCACACTCCATTTCCTTCTGATCGCTGATTGATTATTGTAATTAGTTAGTTCTACTTACTGTTACTACTTACTCTTACTGTACTAGGAGTCTAGGACACTCAGTCACTGTGTTCATAGGCTACTAGCTCCTGCGTGCAGGCACTCACTGTCTGAGTGTACACACACCACCCACACTCCATTTCCTTCTGATCGCTGATTGATTATTGTAATTAGTTAGTTCTACTTACTGTTACTACTTACTCTTACTGTACTAGGAGTCTAGGACACTCAGTCACTGTGTTCATAGGCTACTAGCTCCTGCGTGCGGTCACTCACTGTCTGAGTGTACACACACCACCCACACTCCATTTCCTTCTGATCGCTGATTGATTATTGTAATTAGTTAGTTCTACTTACTGTTACTACTTACTCTTACTGTACTAGGAGTCTAGGACACTCAGTCACTGTGTGTTCATAGGCTACTAGCTCCTGCGTGCGGGCACTCACTGTCTGAGTGTACACACACTAAATTTACTTGTGATTACTACTGATTATTGTAACTGCTAGTTGTACTTCCTGACTGTTACTACTTACTTACTGTACTAGGGGACACTCACTCAGTCACCTCACCAACCAACCCACTCCATTAAAGTACCCCACTTTTCAGCCGCCCTTTTAAAAAACTTTTGTCTATACGCCCAAAACATTGAAGATGTCTGGAAGTGGCAGCCAGCGCGGTTTGGGCAAGGGGAAGGGCAGCAAGGGAATCAGGAGGAGAGGGAGCAGCATTGTGGCAAGCCGCGGCCGCGGGCGCGCCACCATGCACAGTTCCGCAGCAGCAGCAGCAGCGTCAGTGGCTAACATTCCTCCCATAGCCACTGGCCGTGGACGCCTTGGGCGCCGCCCAGCAGGAGCATCTGCAACTCACGCTGCAGAGACACAGCAGCAGCAGCGTGTAGCACCTGCTCCCATTTTCCTCCAGCCAGGTCGGAAACGTCCCATTGAGGAAAAGGATGCAGACACTGTGGTGCAACTCATGACGGAGGATGAGCAGCCCGCCATCAGCTCTGCATCCGAGGCCTCCACCCTCACCACCACCACCACCCCTGTTCGCAGCAGCCGCCCAGCAGGGTCTGGGGAGGAGGCCAGTTCACCGTCACTCGCCGACCTGTCATTCAGCAGTCTTTTGACCCCAGGCATCATGAGTAAATTGTCTGCTGTTGTTGGCGATCTTGAGGAGGAGATGCTGATGGGCACTTTGGGGGATCAGGGATTGGACAGCAAGACTGTGGCGACAGTCAAGCAGCCCATCCATGCATCAGGAGAGGAGTTTGGGGGGTCCTCATCCCAGCAGGACATGTTTCAGGAGGGGGAGGATGATGATGACCCGGTGACAGACAGAGACTGGGTGCCACCACCTCCAGGGGATGTCGTCCTCAGCAGCTCTGAGGAGGAGGAGGAGGATGCTCTTGTGGGCCTTGCAAGGAGGCGCATCATTGCAAGCATTGGCAGCAGCAGTAGGCAGGTCCCACAGCCTGCTGGTGTCTCAGGCTCAGCAGCAGCAGCAGCAGCATCTGCCAGTACCACCACCAGCCGCACCCAAGCCCCCCAAGCCCCCCCCCCAACCACCACAGGGAGACAGGCAGCAGCGCTTCCATGCCGTAGGGGGATGTTTAAGTCACCAATCTGGCGATATTTCACCATGCCCACTGTGTACAGCAAGTACGCCACTTGCAACCACTGTCAGCGGAAGTTGAGCAGAGGTGCAGACCCCTTAAAGTTCTGCACCAGCTCGCTCATCAACCACCTTGCGGCTAAACATTTCCACCAGCATGAGGAGTTCCAGAGGCTGAAGGCATCTGGTGCTGGCAGTGGCACCACACCCATCACTGCACAGCCTTCAGCAGCAGCAGCAGCAACAGCAGCCACCCGCCCTCCTGCTCCTCCAGCAGCACCAGCAGGAGTGCGGAAACGCACTGCTCCTCCCCCCTCTGCAACTCCTGCCGCCGACACTGAGGCCTGTTCTGGCAGCCAGTCCTCAGTGGCCTCCTCCGCTGTGTCTGCTGATTCCCGTGCCAGCAAAAGGCCACGCCAGAGCCTTTTGAGCGAGTCCTTCCAGGGGGTGGTTAGGGCTCTGCCTCCCAGCAGCCGTCGCGTGCGGCAGCTGAACGGCTTGCTGGCACGGGCCATGTGCTCCCAACTCCTGCCGTACACGCTCGTGCAGGAGGGGAGCGACATTCGTGCGCTGCTTGCTTGCGCAGCCCCAGACTGGCAGCTCCCCAGCAGACACTTCTTTGCCCGCAAGGCCATTCCTGCACTGCACCGCTTTGTGATGGCCAATGTGGAGCGAGGGCTGGAGCACGCGGTTGGTGAAAGGGTCCACGTCACCATGGACTCCTGGAGCAGCCGCTTCGGGACAGGCCGCTACCTGTCCTTCACTGTCCACTGGGTCAGCTTGGTGGAAGGGGGTGAGGATGGGAGAGCAGCAGCGGGCACAGCAGCAGCAGCAACACAGTGGGTGGTGCCACCCCGCAGGGTCAGGGGAACTGCAGCAGGTTCCTCCGATCCTCTGCCATCCTCCGGCACACCTGGCCAAACCCCCCGCCTCAGCAGCAGCGTGAAGGCCCGCCACTGCCAAGCGCTGCTGCACTTGGTCAGCCTTGGGAAGACCAAGCTGACGGCAACCCATGTGTTGGCCAAACTCCAGGAGCAGGAGAGGATTTGGCTGACCCCCAGAGGCCTCAGAGTCGGAGAGGTGGTGGCCGACAATGGGGCCAATCTGGTTGCCGCAATAGACAGGGGAAACCTGACCCACATCCCCTGTCTTGCCCACGTGCTGAACCTGGTGGTGCAGAAGTTCCTGCGCACCTACCAGGGGATGGGCGAACTGCTGGAAACGGCAAGGAATGTTGTGCGTCACTTCCGGCGCTCGGCTGCAGCCTGTGCGAGCCTGGAAGACGTGCAAAAGGAGCTGGATCTGCCACGTCATCGGCTGATCCTTGACGTTCCGACTCGCTGGAACTCCACCCTGGCGATGTTGGAGCGTCTGGTTGAACAGAGGCACGCTGTCAAACAGTACCTTGCCCTGGCCACTGTTTCCGCAGCTCAGAGAAGGGACAAGACCAGCAACATCCCGTCCATCGTCCCCGATGATGACTGGAGGCACATGCAGCAGGTGTGCTTTGTGCTGGCTCCCTTCCTGCAGGCCACAAACATGGTGAGCAGGGACCATGCTATGGTCTGCGAGTGGGTGCCCCTGGTTTCTCTGCTGAACAGGGCCCTCGATGCTTTGCTGGAACAGGGAGCGGCAGCCTTGGACCAGCAGGAGCGGCAACCAGCTGCGCAGTCCACCTCTGAGGGGGAGGAGGAGGAGGACTTGGTGGAGGTCCCTGACCTGGCTGCTGATGAGGGGGATCAGCACAGCGCAGCTGAGTTGGTGCGGGGGTGGAGAGAGGATGAGGCGGCAGAGGAGGAGGATGAGGACAGCACTGCCGTCGATGTGCCAGCAGACGTGGCCCGCCTCTTCCCAATGGCAGCGCACATGCTGACGTGCCTGCGCAGGGACCCCAGGGTGATCCAGATGAAGCAGAGGGAGGACATCTGGATCAGCATGATGTTGGACCCATGCCTCAAGGGGAAGTTGAGCCAGTTCCTGCCGCCTGCAGGAGGAGACCCAGCGCAACAAATAAGGAGCTTGCAGCAGGCCCTTGTTGAGCGCTTGGAGGAAGCCTTCCCCCAGCCTTCCACCCCCACTGTCCAGCAGCCAGCACAGAGGCAGCAGCAGGTGCCTGCATCCAGCAGCAGCAAGCGCCCCACAGACCTGCTGTCTCTCAGCCACGAGCTCTACAGGACTGTAGAGGCTCCGGCAGCAGTGACTAGAGAGGAGATGCATGCAGCAGCATCCTCCTCCGGTCACAGCCAGCGCCTGACCCGCATGGTGGCTGACTACATGGGGTCGTACAGCGGTCTTGACAGCGATGCCCCTGTTGATCCCATGGAGTATTGGGTCAAGCGCATGGAGATCTGGAGCGAGCTGGCGCAGTACGCCCTGGAAGTGCTGTCCTGCCCCCCTTCCAGCGTGCTGTCCGAGCGCTGCTTCAGTGCAGCTGGTGGCGTGGTCACCGAGAAACGCTCACGTCTGTCTCACAAGTCTGTGGACAGACTGACGTTTCTCAAGATGAACCAGGCGTGGGTGGAAGGCGAGTTCCTGGCCCCTGTTGTCGGTGAGAGGGGGACATGAACTGGCTGCCGGAACCATCGTTAATGTGCCTTACCACCCTTTACCACCTCCTGGCTCCTGCTCACTAAGCCAGCCTGGTTCACTTTGACTATTACGTCGCCTGCAGCCACACATTTTACACCTACAGTGGGCTGCTGTGTACTGCCCTTCTGCTGTCTGTCTGTGTTTCCCACTGCCAGGGTACACAGAATTACCTTCTTCTGCTGCCACTCTGCCACCAGCTATTACGTCAAACAATAGCTATATTGGTTGCAAAACCAAAACCAAACAAACCATTAAAAAAAATAAAAGGTTTAATTTTTCGGAGGTGCCCGGGTTGAAAACTGTGTTGTCCCAGTTGTGTATTGGACACAATGTGGGCTGCACGACCGCTGTCTGGGACCTCCTGTTGTGTTTATTTACAGCCCTGGTATCACCGCTAGGTACCAGGGCTATTATGTCACGCTGCCTACCTGCTGCCACACTCACACTGCTCCTCCACACCTCCTCCTGCTGCTGCTGCAGCTGTCTGTCTGTGTTTCCCACTGCCAGGGTACACAGATGATTTACCTTCTGCTGCCACTCTGCCACCAGCTATTACGTCAAACAATAGCTGCTCGCCTACTCCTCCATTCCTCCTCCTGCTGCTGCTGTCTGTCTGTGTTTCCCACTGCCAGGGTACACAGAATTACCTTCTTCTGCTGCCACTCTGCCACCAGCTATTACGTCAAACAATAGCTATATTGGTTGTAAAACCAAAAACCAAAAAACCATTAAAAAAAAAAAAAGGTTTAATTTTTCTGAGGTGCCCGGGTTGAAAACTGTGTTGTCCCAGTTGTGTATTGGACACAATGTGGGCTACACGACCGCTGTCTGGGACCTCCTGTTGTGTTTATTTACAGCCCTGGTATCACCGCTAGGTACCAGGGCTATTATGTCACGCTGCCTACCTGCTGCCACACTCACACTGCTCCTCCACACCTCCTCCTGCTGCTGCTGCTGCTGTCTGTCTGTGTTTCCCACTGCCAGGGTACACAGATGATTTACCTTCTGCTGCCACTCTGCCACCAGCTATTACGTCAAACAATAGCTGCTCGCCTACTCCTCCATTCCTCCTCCTGCTGCTGCTGTCTGTCTGTGTTTCCCACTGCCAGGGTACACAGAATTACCTTCTTCTGCTGCCACTCTGCCACCAGCTATTACGTCAAACAATAGCTATATTGGTTGTAAAACCAAAAACCAAAAAACCATTAAAAAAAAAAAAGGTTTAATTTTTCTGAGGTGCCCGGGTTGAAAACTGTGTTGTCCCAGTTGTGTATTGGACACAATGTGGGCTGCACGACCGCTGTCTGGGACCTCCTGTTGTGTTTATTTACAGCCCTGGTATCACCGCTAGGTACCAGGGCTATTATGTCACGGCGAGCTGCCTGCCTCATTGACTGCCTGCTGCCACACACTCATCCTCCTCCTCCTGCTGCTGAATTTACCTCCTGCTGTCTTTGTGTTTCCACTGCCAGGGAGCACATACAATGGCGCTTCCAACATGCGTGCGCCCACCAGCTATTTGTTACGCTCAAAAATAGCTGCATTTCTTTAAAAAAAAATTGAAAAGAGAAATACGTGAAGATGATGAAGAAGAAGATGAAAAAGAAGAAGAAGAAGATGAAGAAGAAGATGAAGAAGAAGATGAAAAAGAAGATGAAAAAGAAGAAGAAGATGAAGAAGATGAAGAAGAAGAAGATGAAGAAGAAGAAGATGAAGAAGAAGAAGAAGATGAAGAAGATGAAGAAGAAGAAGATGAAGAAGAAGAAGAAGAAGAAGAAGATGAAGAAGATGAAGAAGAAGAAGATGAAGAAGATGAAGAAGAAGAAGATGAAGAAGAAGAAGATGAAGATGAAGATGAAGATGAAGAAGAAGAAGAAGAAGAAGAAGAAGAAGATGAAGAAGAAGAAGATGAAGAAGATGAAGATGAAGAAGATGAAGAAGAAGATGAAGATGAAGATGAAGAAGATGAAGAAGAAGATGATGAAGAAGAAGAAGAAGAAGAAGAAGAAGATGAAGAAGATGAAGATGAAGAAGATGAAGAAGAAGATGAAGATGAAGATGAAGAAGATGAAGAAGAAGATGATGAAGAAGAAGAAGAAGAAGAAGAAGAAGAAGAAGAAGATATAGAAGAAGAAGATCTAGATGAAGAAGAAAGATAAAGAAGAAGAAGAACAAGTATATACAGTAACACTACTGAACAAAATTTAGGACACAACTTCTCTTTCCACATTTTTTTTTAAAGGAACATCCCCACATAATCACTTGCTGTTGTTACTTGGAAAAAAAGATGTTTCTTGCATCATTCACCCTCAAAACAAGTGTTGGAAGCTATTTAAGGCCAATTCGAATAGTCAGCTCGAATAGTGAGCTCGAATACCGACTCGAATAGTGAGCTCGAAGTCCGAGGTCGAATCGAATAGTAAAAATTATTCGACTCGAATATTCGACTGACCTCGAATAATTTACTATTCGAATTCGACCAAACTCGAATTTTAAAAAGGGGTATTTGAGCATCACTACTTATCAACTCAGCTTGGATAGCAGGAAAAGTGTTCTCTGACTGAGTAACATTTAAGTCATGTATAATTACATTTATGTTTGCAGAAAAATTGTTAAACTTTATGTCAGTGTACAGAAAGTGTGTTTTTCATTGTTAGTCAGGAACCACTCCGATGAATGCTTTTTATAAGTCGAAAAGTCACTGTTTACTCATGTCTAAGTTTGCCAATGAATGATCTCATCCAGAATCAAAATACATACTCATTGTTTTTCAAAAAGTATGACTAATGAAATATGACTGCCAAAATTAGTGTATCGCAAAATCACAATCCAAAAAAGACACATAAATGTTGAAGAAATTGTTGTGGCTAGTGGATAAGGAATACCTTTAAACTACCATTACACACGTGCATACTGCCATAGTACTGAAGCTTGTCAACATTTCTTAAATTGATATGTTGGCCCAGTATGTACAATTTATTTATGGCCACTTAGGAATAAAGTTTCATTTCAAGTTGTGAAATTAAACCTTGGGCTTCCCGGCTTACATAATATTTAGGGATGATACACTAGTTTCACTAAGGATGGACATAATCACTGGCTGGATGAGGTATTGTAATCTGGAAGCAGGGTGATGTGGTGGTGGTGGGTCAGTGCTCTTACTTTTCTACGATTCCAATCCATTCAACTTCGGGCTGGAGTTCTTCAAGGACAACTATCTTGAAATAAGTAGGCAGTAAACATCTGACAGAACCGACGGCTTTTGGCACAATCCATCACCGTCATGGGGTGATTCTCATGGATTTCTTTGTTTTCAAAAGCATTTCATGAACAGCAGTTGAACTGCCAAAATGGCAAGATACCAGCCGGTCTCCCTACTCACTTGCACACTATGTTGTCAGTTATATTTTTAAACTGTTGTTCAGTAAATGCTGTTGAAAACAAATAAAGCCTTGAGAATCACCCCTAAAAACAGGTAGACTGGCCCAAAACCTGTCATCTGTAACATGTTAACTGCCGAGTTTTTTCTAGATAGTGTTCCTTTAATTTCTTCCTTCTGTCTGTATTGTTTTCCTCCTATAACTCATTCTTCTAGACTACCATACGATACATGCACTACAACGTCCGCAAATCAATACACTGCATCAAATACCATGTAAAAGGTTTAATAATGTAACGCACAAGCAAAATCTAATTTTGCATTAAGTAAGGTGTTACATATTTATTGAATGTTTTCTAGATGCAACGTTATACACATCGATAAGACTTTCTCAAAAGCAAAATTTGATGTGGTAAATTATGAGAAACTTTGTACACTGTTTGATAAAGGTAGTTGAATAGAGGGCAATACAGACATAGGACTTTTGTATGATGTACATTGTGTGCACGTACAGTCTTTGTCAGATAACTGACAACACAATATACTCTGTGCATCGAAGAGGAAGATGTTGGCGCTATATACATAATGAAAATTAGCAATAACGATAAAAACACTTCTCAAAGAACCTCTACTATATCATTGTAACTATCAAATTTACTACATCGCATGTTAGTTCCCTGGGCCTTGTAGTGGCAATCAATATTTGTAATAAATATTGACTTTTAACAAAAACTGTGTACAGAAAACAAACTGGCCAGTGGTCACTGGCCAGCAGATGATTTGAAAGTGGAATTTTTTTCACATTAAACACTCGGTACAACTTTTATTTCCCCCCCACACACACAAAAAAAGAGTTAAGTTAGTACTGTTATAAATATGTGGATACATTCTGTCTTGTGTGTACTTCTTTGTACAACAGTACATTTTACTTACACACAGTTGTGCCACTTTGACCAGATTCTGGCCTGCCGGAAGACTGCTGTCGGCTTCCGCGCCTGCGGCTACGAAGTCGCGCAGAGATAGATGCTACGATAAAAAGAAAACATGGTATCATGCAACTTTTTTTTTTTTTTCTTGGAGAGGAAAAAAAAAACATAGTTCTGTGCAAAATTAAATTATGTACTAATCTCCTTCCTTACAGACGTACCACTTTCATTTGATTAATGTTAAAACTTTGTTATAAAATACTTACATGCCACAGACAGGCTCCGGCCACGGGCACGCCTTTGCCCACGGCGCTGCCGACTTCTTGATCTGTGGCTGGTGCTGGGTCCAGCCTCCTCATCATTATCTTCAGGGGAGGGGACAGCAGCAGGATCCAATCCCTGTCTGGAAGAGGGAGGAGCAGAGGCACGACGGGACCGCCTGCGTCGCTGAGACCCATCCACTAAAAAAAAATGTGAGATTGTTTTAAAAATACAGATGGAAGAAGATATTACCTAAGGTTAAACAGTGCATTGCATAACAATAAGAGTATAAAGCCACTGATACATTGGAAAATCGTGAGGATTAACAAGGTTGAAAAAAAATTACACATCCCGCTACATATATGAAAAAAACATTTGTTACTTACACTCAAGGTCAGACTTTATTTTCTCCACCGCACGTGGGGTCTTGGACTTAAAGTCAGACCACATTGTCTGAATTTTTTTAACCGACCACGTGCGGTGGTAAGTAGTCTGAAGGACCCGCAGCAGCCGGTCCATCACCTCCCTCTTCGCCGCCCTCTTCGCAGTGTCATACCCCCCCCCCCCCCGTAACATAGTCTGCAACATAAAAAAAAATAAAAAATTAATGATCAACAACCTTTACAATACATACATCTCTTGCTATGGTACTAACAACACTGCTGAAAGTAAATTAAATGTTGAATTGACTTATTATCAGTATTATCAACTGTGTGAACAATACAAGGAGATTATCTGTAAGTGAATTTTAAATCAAAGTTATGAGAGCCTAAAAGAACGATGTTGAGTTGACTTGAGTGTGTGTGGGGCGTAGTTGTGTAGTCTGAACATTAAGCCCTTCCATTGCAAATCTTCGGGGTACTACAGGGAGTGCAGAATTATTAGGCAAATGAGTATTCTGACCACATCATCCTTAGACCTCTTTACCACGAACTGTTGAGCTGTGTGCTCAGCAAGCAGTTACCAGGCAGCAGTGAGCAGTTGCCAGGCAGCAGCCAGCAGGGAGCACTTACCAAGCGTCAGCGAGCGGTTGTGAGAGTTTGAAAGGCATTTCACTGCCTATCAACAGTTCGTGGAAAAGAGGCCTCATGCATGTTGTCTTACTCCAAACTGTATAGGTTCAAAAGCCTACTACCAATTAAGCATATTAGGTGATGTGCATCTCTGTCTGTAATTAGAAGGGGTGTGGTGTAATGACATCAAAACCCTGTATCAGGTGTGCATAATTATTAGGTAACTGCCTTTCCTTTGTCAAAATCGGTCAAAAGAAGTACTTGACAGGCTCAGAAATGTCCAAAATCGATGAGATATTTTGCTGAGGGATGCAGCACTCGTACAATTACAAAGCTTCTGAAGCGTGATCATCGAACAATCAAGCGTTTCATTCAAAATAGTCAACAGGGTCGCAAGAAGCGCCTGGAAAAATAAAGGCTGGGCCAAGAAATATATCAAGACTCATTGTCCTAAGGTTTTATAGACTGATGAAATCAGAGTGAGTCTTCTTGATGGGCCACAGGGACAGATGGATGGGCCCGTGGCTGGATTGGTAAAGGCCAGAGAGCTCCAGTCCGACTCAGATGCCAGCAGAGTGGAGGTGGAGTACTGGTTTGGGCTGGTATTTATCACTGGAGAGAGATGTTATATTGGTTTCACAGGTAAAATTAAATAATTGAAATGGGTATATATTTGTTTTTGTTAAGTTGCCTAATAATTGTGCACAGTAAAAGTCATCTGCACACACAGATATCCCCCTAAAATCGCAAAAATTAAAAACAAAATAAAAACTACTTCCAAAAATATTCAGCTTTGATATTAATGAGTTTTTGGGTTCATGGATTAATACAGTAAGGAAAAATATTAAAAAAATTACTTTAATGATGAAGGTTTTCTCCTTCTTTCTTAGTCGCCGAGTGTTGGACGACCTGCTCCTCCCACCGTCAGCGGCTTCAGCTGCAGACGCCCTGCTCCTCCCATCATCAACGGCTTCAGCAGCAGCAGCCATCTAGAAGTCAATGAAAAATAACATTGAAAAATATAATATGTTTTTGCACATACGAAAACATTTTTCTGATCAAAACATGTTTAATTGCTATGAGTTTTCTGTTTAGAGACAAAGACAGCAACATAGCATTATATAATATAGTCTGTACAATGACTATTGTATAAATGCTTATCTATAGAGATGTCCCGAACGGTTCGCCGGCGAACGGTTCAAGCCGAACTTCCGGGTGTTCGGCATTGTGGCGAAACGCGAACTATCCAGGAAGTTCGATTCACCCTATAATGCTCCATTACGGTCAACTTTGACCCTCTACATCACAGTCAGCAGGCCCAATGTAGCCAATCAGGCTACGCTATCCCCTGGAGACAATGCCCCCCTAATAAAAAGCAGGCAGCGGCGGCCATTACGCTGACTCGTGTGCCTGCTTTAGTGAGTGTAGGGCGAGCTGCTGCAGACTGTCTCTCATAGGAAAATATAAGTTATGCTCCTTGCTTGTTAAGTTGCTCCTGGCTAATTGATGTCGCTATAACAGCCCCCCACAACAGTTCTTTTGCGAACTAATCCTCTTTTTTTTTTTTATGTTGATTTGAATTGAACTGTATATATTACTGCACTTGTGTTACTGCTGGCTGCCAAAGCTGTTGCAATTTATACTGCCTGCTGCCACCACTGTTAGGCCCACCACACACATCCCAGTGACTATTAGCAGTGTAACAACCTTATCAGTGCACTTGTCTACCGCTGACAGCCGCTGCAAATCATACTGGCTGCCACTGCCAGGCCCACCACATCCAGTTACTAACTGTATCAGTAGTGTAATACCCATTATTACTGCACTTGTGTTGATGCGACAGCCGTTGCAATTCATACTGCATACACAAACAGCTGTTTGCAGTGTGTTATACAGTGAGTTTGGTGTGTCAGTGTGAAGCAGTACACTAATTAATTATACTACCTGATTGATGTATACACATGCAATATGTTTTAAAACACTTTAGGCCTGTCATTTAGCACTCAAGGTGATTTCTGCCCTTACAAAGCTGCTTTGCGTCAATTCCAGATTTTTCCCGGGGACTTTTGGCATGTATCCCGCTCCTCCACCTGGGGTTGTAGGTGTTAGACCCTTTAAAAGATGTTTAGCATCACTTTTATGGCCATAGTAATGTTTTTTACATTTTGCAATTCGCCTCCCCATTGAAGTGTGTTGTGGTTTGTGGAAGTTTGCGCTAATCGAACCTTACGCGGAAGTTCGCGGACCGAAAATCGGCGGTTCGCGACATCTCTACTTATATAGTTACAAATCACTACTACGGAAGGGGATATCTATTATCTACTACTTTCATATGCTTCTACAGTGCTAGAAATTACGGACGTGGCTAGGAATCTGTAATGAATAAGAAAATTACCGTTGTGGCGGAATACAGCACTGCCGCTGCTTTCTCCTCTGGGAACGCGGAGGGAGAGTTGGTGTCATCTGGAGCTGGCGACGTGCGGTGTTCTGCCTTGTCCACACTGCATAGGAGGACTCGGCATACACGCGCGCGCGATCAACGCAGCTGTCTTCTTTATGCGTTGAGAAGGAATATCAGCTGACAAGACGGTCAGCTGACTTCGGGACATGCCTGTCTGATAACGGAGATTGGCTGGGAGATCATGGTCGGGGATTGTAAATATACTCTGACATATAAGGCCGCCGCTCACAGTTGCCAATTGTCTACTGTTGCGAATGCACACATAGCACTCAGACCTAGTAGTCAGATCATAGTGCAGTGGAGTAAAAATGGGAGAAAAAACGGCCTATCTGCACATAGCTTAGCTAGTATTGTTTGTTATTTTATGATCTACTCAGATCCTAGTGCACCACTGAACCTGGGAGGAAACCGGCCTATCTGCACATACAAAAATAGCACTGCACTTTGTGGGAAGATCAGCGAACAATCTTACTGCATTTTGTGGGCACATGTTTCAACCAATCGGACTGCACTTGTGCGCACGTTACGACCAATCTGACTGCACTTTGTGGGAACATCAAGGATCAATCTTACTGCTATTTGGGCACATGTTTTTCAACCAATCTGAATGCACTTGTGGGCACAGGTTTCAATCAATCTGACTGCATTTTTTTGGACACATCTGCAAACAATCTGAGTGCACTTGTGGGCAAATCTGCTGCCAATCTGGTTGTACTCTGTGGGGGTTGTTGTGTCGGTCTGCCGGCCCTCCTCCACCATGGGCTCTGGAAAAATAAAAAAGGCCCAACATGCCCAGCTTGCCCGCGAAGGGAACTTCATGCCGTGAAAGTGCATGCCACAAATCGCCATCAAATGCAACATGATAATATCCTATCGGCTAAGTTTCCACTGTTGCATCACAATTTTGCCGGCATTCCCCCGCAGATAAAAACGCATGCGGATGCGATTTTGCATGCGTTTTAACCACAATTTCGCGTGCAATTTTAACCAGGACACTGCCAAATTAACCATGACACTGCCAGGGTAGTTTAAGATTAGAAAAGGTGCGAAATCGCACGCAAAATCGCGGGGGAAAACTAATGCAAGAAAACGCATGCGTTTTTCCTATTAAATACATTAGCGGCGATTCGCACGGATTCCAGACGCACGCAAAATCTGCAATACCGTCGTGCAGATTTGGCCCGCCGCCAAATCAAGCACGCACGACGCACGCGTGCAAACAGCCCCAGCCACTTCAATACACTAAGCAAATGTGCATGTAGACGTCGCATGCGAATTCGCTATGGTGGAAACAGGGCCATATACAAATGATGTACAGGTCAGGGAGGGTCAAAAACAAAAATGGTAACATTTCTCTAACTAAAACAAAATGGACTAATTGCATTCATCACATCATAAACATATATGTAAAAGTATACTACTCACTTACCACAATAACAGTTTGCAGTGCAGACAGTCTCTCAGGTCACTCTCACTGGGCCACTCCAAACACTGCATGGGCTGGAAGTAAAGAATGACGAACTTCCGCAACGGTACCTCCGCCCCCAGCGCACGTGGGCGGAATTCCGGAATTTTTTTACGGAAGTACGCTGTTAACACATTTGAGACTATATACAACAATTTTATTGACTTTACACTCTTAAAACAATCTCCATATCATCATAAAAGGCAGAAGAAACCAAAAACAATCAGTAAACGTGAAAAAAAAAACGGATTGAGTTACGCTTACGTAAATTACGGAAGTCCGCATAATATACATTTCTGAAGTCCGTATACCGTTGGAATTCCACGGAATTCCGCGGAACAGCTCCGTATACCGCCGGAATGACCCGGTAGCGGAATTCCGGATCGACGGAACACGGAATTACCACGGAATCGGAATTCAGCAATAACGACCATGCCTGCTAGGGTGCTAGAAAAGCAATAACAATCAGCCAGGAGCAAACTAAGCAGCCAAGAACCTAACTAATCTGTCCCTACAAGAACAAGTCTGCAGCAGCTGTCCCTTTCCTCTCACTAGCAGGCACACGAGTGAGTGTAATGGCCGCCGGACCCTGCCTTATATAAGGGGGGGTGGGGCTCCAGGGCTTACTGTAGCCTGAATGGCTACAATGTGCCTGCTGACTGTGATGCAGAGGGTCAAAGTTGACCCTCATAGTGCATTATGGGGCGAATCAAACTTCCGGAAAAGTTCACCTGGCGCAGGCGAACGCGAGCCCCCAATGTTCGCCTGGAACCGTTCGCCGGCGAACCGTTAGCTACATCTCTAGAGGGCGATGTGTAATGAAATATTCCCAAGATTTTAACAACATTTGTATGGATGGGAAATGAGTTATGGGCGGTTTTGCTCCCATTAAAAAAGTTACTAATAGGTCTCTAAGATTAACACCCATCAACTGGGATTCAAGTTTAACCCAAGGTTTTTCTAAGGCCTGGATCAACCAATGTTGTTATGATCGCTTCTGCAGCGTTTACTGCTGACTGCACTGGTATTGCAAACCAAGCAGTTCTAATGTCATTACATGCATTTGCTTGCATAGTTTGGTTTGCACTTAAACTAGTTGCTGATTCCATCTGCAGTCGCTCTGAAGTTTATGACAGTTTAATATGCTTTTGTGTAAACAAACATTGTCTGCTGCAGTGGAGGGGCGGTCCCTTTCCTGCAGGCTGCATATCATTGTCTGCCTTTTCCTGCTATCAGCCTGTGATTAATTACCATTCACTTGTGTGGGAATCTGCAGGTCTGCTCCCATTGGATGACCTCAGTATAAAGAACTGCTTCCTGCAATGCCTCATGGGCTATCATAGTTTCAGACTCTATCTGTTACTCTGCTCGTGCCCCACCTCGTTCCTGGTCCGTGTGGACTGCGCTGACTCCTGCGAAGGGGTCAGCGAGTCCTCCTAGTTCTGCTCTTGTTCTAGAAGTTGCTACTTGCTTGTCTTGTGTCATATATTGGTTCATCGCCAATATATACGCATACTTGCGCATTTTGTTATTTTCCTTGTATTCGTGTTACGTTAATATATCAGTGTCGCTGATATATACGTACACGAACTGTTTATTTCCTGTGTTCAGCTAGTCAGTTTTCCAGCACGTTTTGGTAGTTTGCGCGTATCGTGAACACCCGTGCTGAGCTAGTTATCCTGTTCCTGGTCCTGTTTGTGGATTGCGTTCATCTCTGCGAAGAGATAACGAATCCTTCTGAATCCTGTTCCTGGTCCTGTTTGTGGATTGCGTTCATCTCTGCGAAGAGATAGCGAATCCTTCTGAGTCCTGTTCCCTGTATTACTTCAGTCTTAGTCAGAGTTCCTGCTTATGTCATATATCGGTTCATTGCCAATATATACATATGTTAGTCAGACGTTACGAATAGTTTCATTGATAGCTGTAATTGTAATACGCTAGGAAAACATACTTATTGTATATTTATCTGTGTTACGTTCATCTATCTCGATCCTGCTATTTCCTGTCTCTCCTGTCCTGTCTTTGTGAGGCACGCCATCGCCGCATCGCATTGGCTGCCTCATTCCAGTCTGTCTGGTTTTTGGACGCTTGCTGTCGCTAAGTAATCGCTAGCTAGCAAGCGTTCATTCTGTCTACCTGTCCTGA
Source organism: Hyperolius riggenbachi (assembly GCF_040937935.1). Lineage (NCBI taxonomy): Eukaryota > Metazoa > Chordata > Amphibia > Anura > Hyperoliidae > Hyperolius > Hyperolius riggenbachi. The sequence continues at coordinate 193,246,892 of NC_090652.1, read as the reverse complement.
TCTCCTCAGTCCTGGTTTATGCGCTCAGCGCTACCTTGCGCTGAGACGTTATTACGAAAGTGTTTGTGGCTGTTCAGATCTGCACCGGCTCTGTGCACCACAATCTCCTATTGGAGTCAGTCCTCTCCTCCACTAAACTGGGGATATCCTGATCCCTTGTGCTGGTGTGTGTACCTCCTTCACGTCAGCTTATGTGTTGTATGCTGACTGTGGAGATTACACCCCCAAGCTTAACAAATGTCTAGCCATCTCTAAATTGGATACATAATAATATAATTCAATGTTAGGTAAGCCCAAGCCTCCGTCTGATTTCGCAAGAGCCACGACTTGAAATGGAGTCCGAATTTTTTTCCTATTCCATATAAAATTACTTATACACTTTTTGACATCAGAAAACCAAGATGTTGGTACTAGTATGTGTAAGGTGCGGAGAATATAGAATATTTTAGGTAAAAGAAATAATTTAAAGGCCGCTATTCATCCTGACCATGAGAGCCAGAATCGGCATGGCTGAACAGTCTTTTCGTATGTCTGCTAAAAGGGGACTATAATTGTACTTGAATAAATCAGATGATATTCTCGTTAATTGTATGCCAAGATATGATACTGCCCCCTCTGCCCAGGAAAATTTATACTTTGTCTTAAGATGGAGTTTAGTGGCAGGGGAAATATTAAGGCCCATGACAAATGATTTATGTTGGTTGAGTTTATAAAGGGAGGCTGCTGAGAAGTTTTGTAAATCTTTTATTAGATGGGGTAGCGAAGATTCAGGTTTTGTTAGCAATAACGCCACATCATCTGCAAGCATACTGATAAGATGTTCAGTACCATTTATATTAACTCCCGCGATCTGCGGGTTGGCTCGAATTTTTTGGTCAATAGTCTCCATTAGTAGCAAGAGATAATTGGGGATAGAGGACATCCCTGTCGGGTCCCGTTGGATATACAGAAATATTTGGATATGAAACCTACTGCATTTACCCGTGCAGATGAGGCAGTATTCAGTGCCAAGATGGCTGAAAGTATTGTACCTGAAAAAACACATTTTGTCAATGTAGTGTGATGATTTGCTCAGCTGCCTGTGCAGGCAGGCAGCTTTTTGACCATTGTGTAGGTTTGCATGCTGCAGGACTCTGGAAAGAAGAGCTTCTGTCAGTTTTGCAGCTTTTGCTTGCTGAGGAATTTGCATACGTTGTCATGCAAATTGCCTGGCCACATTCATTGGATGTGTGTACTATAAGTACTATGTGTGTCCCACAATGCTTGGCTGTTCATAAGGATTTCGTCCTATGTAACACTCCTGGTGGGGTGTCAGCCATGCTCTTGGTTTGAAGATCAGCTTAGAGTAATTCCTGGAAACTGTGCTAGGCAGATTTCCCTAGTGCAGTTAGGATTGTTTATCTGTTTTGTTTGTCTATTGCAATTGTCCTGTCCCAGCGGTGGTCGATAGGAAGTCGTTCTGATCTCTGTTCTTGGAGCATAGCTGGTGCAGCGGTTGCTACCAGCTATCTCTTCTGTTCTGCTTCTCTGGATCGCGCTAGCCACTTTTCGCTAGCGCTGTGGATCCTTCTGTTCTGTCTCCTGGGATCGCGCTAGCCACTTTTCGCTAGTGCTGTGGATCCTTCTGTTCTGCTACTCTGTACCTGGATCGCGCTAGCCACTTTTCGCTAGTGCTGTGGATCCTATCTCTCGCTTGTCCCTGTTTTCGTGTGTCTGTCTTGTCTGCTACGACCGCTTGCTGGAGGCTCGGTGAGGTAACCGTTAAGCAAGCGTTCACGTCCCCTGTTTCATGTTTGTCTGTCGATGGTTAGTTAGGCGTGCTTGTCTCTGTTGTGCTTATCACGTGGAGACCGCGCATAACCGCGTGCACTGTTGCGAATGAGTGCGGTGTTCGCGGTTAGCTAGCGTTTGTTATTTTCTGCATCTTCTCATTGTATTATTTGCTGTGCCTTTGCTACCCTCGTATTCTATTCTGATCTGCCCTGTGTCACGTCTGGCGATCGCACCTCTCGCGATCGCGTTCCTATTTCATATCTGCTGTTGTGTGTACGCGGTCGCGGGGTGGCGACTGGATTGGCGCACACACATACAACCTGTCCCTTTGCTCGTTCTCATTCGCAATCTCCCCTCTTGCAATTGCGTTCTGCGCTTCGTACAATTCCTGTCTGGCATTTGTGGAGTTACAGAGGATTGGTTCCTCTGAACTCCCCAGCGCCATCTGCCGACAGGAATTTCCCTCTACAGGTGCATAGCACCTTTTGCTGGGTGCCTGCAAATATAAGCTTGTGGAGGATTTCCGCCGTGTCAGCGCACGCGTTGTGCGCTGATCACGGAGAAAGTTCCACAATCGTTACAGTATGACCAGCCCAACCCAAAACCCCAGTGTAGACGGAATTTCCGATTTGTACGATTTTGTCGAATATGGCTCTTGTACCTTTAAGAGATTTAAAAAACTTGAACCTGAATCAGCAGACGAATTTTTGTCTGAGTGTACGAAACTGTTAGCGAACCCTGAATTCCAATGCACCCCAGTGTCTACCTGGGCCCCCCAAATGGTCTACATTCTGTTGGGGGGCGAAATGTCAATGTGGGCTTATGATGTGTGAGTCAAAGACCCCTGGAATTCTTGGCCTTTTTAATTCACAATTGGCTGAGATTACCTCAATTACCATACCCCCTTAATGAGTTGTTGTCAGCAGCTCAATCAGCTGTTCCATCTACTCTTTTATCCATAAAGCCGCCATCCAAAGCCTCTAAGTCTAAACGTAAAAGATCTAGGAAGGCTTCCCAGCGGAAAGATCCGTTGCCCATAGCAACCACAAATAAAGAGGTTATTTCTGTCAAGTCTGAAATGGGCAAAACCATGCAGTATGATAATGATGTTTATAATGCATCTGCTGATCAGTTTCCAGGTTTTTTGCCCCAATCCAAAGCTTATGTGGATCCTGCTATAGGTAGGATCGCACACTACATTAAAGCAGTTAAAAAAATCTGTTCTTGTTCCTGAACTCCACCCCTATGGAGATTATCTGGATACTGGCCTGTTTGAACCCCCATTTGCTTCCTGGGATGTTGGGGCCTTGCTGGAGGAACTCGATTTTGATTGGAAAGCCTTTTGCGATTTTTACATCGCAAAAAGCGAAGATGTCTTGAATGCTTGTCTCGATTCTATGTACCTTCTGATTGATTCCGATGAATGTGACAAGGATGATGTGGATCTGGTGATCTATGTATGGCAAATGATTTTGGATGAATTGCACACACACCAACCAATTGATTCCAATAAAGAGACATCGTTGTCGGATGATTGTTCCTGCCTTTCTGGGGTAAAGCATGAGAGTCTTGACTTTGTGCAAACTGAAATGAATGAGTATGCCGCTGTGGTTGATTCCTGTGCGAATCCTGAAGGATTCTCTCCTGACAGTGTGCAGTTTGAATCTGTGCGATCTGATGCCTGTTTCTCGCATGTTCCTGCAGATTGTGATCGGCATGAGTCTGCCGGTTTCCTCAAGGATGTGTGGGATCCTTTGTCATTTAGAAACAGATCTCTGAGATCTTCCGTCTGTGACCCTGCTATGGGGAAAATTCCTCGACTATGCAGCGTCAAAAGTAAAATTAATATGCCTAATAAAGTTTATCCTGTTGATGTTGCTATTTCTTCTGCAAATGAGTCTCTGTCTCACCCTGTTCACACCTGTAAGGGCCCGTTGCCTGGGGACAGTTGCTCCAGTGTTTCGGTCCTAGATGCCTTGCAGTCTGCTCCGCAGATCGGAGGTTTGCGCTATGGAAGCGTCAGTTTCACAACCTAAAGTGATTTTTGATTCACAGGTTTTGCGTTCTGGCTCCTCGGATTTGACATTGTTAGCCGAATCTAAGAGTGAGACAGCGCTTCGGTTTTGCGAATCTGACTCTGAAACTGCTCTGCTGGGTCCAGAGAAAGTTTCTCTGAGCCTGCCCTGTACCATGAATAACAAAATGATGTCCAATCACACTGACATTTGGGAGTCTCTTTCTTGCTTTGAAGAAAGTTCTGACTCTCCACCCTGTACTCTGGATGAGTCAATATTGCCTTGTACAATATCTCCTGCCCTGCCCCCCAGAGGCTCGTCTAGGTATTGCTGCTATGTTTACCTGTTTTTCTGCAGTTTTGGAGTTGCAAGCTAGTTTGACTGCTACGCAGAATTCTGGGTGCAGCGAGATTAAAGTTGGGGAGTCAGTGTGTGGTTCAGTGAATATTCCTGTACATTCCGCTCATGGTGATGAAATTCAGTCTCAGTTTATGGTGGAACCTTCCCTGGGACATCTGCCCTGTTCACAAAATAAAGTTCCAGTTTTGCCCTGTAACATGGATAGTACAGAATCCTTCTTATAAAACTTGAAAAATGATGTTCCTGAGGTCTTGTTTGATGTTCTGGAGGTCTCCGAGTTCCTCCCAAAGGGTGCAGAACTTGTAGGAGATGTCTCCTGCCCCCCAAGTCCTTCTGAGGTGTTGCCCTCTTCCGTAGGCATTGCTGCCTTGCTGGCTACCTTTTCAGCTCTGGTGGAGCTTCAGTCATGTGTAGTCAATGATGATATTGCAGTCACAGAAATTTCCGAATTTGAATCCGAGTCTTCTTTTGAAAGTCCAGTGCTTGAGACCATTGCTCGTGATGATTTTCTACCCGGTCCTGGTTTTGGTTTCCTCATGTCGGACTCTGAGGTTGGCAGTTCCCCAACATGTCCTGAGGTTTCTCCTGTGCTGGTGTACCCCAATGTGCTCTGTGACCCAGAAAGCCCAAGTGTGCCTCGGTTACCAGCATACTCAGATGCTTCCTCGGTGGAGACATGTTCTGATTTAGCCTGCCTGCTTGCATGCCCAGAAGTGGTCCCTGAAAGTCTTGATCTTGATGGGTGTTCTCGTAATTCTGAGTCTGGAATTGTCATTGGTTCCATAGGGGTTCTTGATAGTTCTCCATGTGAGCCTGGTGATTGTTCTGCCCTCTTGAGATCTCCGGGGAGCTTCAAAAGGTTCTGGGAGATTCCGGGAGAAATTTTGCTTGGTACCCTGGATAAGATCAACGGTGGCTTTTATGTTGTAAGGGACGCTTTGAACAGGTTTTGTGGCAGATTTGGTATTTTCGGACACTCCTTGGAAGGTGGTGGGTATTGTCTGGAGGGTGTCGGTGGCTTCTTCTCTGGTATCCACAGTCATGATGGGTGTTACGCTGAGACTTGTAGTGCTGATGGGCATGTTTCGGTGGCTTCTGTTTCCGATGAGGTCGGTTTCGGGTGGACTGACTCTGGAATTGGACTTTGTCGGGCTGTCCCGACCTTCATGAGTCTTCAGTTTGAGTCTGTTGCTAATAGCACTTTTGAGGGTCGTCTGGAATTCGACCCTGGAGGGGGGGGGGGGGGTACTGTGATGATTTGCTCAGCTTTTTGACCATTATGTAGGTTTGCATGCTGCAGGACTCTGGAAAGAAGAGCTTCTGTCAGTTTTGCAGCTTGCGCTTGCTGAGGAATTTGCATACGTTGTCATGCAAATTGCCTGGCCACATTCATTGGAGGTGTGTACTATAAGTACTATGTGTGTCCCACAATGCTTGGCTGTTCATAAGGATTTCGTCCTATGTAACACTCCTGGTGGGGTGTCAGCCATGCTCTTGGTTTGAAGATCAGCTTAGAGTAATTCCTGGAAACTGTGCTAGGCAGATTTCCCTAGTGCAGTTAGGATTGTTTATCTGTTTTGTTTGTCTGTTGCGATTGTCCTGTCCCAGCATAGCTTGGAGCATAGCTGGTGCAGCGGTTGCTACCAGCTATCTCTTCTGTTCTGCTTCTCTGGATCGTGCTAGCCACTTTTCGCTAGCGCTGTGGATCCTTCTGTTCTGTCTCCTGGGATCGCGCTAGCCACTTTTCGCTAGCGCTGTGGATCCTTCTGTTCTGTCTCCTGGGATCGCTCTAGCCACTTTTCGCTAGTGCTGTGGATCCTTCTGTTCTGCTACTCTGTACCTGGATCTCGCTAGCCACTTTTCGCTAGTGCTGTGGATCCTATCTCTCGCTTGTCCCTGTTTCCTTGTGTCTGTCTTGTCTGCTACGGCCGCTTGCTGGAGGCTCGGTGAGGTAACCGTTAAGCAAGCGTTCGCGTCCCTTGTTTCATGTTTGTCTGTCGGTGGTTAGTTAGGCGTGCTTGTCTCTATTGTGCTTATCACGTGGAGACCGCGCATAACCGCGTGCACTGTTGCGAATGAGTGCGGTGTTCGCGGTTAGCTAGCGTTTGTTATTTTCCGCATCTTCTCATTGTATTATTTGCTGTGCCTTTGCTACCCTCGTATTCTATTCTGATCTGCCTTGTGTCACGTCTGGCGATCGCACCTCTCGCGATCGCGTTCCTATTTCATATCTGCTGTTGTGTGTGCGCGGTCGCGGGGTGGCGACTGGATTGGCGCACACACATACAACCTGTCCCTTTGCTCGTTCTCATTCGCAATCGCCTCTCTTGCGATTGCGTTCTGCGCTTCGTACAATTCCTGTCTGGCATTTGTGGAGGTACAGAGGATTGGTTCCTCTGCACTCCCCAGCGCCATCTGCCGACAGGAATTTCCCTCTACAGGTGCGTAGCACCTTTTGCTGGGTGCCTGCAAATATACGCTTGTGGAGGATTTCCGCCGTGTCAGCGCACGCGTTGTGCGCTGATCACGGAGAAAGTTCCACAATCGTTACATGTAGCCTCGAGAAACTTCCAGTGAACTCTGTCGAACGCCTTCTCTGCTTCTAATGTTAACAGCAGTGAAGGTGTCCTACAAAGCTCAATATATCTTAGACTTGTGGCCATGCATCTGGTTGCATCAGATGCCTGTCTTCCTTTTGTAAATCCGACCTGGTCATGTTTTAATAGAATTGGAGTATATTGCATTAATCTTGTAGCCCGAAGTTTAGTGTACAATTTTGTGTCCGTGTTTAATAAAGAAATTGGTCTATAATTAGATGTAGAGCTTGGATTTTTCCCTGTCTTGGGCAATACTGTAATTATTGCTTCGAAATATTCTTTTGGAATAGAGCCAGTTGTTGCAAATTCATTAAATAGTTTACTAAGAAAAGGAGATAAGGTTGGATTGAAAGTCAAGAAGAACTCATTGCAAAAGCCATCGGGCCCTGGGGCCTTGTTTCGTTTCAAGGTTTTTATGGCATTGCTTATTACTTTAAAGAGGATCTGTAACATCAAAAGATCCCCTGGGGGGTACTCACCTCGGGTGGGGGAAGCCTCCGGATCCTAATGAGGCTTCCCACGCCGTCCTCTGTCCCACGGGGGTCTCGCTGCAGCCCTCCGTACAAGATGACGTCATTATTTACCTTCCCGGCTCCTGCGCCGGCGCTCTGACGGCTGTCGGCTCCGAGCTACATGGAAATACCCGATCGCCGTCGGGTCTGCTCTACTGCGCAGGCGCAAGTTTCCGGCGCCTGCGCAGTAGAGCGGACCCGACTGAGATCGGGTATTTCCGTGTAGTTCGGAGCGGAAAGCAGCCACAGCGCCCCCGCTGGAGCCAGCAAAGGTAAATATTGATTTTACAGTCGGGTCTGTCGCCGGCTGTTCGGAGGGCTGCAGCGAGACCCCCGTGGGACAGAGGACGGCGTGGGAAGCCTCATTAAGATCCGGAGGCTTCCCCCACCCGAGGTGAGTACCCCCCAGGGGATCTTTTTGAGGTTACAGAGTCTCTTTAATACTAAATTGAGTATTCAGTTGGTCTAGTTGTGAAGTGGCCAATTTAGGGAGGTCTATAGATTCTAATAAGTTAGATATAAGATTATGTGTGGGTTGTACCATATTGGTGTCATCGTTCAAGTTGTATAGATCTGCATAATAATCACAGAAGAGATCTGCAATTTGTTTGGGATTGGAAATTGTTTGTTTCGTGACAGGATGAGTTAGTGAGTGAATTTTGGCTTTGACCTGCTTTTGCTTTAGCAATTTTGCGATGTATGACCCAGCTTTATTATTCTGGGAGTAGAAATTGAGTTTGGATTTTTGTCATATAAAGTCATATAGTATCTAGATTGCAATATAGCTGAGAGATCATGCCTAAGCTAAAAAAGTTCTCTTTCCAATTGGAGAGATGGGTTTTACTTATCTAGTTCTTGGGGACTTCAAATTTGTTTTAGCAAGTATACATATTTGTTATTTCTCTCTCTCTTAATAAAAAGCACTGTCACAGACCGCAAGGCCGGTCTGCGGGTGGGTCAGTCGATCAGCGTCAGAAATCCTCTTACACGGTCATTTGTTCATCACGAAGGGTAACCCGTGTTTGCAATTTGATGAACTGACTCGCGAAGGGAGCGTTCTGATACCAACCGATTCACCACACACACATACAATTGAAAGATCTGCCACCAAGCGAGTTACACAGCCCGCTACTGTAGTTTTACTAGGACTTTGAGAACGCTCTATTAACCCTTTGCGGTATACAGGAATCTGGGTTAGATCTGACTATCTGAGCCGGATTCGCGCATACGGGTTATAAGTGTACACCTCTATTAAACACAGTGTAGCGATTTCAGGAGAATAGGTACGATTGTGTATGTTCAGCAACAGGTCATAACCGCTAAACGATTTTTAAAACGTTTAATAACAAAAATGCATTACATACAGTTATATACACCTATTAACATATAAACACAGAGCTTAAAAATAAAAAGGAATAAAATCAGAAAGTTCTTACTTAGTTAGCTGAGCAGTCCATTTGAAGCATGAAGAAAAATAGTCCAGTTTAAAGGTAGGCATTCAGGTTAAAAGTCCTTTGTACACAACATGCGCCCGGTTCTCCTTGAGCACATGTCTGGACTTCCCTGGTCGATGGAAATTGAAGAACTGAGGCGGAGTTCCTCAAACACTTTTTAATGACCTGAGTTTTGGGGCGGTCACTACCTGGAAAGTAGGTGTGTTTAAGGCAGGGTTACCTCCTGGCAGTCAGATTGCCACCCACAGACTCAGAGCAAGGAATGTACCAATTATTAATAATTTGTGTGACTCGGCCCAAGATTGGTGCATCGCAAATCCGAGACCATATTCATAAGCAGCATGCGACTCTGTATTAAACGAGGCTATACATGCCTAGTCTGTCGCATTCGCGCTACGCAGGCTGGATAAAGTGGATTCTCTACCGATTCCTGATAGCTAGAAAAGTGCACTTCCTGTGTAGGATAGAACTGATTCCTAGGTATCAGGAAATGTAATTTTGCTGTGCCAACCTCATTTTGAATTATTAATACATAAAGTTCTCTTTGTCTGAAGCTTATGAGTTTGGGAGGGAATTTTGTGAATTTCAACCAGTTTGAGCTGGCTTGGGGAACATGAGCTGGGTGACCAAATGGCTTCTCGGCAGGGGAGTTAGCCACTTGTGACATTCTTTCCTGACACAGGATGTGGGGGAGGGCTGCTGCTCTCAGTAAGAGAGAGGGAAATTGACATCTATTGTGCATTTACCCAGGACTGACAGGAACTGTGCATGACCATGCGAAAATCGATGGCGATTTTGCGCACAACATTCCGTAATATTCGTCGCAAGCACTTTGTCTGATTAAAATACCTCTGGAAAATGCTTTCAGAGCTGTCCATACTGTAGCATTACCCATACCTGGGGTGCAGTTTCTTTCGATAAAGTCTTGAATATCAGTATTTAGCTTTTCAGTAAACATGCTATTTAATAGCAATGATAAGTTAAGTCTCCACAGGAAAGGTTTATCTATAGACAGTTTATCTTCAATTAGTATATTTACTGGAGCCTGGTCCGACCATATTTTAATACCAATAGAGGAATCCAGCAACTTCTGTAGCAGTATTTTATCGGTCAGGAATAGGTCTATCCAGGGCCGGCCCTAGACTTTTTGCCGCCTGAGGCAAATTTTAAAAAAATTGCCACCGCCGCCCCTTCCCCCCCCCCCCCCCCGAGAGGGGGGGGGCGCGCTCTGGGGGGCCGCCGAACTGGAGGGGTAGCTGGCAGGACGGGGGTATTGGGCCAGCGGCGGGGAGGGGGGTCGGACCCCCCCCTCCCTCGCCTGGGTCCCCGTCCTCCGCTCCCTTCCAGCCTAAATAGACGCAGCTGAAGTGTAAGAGGCACGGGCGGGGAAGACACTCACCTCTTCCTAGCGTGCGCTCCACTGACGTCACTTCCTGCAGCGTCCTGCAGGAAGTGATGTCAGTGGAGCGCACGCTGGAGCGAGGAGGAGGTGAGTGTCTTCCCCGCCCGTGCCTCTTACACTTCGGCTGCGTCTATTTAGGCTGGAAGGGAGCGGAGGACGGGGACCCAGGCGAGGGAGGGGGGGGGTCCGACCCCCCTCCCCGCCGCTGGCCCAATACCCCCGTCCTGCCAGCTACCCCTCCAGCTCGGCGGGCCGGCTCCCCGCACCCACGGACGGGCGGGTGCTGCACTGCCGCCCCTGGAAATTTGCCGCCTGAGGCAAAAGTTTCACCCCGCCTCATGAGCGGGCCGGCCCTGGGTCTATCCTAGAATAGGTTCTATGTACGCTTGAATAAAAGGTATAATCACATTCAGTGGTGTGAAATATGCGCCAGGGATCATATAAATCATTCCAGTGCATCTGTTTATCAATAATTTGGTGTGGAGATTTGGATGAAGAGTCTAGTTTAGATGGACAAGAAATAAAATCCCCGCCTATTAATAGACGACCTTGTTGCACCAATTTAATTTTTGTGCATCATTTCTGTAAAAAGGCCTTTTGGGCTGTATTTGGACCATATAATGCTACTAAGGTGATGAATTCCTCAGCAAAGATAATACATCTCCCATTTGGGTCTGAGATAACGGTATTGGGGTCAATCTTGAGATCCTTGTGAAATGAAATAATGACGCTGTTAGCTCAATTTCAGCGGAGGCAGCTACAAGATGACTTAGCAGAATAATCTGCAACCCAGGTTAAAGTTCTCCCCCAATCCAAGTGAATACCCTCTCCTCCAGCTGGGAGATACAGAACCACAAACACTTAAATTGGTGGAACAGCATCTGAAATCTTTATTTACAGGTCAATCTTATATACACCCTGATGTTAGGGAAAAACCAGATTAGACCGGAGTGCACATAGAAAATATTTGAAACAATAGCATAGACATGGTACAGACAGCAGAGACAATAGGATTTGTTATTCTGTAAACACTGGCAGAGGTAGACTTTGTTACATGTGTTAATTTCTCAATAGACCAGGTTTTTTAACAACAATGCATGAATGGGTCTGAGTCTTCAGATCTCTGTCACAGTGGCTTGTATGGTAATATACCAACTGGGTATTGAAATACAGGTTTTGTATTCAGGTGCCTGGAACTTCTAGAGTGTTAATTATTAATGTATCTGTAAAGCACTGTCTGGAGGAATGTGCTGCTGACTAGTTGAAGCAATGATGTCATTTTTAAGAAATTGTGATGTGCTGTATATATTTTAATATCGGGGTGATTTAAGCAGCACATTATTACAACCTTTCAACCCAACCTTTGATCCCAACCTTTTCTAAAGGAAAGGGCGGGATCACTTAGATACTATGCACAGCTCTATGTATGTTAGAGATCAATGAGTTAGTGTTGTCATTGGTACACAAATACAATATACAGTTTAAAGGGTTACACAACTACAAGATGAATTAACAGTAGTTAGCTTTGCTAGTATATCATCCTAATCTAGCCCTGCATAACTTAATGGAAAACTGAATGTGGTAAACTGTAACAGGTTGCCTAAAGCCACACCTCACCCATAAGGTTAGAACTCCTTAATGCATTTTGGAAAAAAAAAATGATCCTCGAGTGGGTCCAGGAAATGTCAGTTCATTATTGCAGAGTAGAATATTGTTCATTTGAAGGGTGAAGGAGGATGGTGAATTCATCACCACAAGCCCTCATGATGAATGCAGATGTTTTTCTGCCAAGCTCTCACTGTCTCGGGGCAAACAGACAGTGGCGGTTGAGAGCTGGCCGTGTAATCACCGTGGATACACCCAGTGCCTTTTTGTTAGCAGTTTCATTGTATGGCATTGGGCACCCACAAAAGAAATGGAAACAGATTTATAACAAGGATGTAGCAATTGCAGCCAGGTTGTAGAAGGCAGGGAAGGGCAGACTCAACTTCTCATCCCAGTTGAGAAACCTCACAGTTGCAACAGCAGAGGCGGAGTTCTTCCCAAAGGATGACACAAAAGAAAGGCTTGAAGCAGCCATCACCAACACAGGAGGAGGGCAGGTGCAGGAAGGGCTCATCCTTACAGCAGAGGGTCATCCTTCTAGGGCTGCATCAGTGCAGGAGAATCAGATCAGATGATCTCCAAAGTATTCCATAATCAGGTGATATCACAGGTAGGTCTCCAAGCGAACAGGTAATAAAGAACACTTGTGCAAGCAAAGTAGTAAAGATGAGTCAGACAAGAGTTCAAGGTTTGTCAAACTGCATGAGCCAAGTAAATGATAGCTCAGTCTCGATCAAAGCAGCTATGTAGAGGTCCTCAATGGTAATAAGAAGTTAAACAGCTTAGTGGGTGTGTGCAACCTATTTACCACATGCGTAGCTATGTAACAATATTTTGGACAAAGGTTACTCTCTCTATTCTCGTCTCTATTCAAATTTCTTTTACTAACATCATACTTTCTGTAAATCCTAGTAATATAGAGTTCTGACACTTAAACACATTTCTCTGACCTTGCTTTATACAGCACAGTGTCAATACAAACAGACATATGGAGACAATTACAATCAAATCAACCAATAAGTATTTTACATGACATATGTGTCTCCACCCTCTCCAGGCATGTTAGAACACTGATGTGGGCCGGGTTTTGAGGCTGTGTGATTCAGCCACTTGCAGGTTTAGTTGGCCCCCCATCTCACCCTGTGCACAGTGGGTGGTACAGGGAGTCAACGTCTGTTGTTCAAAACCCTCCCCAAATGCACCAACACCAGGGTTTGTTTCCCACACCCCTCAGATTGTAACCAGATACAGACCAGAAACCAACAAAGAAATTGCTGTAAAAGCATGTTAGAATTTTACCCAATTACAAGTGAAAAAAAAATATAAGTATGTCACTTTGCTTAAGGGACTCATCACCACTAATTTCATACAAGTATTCAAACATTCACACAATTGTTTGCATTATTCTTGGCAATATGAATGGAAAACCTAGAATGAGCATCAGTTCTAGTAATTTGAGCAAGATGATTTTGGACACAATCTCTCTACATTACATTCATATCGGCATGAGTGCAAACTCAAGCTAAAAGTATTACATTTCATTCAAAGCAATTCCTACTTGAATATTTACAAACCCAATTAACCCATTGACAGCAAAACTGTTGTGTGCTTTGAATTCTCAGGTATATGCAAAAATACCTGACAAAAAAAAACCCACATGAAAAACAAAAAACTTCAGATGGAACATGCCTTTTCGTATGTTAATTTTTTATAACCAACTTTAAATTACAAATTTTAAGACATGTTACATCTGGTTCACCCGAAATAAATTGTTTCCTTTGCAAAACACTAAATTCAAAACATCACAATGGCCAGCAACTTTGTGCATGGGTCATTCATTATATGAGGTGAAAACCAATTACACATTCAATCTCACCTGCCTTGCTTCAAGACAATTTACAAACCCTCTCCTATAGTAGACAAAGAAAGACAACACATGCACATTTACATAACCACAGTCCGCATACCTTTTAGACTCCAACAATAATTTAGCTTTTGACTTTTCTGACTGTAGAAAAAAACGATCAATTTTAGACTCCAACAATAATTTAGCTTTTGACTTTTCTGACTGTAGAAAAAAACGATCAATTAAATTAAGAGGTTTATTCCTAACTCTAAAAAAAATATTTGGATACTCTCTGTGCACAGACACATACACAAACAGACAAACAACAAATAGCTGGGATCTCCTCTCGTTTCTGCTTCCTGCCACTCTCCTCATTGCCCCCAGTCTTTTCAGGGAAGAGGAAAGAGAAAAAACAAAAGCATTAACACAAGTATCTCCCAATACATGGAGGGAGGGGGTGGAAACCTGCAACAACTCTGAGCAGATGTCCAGAGATGCATATGTAAAGTACAACCTAGCTGAAAAAGTGCAACCAGTCATACACAAGCAATTTAAATCACAGTTCCACAGAAACTACAGTGAGAGGAGATAGACAAACACATTTATAGTAATTAGAAGAAAAGGCTCAGAAACATCTAGTAGCTAGGCCAGAACATTTTGGAGGGACTGATAAAAAAAAGTTATCCTGCGGCCGCAATGCCCATTCAAAATGTCCTGGTCCAGAGAGACACCTGCAACTGCTGAGTGTCTCCGAGAAAAAAAAAAATGAAACTCCTAAATAGAGTTAGTCAGAAATAAGATTCAAAGCAAATTGTGGAACATGATTCTTTCTAAAACTTACAAATCTATATATCCGCATTAAACAGCATCACAGAATATGATACATCATAAATCAAAAATAACCCTTGGGAGTCCCCTTACCTTTGAGACTTTTCCATTATGCTAAGCTAACAAATCTATACAGTAACATGCAATCTTATATAACTAAAATTCACTTAAGCGACTATACAACAATATACAAGGTTTAGAGAGAATATTCACTTAGACACACAGTACTGCTTTCTTAATTGGGGCATCAGACCCGCTATTTACTTTAGGAATATCAGATTCCTGGGAGAGGCGCTACAGAAGCACTTTCCCTCCGGGTTCTATTAATCCGCTCTGACAGTATAGGGTGGTAATCAAAAAATAGAATTACTCACCCGATACTGTATATGGCGGATCCAACTTCTCGACACCAAACTGTTAGCTCAATTTCAGCGGAGGCAGCTACAAGATGACTTAGCAGAATAATCTGCAACCCAGGTTAAAGTTCTCCCCCAATCCAAGTGAATACCCTCTCCTCCAGCTGGGAGATACAGAACCACAAACACTTAAATTGGTGGAACAGCATCTGAAATCTTTATTTACAGGTCAATCTTATATACACCCTGATGTTAGGGAAAAACCAGATTAGACCGGAGTGCACATAGAAAATATTTGAAACAATAGCATAGACATGGTACAGACAGCAGAGACAATAGGATTTGTTATTCTGTAAACACTGGCAGAGGTAGACTTTGTTACATGTGTTAATTTCTCAATAGACCAGGTTTTTTAACAACAATGCATGAATGGGTCTGAGTCTTCAGATCTCTGTCACAGTGGCTTGTATGGTAATATACCAACTGGGTATTGAAATACAGGTTTTGTATTCAGGTGCCTGGAACTTCTAGAGTGTTAATTATTAATGTATCTGTAAAGCACTGTCTGGAGGAATGTGCTGCTGACTAGTTGAAGCAATGATGTCATTTTTAAGAAATTGTGATGTGCTGTATATATTTTAATATCGGGGTGATTTAAGCAGCACATTATTACAACCTTTCAGACGCCTCTTTTCTTTTTTTTAAATGTACTATGGTATATAGTAGGGAATAGTATTTTTGAGCACAAATGTGTATCCTTTTGTAAAAGATGGGTTTCTTGTGCAAAAACAATTTGTGATTTTTGCATTTTGATTTCATTCCACAATGGATGTTTCTAAAGGGGCCCATACACCTAACGATTTTCCCGCCGATATACGGCCGATTCGATCACAGTGATTGATTCGGCTGTGAAATCGCCGCGCACACCGCTGACAGAACGATCGATTTCCGTCCAAAATCGATCGTTCCCGTCGATTCCCGACGATCCATCCGTGCGGAAGATTTTTCTCGATTGCCGGCGGGTCGGGAGTGCGTCGATAGCGGCGTTCGAATGCCCGACGACCGACGCAATACAGCAGGTATACATTATCTGTTCCGGCCGGCGCGAGTCCCCGCTGTCACTGCTGTCTTCTCTGCTCTGGTCAGGTCTGGTCTCCGGCATGCTTCACTTCCTCCTGCCTGGCAGGAAGTTTAAACAGTAGAGGGCGCTCTATTGTTTAACCTTTCTGCCGGGCAGGAAGAAGTGAAGCATGCCGGAGACCAGACCAGAGCGGAGAAGAAGACAGCAGTGACAGCGGGGACTCGTGCCGGCGGAGCAGGTAATGTATGCGGGGGGGGGGGGGGGGGAGCAGCGGCAGCACCACCACCACAGATTGTGAACGGTTTCAGGCTGAAATCGGTTCACAATCTGTTTGCAGTAAAGGTGGCCATACGATCCCTCTCTGATCAGATTCGATCAGAGAGGGATCTATCTGTTGGTCGAATCTGATGGCAAATCGACCAGTGTATGGCCACCTTTATAGGGAGAATTCAGTCCCCGAACATTAAGAGTAGTGATCTTTAAGGGCATCTAAATATAATTGTGGCAGTGGAAAGCTGTAAGAACTGTAATCAAAATATACTGACATATTTGTAAAGTAAATTATCTCTGGTCCACCTAGCCATTATGAGGTCATACACACTAATGGATATGAACATAGTCAACAACATATAACCGCTTAAACTATAACTGAGATATAAGAAGAGACAGAAAGCTGAGAAATGGTGTACCATATTCAGCTAAGAGTGTGGGACAAAGTTCCAGACCCACAATTGTTATCGGGGTAATTAACTCTACAGCCATAGAGAGAGAGAAAGCTGGGCACTTAGTAGATATGCAATAAAGAAAGGTCTATAATGTATCAGCGCTGTAATTGTCATTGCCAGCTTTGGGATATTTTTGATGATTTAGCAGCAGCAGAGGATGAAGAAGAAGGCGCTTGTTGCACAGGGATCTGGAGTTGTTTAAACATCTTGAAACTAGTATCACAGGAGGTAATTGTATAGTGTCTGTTGTGGTAAGAAAAAAACAATTTCGTAAAAAAGACCCATTTATACTGTATTTGTAATTGCTGGAGAGCTTTAGTGTAGGGATGTAATTCCATCCTGAGACTAAGAGTAGCCACAGAGAGGTCTGCATATATCTGAATGTTTTGGTACCGGTCTGGTAGTGAGCCCGCCCTGCGAGTAGCATTAACCAAACCATCTTTGACGTGGTAGAACAGAAATCTTGCTATTACATCTCTAGGCACAGAGTCTGCTAGATGAGTTGGCTTAGGGAGTCGGTGCACGCGATCAATTGTGAGTTCTATCTATACCAGGCAGGACAGATTTAACAAGGTTTTGCAAATGTTTGAGCTCAGATATTTGCACTTGTTCTGGGATTCCTATAAATTTTAAGTTGTTGCGATGGCTTCTGTCTTCTTGATCGACCACTTTTGCTTTTAGCCATTGTATGTCAGTGGTATGGGAAGAAGAGGTGTCTACCATAGCATTATGTTCTATTATGAGTTCGCTCATTTTGTCTTCCTCAGTTGTGGTTCTGTTCCCCAAAGATGCCACTTCAGTATGTAAACTTGCAGTCAATGCAGAAATATCTGCCATAAGAGTAGATCTAAATGAAATCAGAATGTCCTTGATTAATGATTGCATAGCTGCAGTATCAGTAGTAAGAAAAGCATCTATAGAAAGTGATGTGTCATCTGCCTGTGTAACAGACTAACCAGCAAGCTCATGGTGACCCAGAACTCATTGGAGTGTGTAAGGGACTACAATGGTCCTAAAAGCCCCCTTACTAAGATGTTAAGAAAAACAAAAGTTTGTTTTCCTAAAACAGAAAGAATTTGCGATAATTCAGGTTGGAGTGAGCTTGAGATGTCTCCCAGAGCAACACTGCTGAATATATGCAAATTAACCATTGTACCCTTAGAAGCTAAACACACCTCCAGAACCGCTGGAATGCAATGATGTGTCAGCTGCCTGTGTAAGGTTTTGTGAGCTTGCATCTTGCTGTCCATCCTGGTTGTTCTTGGTGGGGTGCATGGGAGGTTCTCTACCACGCTGCGAGAATGTCTGTGCGGTCTGTGTGTCTCCCTCCAGCCCGGCGCCATCTTGGGTCTGCTCTGTCTGCCGCGGGTGGAAAAAGTCTGTGACTTTGCGTGGAGTTGTCAGTCCCTGCTTTCTTTTCTTTAAGATCTCCATCTCCAGCATCATCTCCTCTGTCTGCTGCATTGCTTAGGGCACCGGCAACTGCCGCTGTAAGCCGATATGCCAGCTTTCTCTCTGAAACTCTGTTAGGCTGCGTCCGTCTCCTCCAACGCGGAAGCCACGCCCCATGATTGATTTATGAAGCACCAGCATATTCCATGGTGCTGTACAAAGTAAGAAACAAACATGGGGTACAAAATAATACAGACAATGGTATAATCCAATATATGAAATACAGAGTTGGTACAAAATACAGAATCGGGTACAAAATACAGAATTGGTAATTACATTGACAAAAGTAATATGAATAAAATGTGTAACAAATTCCAAGACGCAAAAGGGTGAGAAAGCCCTGCCCTTGGGAGCTTACAATCTAGAGGGATAGGGGAGGAAGAAGAGGTGGATTGTATAATATATTCATACCTAGAGGCAGTGTGTTTTAGGTTATCAAGTAGGAGTACAACTTGGCCAGAGGGCAAGCGTATGCTTGACGGGAAAAGTGAGTTTTAAGGTTATATTTAAACATATCAAAGGTTGGAGAGTGGCGAATGTGTTTTGGCAGAGCATTCCAGAGGAGGGGTGAAGCACGTGCAAAATCTTGTATACGTGATTGCGAGGAGATGATTCTAGAAGAGGACAAAAGAAGGTCATGTGCAGATCTGAGATTGTGGTTAGGTTGGTATCTGGAAATTACAAAGGAGAGAGATTGTGGGGAAATTTGTAAGTTAGGGTTAAGAGTTTAAACTGGATCCTCTGGTTAATTGGTAGCCAGTAAAGAACTTGACAGGAAGGAACAGCAGAGGAAGAGTGAGAAGAAAGATGAATGAGACCAGCAGCTGAGTTCAGTACAAATTGGAGCTGTGGCGGTCTGTGGCGGTCCACAAAGTAGTATGTTACAATAGTGCAGATAAGATATTATAAGAGCATTTATTAACATTTTAGCTGTGTCCTAAGTAAGAAAAGGTCAAATGCGAGAAATGTTTTTAAGTTGGAAATGATATGAGCTTGATACGGAGTGAATATGAGGATTGAGGAATAAAAGAGAGAGGAGTCCAATATTACCCATACGCTTTCAACTTCACCTTAGACTTTTTAACCAGGTAATTTTAAAAAAAACAAATTTCTATATAAACTATTATAAGAATTTTAACTCTGAAAAAAATGTTTGCAGAGGTATTCTTCTTATGCATGGATGCCCGTTTTTAAAATGTATAGTGTTTCACTTAATTCATGTCATATTATCTCAATATGATTTTGAAACATGTTACACATTTGTGCATGGGAACTTTCAGATGGCATACATATGAGTTTGCTTGTCTTAGGTGATCCAGAAACTGTTAGGACTTTACAAATTGTTCTAGCATTTAATTTGAAACAACAGCATTTCAATCCACTCAGCAGAATATACAAATACACCACCAGATTTAAAAAAAAACCTCATAGTGCAGTAACAAAGGAAACGTTTACAAAAGCTTTCAACAGAATTAACTAAGGTTACACAGCTCTTTTCATTAGGCAGTGCAATGTGACACTGTAGCCAGCTCATTTCTTGTAACTATATGTAAGAACACTTTAGATACTTTGCTTTGAGATACTTTGGTGGTAATTTACCACAGGATCTGCATTTTTTTGTGGATGTTTAGGTAATCTGGGTGAAATGCACAGCTGATAAATTGGCCACTGCCTTGGCCCCAATACAAATACAGATATTGGCTATGGAGGCTAATTTGGAGCATCAGAGCTCAGTTATAGTATAGCCAAACTCTGGCTAGTGACAGTAAATCCAGTGACGAAATTCAGCTGGTAACTCCAGTTAGCAGGGGTGAATAGCGGTGATGTTAGTGTTAGTTGTAGATAGTGGGTAGGTTAGTGTTATGCAAAGGCAGGGGGTAGGTTAATGTTAGGCATAGATGGAGGAAGGTAAGTGTGAGGACAGGATAAGATAATTTGATTGAAGAATATCAGGATCTGTGGTCTCCCAGTCCTAAAAGACAGTTCTATTAGCCTGTCAACTATCCATGAATGCCTAGGAAGTATGTGAATTTGACAGACCTGGAGAAAGCTTGGAGTGACACCTGACAGCTGCATCTTATGGAGTCAAAAATATGCCATTCACTGCCTTGGTGTCAGGTTACCCTTGTGTTTTACATTTTCTTCAGCCTTCATATTTACAGCACCTCTAAGACCTGACATTTCCACTTACACAATAACTCCTGCTCATGACCCTACTGCTTATGGACAACTAAATTAATCAGAGGGATAGTGTAAGGTCTGACAGGTTATGTCCCCAATCAGTCTCTATGCCCCAATCTATTGCCATGGCTGTGAGCCCGGCCCACGGTCTTCACCTATACACAAGCCCCCTCGTGAACAGGACACGTTATTTGTCTCCTGACTACGGTTACCCCTAGGTCTTAACGTGCAAGGCATACAGACTAAAGTAGAGAGGACAATATCCACCAGAACCCCACTGAGGCAAGTATAACACAGTTCAATAGTTCATAAGTATCACACAGGACTATTACCTTGATTCAGGAGGATGAGCTCCTCAGCATTGATTGTCAGTAATGACAGATGTTTCAGGAGCAGGCAGTGAATGATCCAGGCAGTACGTGAGAGAATTCATGCAAGGTCCACATGCAAGGTTATTCAAGCAACAAGCAAGGGTCAGTCCAGGTATAACTAGAGTATCCAGTAACAAGCAATGGTCGGTCCAGGTAGAAAGCAAGAGTATCCAGTTAACAAGCAAAGGCTGCTTCAGGCGGCAGGCAAAAGTGTCCAGTTAACAGAGGTCGGTCCAGGCGGCAGGCAAGAGTGTCCAGTTATCAAGCAGAGGTCGGTCCAGGCGGCAGGCAAGAGTGTCCAGTTAACAAGCAGAGGTCAGTCCAGGCAGCAGGCAATAGTATCCAGTTAACAGGCAGAGGTCAGTCCAGGCAGCAAGCAAGAGTATCCAGGTATCAAAGTAAGGGTTAGTAACAGCAGACAAGAATGGTCAAATACAAGCCAAGGTCGAGATCCAGTAATTCAAACAATGTGAGTGCGCACCCAACTAGCCACAGCTATGCTTATCACGGGCGATGACTGGGAGCACTCTGCAGACTTAAATATAACTTTCATCCAATCAGGGCCGGCAACAATCCGCACATCCAATCACACAGCGGTACACCTACCTAGGTGTCAGCTGTAATGTCAGCCGACACCACGCTGTCGGCTGACCGTGGTCAGCTGACTATTGTTTACATCTGCATAGGGCGTACTGGGAACATGCCCTCTGCCTATCAGGATGTGCGGCCTGCGTTCCAGCAGCAGCGTCATCAGCAGGGAACAAGCGCCGAGACCCGGAAGTGACAGATTCTGCCTGGGTTTCGGCGGAAACAATATCTACGACAGGCAGGTTCCTTATAGATGGAAGTTCTCACTTACCAATAAAGGTTGTACAAACTGGACTAATTTAACGTGGAAAAAAGGTGACTGAGAGGTGACCTGATTAGCATGTATAAATACATCAGAGGGCAATACAAAAGCTTGGCAGATGAGCCTAGGTTTGTAAAACGGACAAGGGGACATGATCTGCATATGGTGGAAACATTTTAGCTATTTATTTAGGGTCCTTCCTTCATAGTAAGAGTGATAAAAATCTGGAATATCTTACGTCAGGAAGCAGTTATGGCAAACTTTATATCTGCATTGAAGAGCATCTACAGCTTTAATTACTAGGTGATTCTTAGGAGTAGGACGTAATAGATTGCGGAGAAGCCGCCGCGCAGACTGGCAGAGAGGCGGCTGGTTCCGCATTCGGCTCAGCGGTTTGCACGCGGCGGCATGCGTCTGGGCCTTCTAGTGCACACAGATTGAGGAATACGAGCGCGCGTGCGGAGAGGCGGAACCTTTATGACAAACGGAGAGGGATCAGCTGACCAGGTTGGTCAGCTGATCTCAGAGTGGGCGGCTATTGGTTGATCAGCGCTGGGTGGCGCCAGGGAGCGCCGCTCTATATATAGTTATTGCTGATCAGTCTCAAGTTGTCTGCCGTTGCGAACACTTACGTGAAAGCACTCAGACCATAGTCAGATCCCACAGTGTGTTAGAACCAGGAGGACCTGGGAATTCACACTGAGCCAGATTACTACTGTGTTAATATTGTGTTATTCTTCAGACTAGTTCCAGGGTGTTGAGACCACGGACCTCACACCCAAGACTAGGGACACTGTGTTACTACTGCGTTATACTTCAGACTACTTCCAGGGTGTTGAGAGCACGGACCTCACACCCAAGACTAGGGACACTGTGTTACTACTGTGTTATACTTCAGACTAGTTCCAGGGTGTTGAGACCACGGACCTCACACTCAAGACTAGGCACACTGTGTTACTACTGTGTTATACTTCAGACTAGTTCCAGGGTGTTGAGACCACAGACCTCACACCCAAGACTAGGGACACTGTGTTACTATTGTGTTATACTTCAGACTAGTTCCAGGGTGTCGAGACCACGGACCTCACACCCAAGACTAGGCCTTATTGTTACCTGTTATGACCATTTGCTCTGTTGACCTCGCTCTTGCTTTCTGATTCGGTACCTCAGCACATCTGCCTTCCTGTTGCCAAACTCTGCCTGTCCACGGTTACTGAATCAGTCTACTGTCTCTGTACTTTATCTGCCTGTGTGTTGCCGACCTAGCCTGCCCGACCTTGCGAGCCATCACTCTCTCTAGAGAGATAGGCCTTCCTGTTATTCTGCCTGGGGCTCCATCCCCTTGGAAGTCTCAGGCTGCTGGAAGGTCTTCATACTACCCAGAGGGAGATATTCCTCATACTGCCAAGGGCCGCCTGCTCCTCGGGTGGTCCTACTCAAAGTCATTACTGCTGCACCAAACACTCACACTATATAGGTGTCCAGAGGTTAGTCATATCTGTATTATTGGTGATTCTGCAGGTCATCAATAATCAGGTATACATCTGTATTCTTGGTGATTCAGCAGATCACCAATAATCAGATTCTCTCTGCGTGCTGACGCCGATCGTTACAGAACATAAAAACAAAATGGACGCACATAACAGCCGTCTTGATGCACTCACCACCTTGGTGGAGAATTACATCCGAGTGCTGGACAGTGATCAGACCCAGATCAACGCTTTGTCTGGGTCTTTACAAGTCCTTCAGACGGCTGTAAATACAGTGCGATCTCCTCCAGGTACAGACTTGCGTATGCCTGTGCCCGAAAGGTTTTCTGGTCACAGATCTGACTTTCAGAATTTTAAAAATCGAGTGTTGTCATACTTTGAGTTAAGGCCTAATTCATCAGGAACCGAGACACAGAGAATTACTTTTATTAAAACTCTGCTGACAGGGGATTCTCAGACTTGGGCATATAGTCTCCAGACAGGGCATGAGGCCCTAACATCAGTTGAGGAGTTTTTTAAAGCTATGGCTATAATTTATGATGATCCGGACATTGCCTCTACCACTGAGTCTACCCATTGCCATCATCATAGCGAAGGTAACCATGGGTAACACCAAGATTCAGGTGGAAGGTTTGCCAAGCCAGTACTCAGAATTTGCTGACGTGTTTTGTCCCAAGTCAGCGGATAAACTTCCTCCCCACCGTCCCTTTGATTGTCCCATCGATCTCAGGTCTGGTTGTATGCCCCCTAGAGGTCATCTCTATAATTTGTCTGGGCCAGAGAAATTAGCTATGCAGGAGTACATCAGAGAAAATTTGGCTAAAGGTTTTATTCGTCCCTCTCGGTCACCCTCAGGGGCAGGATTCTTTTTCGTGAAAAAGAAGGATGGAGGCCTCCATCCCTGCATTGATTATCGGGGCTTAAATAAGATTACAGTGAAAAATCACTATCCTTTGCCTTTAATTGACGATTTGTTCACTCAGGTCACCAACGCAAACATTTTCTCAAAACTGGATTTGAGGGGTGCATACAACCTTGTACGTATCAGGGATGGTGATGAATGGAAGACGGCCTTTAACACACCCGACGGGCATTACGAGTACCTGGTGATGCCCTTCGGGTTGTGTAATGCCCCGGCCGTCTTCCAGGAGCTGATTAATGAGGTGTTCAGGGAGGTGTTGGGCAAATTCGTCTTGGTGTATCTGGACGATATACTGATTTTTTCATCCAACCTCTCAGAGCATAGGAAACATGTTAAGTTTGTGCTGCGGAAATTGAGACGGAATCTGCTGTATGCCAAATTGGAAAAATGCATTTTTGAAGTGACCTCTGTTGCCTTTCTGGGGTACATTATCTCAACCTCTGGCCTCTCTATGGACCCTGGAAAGGTTTCTGCTGTCTTGGAGTAGCCTCAGCCTGTGGGACTGAAGGCACTCCAGAGATTTCTGGGGTTCGCCAACTACTACAGAAGGTTCATAAAGGGGTACTCTACGGTGGTCTCGCCTCTCACCAGTCTCACCAAGAAAGGGGCGGATACTCACCACTGGTCCGCAGAAGCTCATGCTGCTTTTTCCACTTTAAAAAACTGTTTTGTTCTGCACCCATATTGAGACATGTAGATATCACCTTCCCCTTTATCGTGGAGGTCGATGCCTCAGAGGTGGGGGTGGGGGCTGTATTGTTTCAGTGTTCTGGTTTGCAGGGAAAACTTCACCCATGTGCCTATTTCTCTTGTAAGTTTTCACCCGCAGAGAAAAACTACGATATCGGCAACCAG
Source organism: Hyperolius riggenbachi (assembly GCF_040937935.1). Taxonomy (NCBI): domain Eukaryota; kingdom Metazoa; phylum Chordata; class Amphibia; order Anura; family Hyperoliidae; genus Hyperolius; species Hyperolius riggenbachi. Next base: position 193,222,217 of record NC_090652.1, on the reverse strand, counting down.
GAACTTTTAGCCATCAAGTTGGCCTTTGAGGGGGCAGAACATACCATCACAGTTTACACGGACCACAAAAATTTAGAGTACATAGAGGACGCTAAGAGACTTAGCCCTCGACAGGCCCTGTGGTCGTTGTTCTTTTCGAGATTCAGATTTGTAATTACGTATACCCCTGGTAGTAAGAACATCAAGGCCGATGCCTTATACAGGTGTTTCGAGCCCGTGACAGCACAGCCCTCAGCCCCTGAGACCATTCTACCTCAGAAGGTGGTCTTGGCAGCCACTGAGACCTGGAAAGACTGGACTGTTACTCTGAGTCCATACCAACAGGATGTTCCAGAGGGGAAGCCTGAGGGTGTTCTGTTTGTGCCATTGCCTTTTCGCCTACAACTGTTGCAGCTGTTTCATTCTCACAAGAATGCTGGTCATCCTGGGGCCACCAGAACTCAGGACCTGCTTGCTAGATGTGCTTGGTGGCCGTCTTTGGCAACAGACTGTAAGGAGTTTGTGAGAGAGTGTGCAGTGTGTGCCAGGAGCAAACCCACCTGTCAGGCACCTGTTGGAACGTTGCAGCCTTTACCAGTTCTGAGTGAACCTTGGACCCATTTGTCCATGGATTTTGTGGGAGAACTCCCCAGGTCTGAGGGCATGATGGTCATTTGGGTGGTAGTAGATAGATTCAGTAGGATGGCTCATTTTGTCCCCTTGAAAGGACTCCCCTCAGCCCAGGAATTGGCTGATCTCTTCATCCAGCACATTTTCCGGCTGCATGGCATTCCGGAAAATGTAGTGTCAGATCGGGGAGTCCAATTCGTATCTAAGTTTTGGAGGGCATTTTGCCATCAGTTGGACATGGATCTTTCTTTTTCATCAGGCTACCACCCACAGACCAATGGCCAGACCGAAAGAGTCAATCAGTCCCTGGAACAGTTTCTTAGATGTTATGTTGCAGATGCACAAACCGTCTGGGTAAAGTTTTTCCGTTTGCAGAATTTGCACACAACAATCTGAAAAGTTCCTCCTCAGGATTTTCCCCATTTCAGGTGGTGTCGGGAAGGTCACCCAAGTGTGCCCCATTGCCAGTGGCGTCTACTCCATTTCCAGCCTTGGAGGATTGGCAGAGGGCCTTGAAACAAATTTGGGGGATGGTTAAGAGAAATTTGGGGACGGCTTTTCAGAACCAAAAGAAACAGGTTGACAAGAGACGATCCATAGAGTGGGAATTCTCTCCAGGGGGTTTTGGTCTGGGTGTCCACACGACATTTGGCTCTGAAACAACTGTCACACAAACTGGGCCCTAGATTCATAGGTCTTTTTCCAGTGACCAGAAAAATTAATAATGTCACTTATGCTGTTGATCTCCCTACCAGCATGCGAGGTGTAAGATCATTCCATGTGTAGAGTTGAGCTGACATTTTCGAAATTTCGCGTTACTATAATTACGCATGCGAAATTTGCGATTACGATGCGAAATTATGGTAGCGTAATTGCCATTAAAATCGTAATTGAAAATATCGTAAGCGTAATTTTCAACGCGTAATTTCGCATTTCGTTCATAACGTAATTTCACGTTAAACCATGACGTAATTTCACGTTAAACCATAACATAATTTCGCGTTAAACCATACCGTAATTTCGCGTTAAACCATAACTTAATTTCGCGTTAAACCATACCGTAATTTTGCTTTATCCATAGCGTAATTTTGCATTTCTTCGTAATTTCGCGAATTTCGTAATTACTTGTTAGCTATAAATAGAAATACGTTGTAATTTTGAAAATGAAAGTAATTTCGTTTACAATAGTAATTACTATACACAGGAAAGTGTCTAGGTATTGGAGATTGTCCAATCATATTACAGGCTTCTTTTGAGATACATCCTAAACAACCAATTGTACTTTGACCCACCCTCCTAGCATATAATCTGGCAGACATGTTAGTTTCACTTTGTGGGTTGTTGTTTCTTTAGGAGAAGGAGTGAGAGAGAGCACATTGCAGAACTCATATACACCATTTCTTTGCCTTTTCTTGCAGTTTGCTTTATTTTAGTCATTGCTATAGACTGTGAGGAAGTTTATTTGTTTATTTAACTATTTTAGGGCATTATTCAGACTGGGATTTTTTTGTTTCAGTGTTTATCAGCTATTTCAGACAGACCCAGTGGTAGGCTCTGTCTGTGTTCATCAACAGCCAGTGATAGTACTTGTTTTAAGTGTCAGTAACAGGCAGACACGACATAACCCCTGTATGTAAGTTCTGTTTTTTCCACTGAGTCAGTGGAAGTTATTTGGATTTATTTTCCTTTTTTTTTTTTCTAATTTTCGTGTTTTGTACTTTTTAAATTGTTTTATTTAATTTAATTTTACTAGTTTTATTTTTTTCCAACAATTTCTATTGTACTGTTGCCCATCCCCTACAATAAAGTTCTATCTGTGTTACTACTCCCCAAAACTTTAGTAACATGTCTGTAAGACGTGGTGATCGTGGCATAAGCACTGGAAGTACTGCTAGAAGATTTCTGTTCGGTGATTTGTCAGGCAGGGATCAGCCAGCCTCAGGCAGGGGACACTCCACATCAAATGTGGGACAATCAGTGACAGGCAGGGGAGGGTCTGATACAGGCAAGGTACAATCTGCACGAGCCAGGGGACAGTCCACAGCAGGCAGGGTTACATCATCAGCAGGTAGAGTCGGCTCAGCTGCAGCAGGTGCTGGCCACTCAGCATCAGGCAGTTGTGGTGAACCACCAAAAAGAGGCTTAAACCTAATGCGGTCCTTTTTATCTTCAAAGGCACCACAGCGCATTGATGAAAGACAGGCTGATGAAATTGTGGCCTGGGTGACAAGGGACACTAGTAGCCAGTCCCCTAATGACGATTTACCTAGCAGCTGCAGTACCATGAGTAGCACACCCATGCCTGCTCAAAAAGCTGGCCCCAAAACTCCTGTACCTGAGGAGTCTGCACTGTTATTTGATGACCATATTTCCAACCTTGTGGATGAAGCTCTTCAGCAGGCAGACATAAATCTGCCTGATGGCCAGAGTTTACTGGAGGTTGATGTTGAGGAGAATGCTAACCTTGACATCACGCATGCAGTCGTAGCAGGTGATAATGAGAGCATAGCGTGCAAACCCAATAATCCATTGCAGCTGTCAAGGGAGCAAAATTTAAACCCGGTGGAAGTCTCCCCGCAACAAGTTCCTGCCTTTGGTGTTCATGATGAGGGGGTGGGTTCTGAAGAGGGAGACAGTGATGATGAGGTCTTGGATGAAAATTATAACCCTGACTGTGATGCCAGTTCTGATGAATCCAATCGGCAGAGGAGGAAGAGAGTGCATCGGCGTATTATGGCGTCTCAGCCTAGTGCCCACACGGTCTCCTCTGGTAGTGTAGGTGCAGCAAACAGTAGGCAGCAGCTGCAGACAGAGCCTTCATCTGAAGGCACCCTCTCCCATACTGGAGGGCCTGGGACTGTAACCTCATTAAACAAACCTTCACAGAAGAAATCACCAACTTGGAAATATTTTACCGTCTCAAACGTTGATCCTCTGATTGTCATTTGTACTATTCCAGGGTGCGGTGTCAGGATGCGCAGAGGGAAAAAATTGTCAAAGTGGGAACAGGTGCACAACACTCCCACCTAAAAAACTACCACAAGAGGCAGTATAACCTTATCCAAGAAGTTCTAGAGGGCAGAAAAAGCAAAGAGAGTAATACTGTACAGTCCCATTCGCCGACGCCTTCCCTTTCTTCTCCAGCGTCTGACATTGTCCCGCCTCTTCCAACTAGGTTTCCCTCTGCAACACAGTCAGGTAACAGAGGCCAGACCTCCTCCTCCTCCATTGCACGATCCTCATCATCTCGCAGCACCCAGCCCTTGATCAGCGAGGTAATGCGACCGACAAGGCCACCACTTCCATCCAATCGTAGAATCCGTAGGCTAAATGGCCTATTGGCACAGGCTATGGCCCAGCAGCTGCTGCCCTACTCTATTGTGGAGGAGGGGTCCGCTATTCGCCAATTACTTGAGTATGGAATACCAGAATGGCGGATCCCAAGTCGCCATTATTTTTCTAAGACCGGGGTCCCTGCTCTGTATCAACACACGCTGGAGAATGTTACCCTGTCACTTGATCATTCAATAGGTGACAGGGTACATTTTACCATGGATGGATGGAGCAGCAGCCACGGGCAGGGACATTACCTCTCATTCACTGCGCATTGGGTCACCCTCCATAATCAGGAGGAGGGTTCCGGTCCTGGGCCTGTCAGTGATCTGGTTTCACCACCTCGTGGTGTCAAGGGGAACAGTTGTGCATTTCCCTGTGCCAATGTTTCTACTGGTACTGTAACCCCCACCCCCGCTAAGCGAGCACGCTGTTACACCAATGTGGCTCACCGACGCTGTCAGGCGGTGCTCCAGCTTGTGAGTGTTGGGGAACACAGACTTACTGCAGTCAACATCCTTTCCATGCTACAGCAACAGGTGCAGAAGTGGCTAACCCCACGAAGACTGCAGATTGGTCACGTCGTTTGTGACAATGCTGCAAACCTGCAGGCTGCCCTTAGAAATGGCAATATCACTCATGTGCCTTGTTTTGCACATGTACTTAACCTAGTGGTTCAGCGATTTTTGCAATCCTACCCAGGCCTGAGTGATTTGGTAAAGACTGCAAGGAGTATCGCTCTTCATTTCAAAAATTCCTCAGTTGCCAACACATTGTTCACTCAATTGCAGCGGCGCCATGGCCTGCCCCCCCACAGGCTCATGGTAGATAGTCCAACAAGGTGGAACTCCACCCTCCACATGCTGGAGAGGTTATGGGAGCAGAAAAAAGTAGTAACTGAGTATATCCTGGAGCAAAGCACCCAGAGATCAGGTGCAAGTGCAACACTCAGATACATCACTAGGGAAGAGTGGCATATGATCCATCAGTTCTGCTATGTTTTGGCTCCATTCCATCAGGCTACTCTGATAGTGAGCAGTGAGCAAGTCAGTATTAGTAATGTGCTCCCTCTTGTGTTCATTCTGGATGAGTCACTCACTAGCCTGTTGACAGCTGGAGAGGATGCCCTTGCTGCGATGGAGCAACAACACTCACTCCAAAGCAGCCAGTCTCAGCCACAGGTGGAGGATGAGGATGTAGATGTTGTGGAGGATTTCCTGGAGGTGCCTGAGCATGATGAGGAGGGAGAGCAGAGTAGTGCGTCATCTCTGGTTCATGGTTGGGGTGAAACTGTAATGCAAGATGAACATCAGGAGGATTTTACAGTTTTAAGTACACGTGGGGAGGAGGATGTGGAGGAGCAGGCTCTGGTCTTCCCAATGGCTGGTCACATGATAAGATGCTTCCAAAGGGACCCCCGGATACGCAATATTAAGGAGAGGGAAGAGTATTGGTTGGCCACCCTCTTAGACCCGCGCTGCAAGGGTAAGCTTGTTCAATTCATTCCTTCCAGCCGGCAGGAGGAGAGGATGGGTGAGCTACAGCAGGCCCTCGTCCAGCGTCTGTTAGCGGCTTTTCCAATGCCTCAAAGCCCAGCTATCCTCACTCATCCTATGCAGCAGGTGTCTGTGCCAAGCAGAGCCAGTAGACCAGGAGACCTGTTTGGTGCCATGAGGCAATTTTATGGTTCAGATCAGCCTGCTGCAGCAGCAGCAGTACCAGGAAGTCAGGAGCAGCGGCTTCATCGTATGGTTGCTGACTATATGGGGTCACTCAGTGCATCAGACAGCATGCGCACAGAGGACCCCATGGAGTATTGGGCCGCCAGACTTGATACCTCTCGTGAGCTGGCTCAGTATGCCCTTGAACTCCTTTCATGCCCACCTTCCAGTGTCATATCAGAGCGGACATTCAGTGCGGCAGGCGGTGTGGTCACGAATAAGCGATCCCGTTTGTCCACGGATTCGGTGAACAGACTAACATTTCTAAAAATGAACCAGTCCTGGATTGCCAGTGACTACTTGGGTCCTCCTGTCATATCAAGGGACAGAATGGGTGCACATTAAGTTCCCTCTCCATCGCTAGTTCTGTTTTTATTCTTAGCAGTGTTCCCACCATTAGGAAGCTCGTGGGAAAAAATGTTTTGCCAAAAAACTGTTGATCTTAATAATGGTGTTGTCATCACCATATACATATACCAAAAAGCAGCGTTGGTTCGTCACAGCGGTGTTCCCACCATCAGGATTCACTGCCCCCCCACCACCACCACCACATAAACCATAACTATGGCCTGTTGCTGTCATTCATCTCAGTGTTACCACCATCAGGGTGCTCTGCTGAATACAATTTTATACAAAAACCTGCTGCTGTCTTTCATAGTAGTGTTTTGTTGCTACTCCCCTCTCATTGCTAAGATTAATTTTTTTTTCACACTTTTGACAGAAATGTCCTGGGAATGAGGGTGATGGTCTATGTCTAGGCTGAGCCGCTGCTCCCCTTTTTTGCTAAGATAATTAGTTTGTTAAATGAGTCCAGAAATGTCATTAGAATGAGGGTGATGGTGTAGGCTGTGCCGCTGCATCCCACTGTTGTTTCTGACTGGTTTTTTTTCACCATATATCCGGTTTTAAGTTGTTTATTAAGCACATAGAATCAAAAAAATAAAGTTATTAAAAAAAAAAAACCGTATTAAAAAAAAAAAAACGTATTAAAAAAAAAACAAAAAAAAACTGGGCATAGCTGCTACCTCCACGTGGTGCCTGGTGGAAACGGCGAAAGCTGGCAAAATGCAGTATCAAAATACAGCAAAATTTTCCAATTATGTCAGGAGAAAAATGTGTCTATACAATGTCTGTAACGTATGTAGTCATGTATCATGTATAACATACCATATCGCCGTAGACGGCTGAAGGGGACAACAAATATTTCTCTGCCCAGGTCAACCTTCACGACCCTAGAGCCGCCCACGCTGTACATTTTGTACTCCGATATTTCTTCACATCGATTTCACCACCATCAGGGTGCTGTGTTTTAAAGAATGTTATCCAAAAAACTGCTGCTTCTTGGTTGAGATGATGTGTGGCCAGCCATGGTTTTTGTAATATTGTATTTAAACATGGTCATTCAGTGATTCAGTGCCTGTTATAGTATGTAGCTGGTGCTGTGCTGCTGGGTGTGGTCTCATTATCTTTTCTTGTTGCTGAACCTTGCCTGTAATTTTACTACCTTTGAGGCTGCATGTATTGATCTCAGAATTTCCTTTACCTATCCTGTGATTGACCCCTTGTGTACTGCAATACCTCACCTGTGTATGACCCTGAATTCTTATTGGTTTGGCCCAGTCTTACGATTTTGTACCTAAATTACCTGATGTACGGTGTATGCCCCTGGCCATGTTTGTGACCTTTCCTGACAATTTATCCCCGGATTCTGTGGTTTTCCTTGTCCTTCAACCTATAAGCCTTTGCACATTACACAGTAATATATATTTGAAACCTTGAAATTATCAAAAAATTATATTGTGTTATCCCCAGAGGGTTAAAGGACAACGGTAGTGAGAGGTATATGGAGGCTGCCATATTTATTTCCTTTTAAGCAATACCAGTTGCCTGGCAGCCCTGTTGATCCTCTGCCTCTAATACTTTTAGCCATAGACCCTGAAAAAGCATGCAGCAGATCAGGGGTTTCTGATATTCGTGTCAGATTTTTTTACAAGATTAGCTGCATGCTTGATTCAGTTTTGATTCTGATACTACTGCAGCCAAATAGACCAGCAGGGCTGCCAGGCAACAGGTTTTGTTTTAAAGAAATACATTTATCAGCCTCCATATACCTCACTACAGTTGTCCTTTAAGCATGGTCGCTGTGTCCAAGGCGATGTTCCTATCTGCCTCTGGAATTTTTTTTTTGTACACTGCCTGCTTCTCCTGCATTATGGTGGTGATGGTCACTCGGACCGAGTCGATGCTCCCCCCCCCCCCCCACTGTTAGTTTGCGCGATATATGTATCACTGCCTCATCTCCACTTCAAATAACAAAAAGAGGATGATATTTGCACGCGCTCACCAAAATTGGAGAGTTGAAGACTTGAAAAGTGTTACCAGGTGTGATGAGCCTCCACAGAGTCAGAATGTGGCGTAAACACAATGAGAACATGGATCCATCATGCCTTGTTAACACTATGCACACTGTTGTTGGTGGCGTAATGGTGTTGGGGATGTTCTCTTGGCACAGTTTAGGCACATTAGTGCCAAATGGGCATATGCCACAGGCTACATGAGCATTGTTTCTGACCATGTTCATCCCTTCATGACCACCATGTAGCCATCCTCTGATGGCTACTTCGAGCAGGATAATGCAACATGTCACAAAGCTTGAGCCTAGGTTCACAGTAGTCAGTTGCTGTACTCATGCCTTATAATGACTGTGAACTGCAATGGAGACTAGACATAGACTTAAATACAAAGTCAGCATGCAGCAAGTTAGAATTACGCGATCCATTACTGTGCACAGGCCCATAGAACTGTATGCGCAGTGAGTTGACATGCAGAATTATTCTGCAATGCAACTGATCACTGTGAACAAGGCCTCAGTCATTTGAAATTGGTTTATTGAACATGACAATGAGTTTATTGTACTAAAATGGCCCCCACAATCACCAGATCTCAACCCAATAGAGCATCTTTGGGATGTGATGGAACCGGGAGCTTTGTGCCCTGGATGTGCATCCCACAAATCTCCATCCACTGCAAGATGCTTTCCTATCAATATGTGCCGACATTTCTAAAGAATGCTTTCAGCACCTTGTTGAATCAATGCCACGTAGAATGAAATCACTTCTGAAGGCGAAAGGGGGTCAAACACTGTATTACTATGGTGCTCCTAATAATCCTTTAGTTAAATGTATAGTGAGAAGTGAGATCGTCCTATTCTGCTATAAAAGATACACAAGAGTATAGTAACCTTTACACAAAAAAAACATTTATTTGTTACAGCTGATGCCATATTGCTAACATAGCATCTCCAGTGAACATTTAACTGTTGGCAGGTGATGTAGCTGCTGCATGTTTTTTTTTTTGCGGTTGGAAACAGCTGAAAATTGCTATTTCCCACAATGCAGCCAGGTTCACAGACATTAAACTGCCCAAAAAAAAAATTCTTGTGGGAGGGGTTTCTTGTGGGAGGGGTATCACCACAATATCAGCCATACAGCGCCCCCTGATGTTCTGTTTTGGAATAGATTTATCATGTAAAAGGGGGTATCAGCTACTGATTGGGATGAAGTTCAATTCTTATAAAAAAAACAAACAAAACTATTTACAATAAAACAAAAAAAAATGTAAATAAAAATTAGGCGTCAGGTCTCCCCCCGACGCCCATCAGCCGTGCAATTAGTTCCTCGTGCCGAGCGGACCTTTCCCGCAGCTCCAGGACCTGCTTCTGGAGGATGGGGATCGCCCGGACCTTTCTCCTGAGCCTCCTGAGCTCTGATGTCACCTTCAGGTGAGTGGCTAGAGAAACTGTAGAAAAAAATGGGGAAAATAGGGTAACCAGTTGGTATACAATGACTATACTTTTTATATGAAACAATGCCACCATTACACTAATAAATGTAGTTAATCATGTGATTGATATTATGTATTTGGTTTGGTTTCTTTGGGGAATAAAAAAGAACCTATAATGCCCAGCTTACACAATAACATTTAGTGCCCATTGCCACTATCGTAGTGATGCTGATGCAACTACCTCGTCTTATGAAATCACTTCTGCTTGCCTTCGCATCACTTCTGCATCTCCTGATAGAGGAGAGGGGACACGTGTACAGGTGGATGCAGTTGTGCGAGAATCTGTAGCATGCTGCACATTCTTGGATCACTGCGCCGCTCGGCAAAAAACCCACATGCAAGGGAAACTGTTCCATTACCGTGCATTGGTTTCCGGACAGCCGCGGTGGTATGCGGCTATGTAGCCGCATTGCACGTAATGGAAACAGGACCTGACTTCAGTTAACCTAATATGGGATATTAATTATAAAGTTTAAGATTTTTACCATATCGGCCTGATGTCCGTCTCACTCGCCGCTGGCTATGGTGAGAAGGCCCTGCTGTAATTTCCAGCTGTAATTGAAAATAATACATAATATATTGTGAAACATATACAGTATGTCATAAAATGGATACAAAGGATTAACTTTTTAGTCTAAATACAAATATTTTTATTAGTATTTTAAAAAATGATTAGAAAAGACTCTACTTCATTTAAAGTGAACATTAAACAGAGTCTGAAGCAAGAAAAAAAATCTCACTTTTTGTCTTATATATAGCAGGGGCATGTGTGCCCTTGCTTAACCGCCGCTATCCCACCACTGAACAGGGGTCGCTTACCTCCCAAATCCCCTCCGTTCTGCCCCGGGATCACTTACTGGTGAGGCAGGGCTAACGGCTATAGCCCTGCCTCTCAGTGCATCTATCAGCGCTGACCACCGCCAGAGCCGGATTAAGGCTAAATGGGGCCCTAAGCAAAGTAACTGATTTGGGCCCCCCATCATGTCGTAATAGAATCAGAAGATGCAGCTGCACAGCAATTTGTCGCACACACCGGGCAGCCGAGCTACTGGTTGCTATGGGCAACAGCACGCTTTCCTCTGTGGGTGCACAATGCAGGGAATAGCAGCGGCAAAATGCAGAGTGAGAGATGAATGGCTGGGACATTTGCACTCAGGGGCTGGGGCACCCCTGTGAAGAGGGCGCCAGATATCACAGCAGCAGCACTTTCCCCCTGCATCTCCAGCCTGGCAATAGCAGAAAGCTCTGGACACCGCCAAACCGGAAGCCGTTCCCCAGACAGAATTACATAACCACTCCCACCACCGAACAACCAATTTCCTCCCAAACGAGACAGCCACCATGCAGCCTCCATCCCAGTGAATACGATAGTCCAGCAGAGAAGGCAGCCGCAGTGGGGGAGAATGACAGCACCAGATGAATCACATTCACCTATTGCAATCCAAGCAATAGAGGTCCCGTCATCCGGAGCCCTGCCGCTCTGTTACTACTACTATTACTACTTCCTACTTCATGTCTGATCTGAGAATCAGGAAGTTCAGAGCGAGCGGCTGCACTGTAGAAGAGACAGATGGGTTTCAGATGACGGGCTCTCTATTGCTTGGATCATGGATAGGTGAGTGAGCGTTTGCCATCTGCTGCTATCATTCTTGCTGCAGCTGTGGTTCTCTGTGGGAAGGGAGGGTGGAGTGGGCATTGGCAGAGCGTACAGTAGCAGGAGGGGGACCTAGGAGGAGAGCCTGGCTCTGAAGACAATCAGCAGCGCACGACATCATTTGACAAGACAAGACAAATAACATTTATATCGCGCTTTTCTCCTGGTGGACTCAAAGCGCCAGAGCTGCAGCCACTAGGATGCGCCCTATAGGCAGTAGCAGTGTTAGAGAGACTTGCCTACGGTCTCCTACTGAATAGGTGCTGGCTTACTGAACAGGCAGAGCTGAGATTCGAACCCTGGTCTCCTGTGCCAGCGGCAGAGCCCTTAAAGGGACTCCAAGCAGTGCCTGTGGATATGCCTTTAAGCATACCCACAACTAATTCATTACATCCTCACACCTACCAGCATGATGTTTGTAATTATATCCCCCTGGGTTCCTTATATTTCATTGCATTGTGCTGAATCGAGCTGCCAACTTTGGAGAAAAGTCGTCCTGTGGCTGTGATTTCGATCATGAACATATCAAAAACTAAAAGGCATAGAGCAGCCAATTGTATATCATTGGAAAGAGGAGAAAAAGAGCTTTAAAATGATATGCATCTTTCCATAGTTACTGCACTGCTCAGAGTCCCTTTAACCATTATACCATCCAGCCACCGCTGACTTTGGAGAAAAGTCGTCCTGTGGCCGCGATTTCGATCGCGAAAATATCGAAAACTAAAAGGCATAGAGCAGCTGTTTGTATATCATTGGAAAGAGGAGAAAGAGGGCTTTAAAATGATATGAATCTTTCCATAGTTACTGCACTGCTCAGAGTCCCTTTAACCATTATACCATCCAGCCACTGCTGACTTTGGAGAAAAGTCGTCCTGTGGCCGTGATTTCAATCGCGAAAATATCGAAAACTAAAAGGCATAGAGCAGCTGTTTATATATCATTGGAAAGAGGAGAAAGAGAGCTTTAAAATGATATGAATCTTTCCATAGCTACTGCACTGCTCAGAGTCCCTTTAACCATTATACCATCCAGCCACCGCTGACTTTGGAGAAAAGTCGTCCTGTGGTCGCGATTTCAATCGCGAAAATATCGAAAACTAAAAGGCATAGAGCAGCCGTTTAGATATCATTGGAAAGAGGAGAAAGAGAGCTTTAAAATGATATGCATCTTTCCATAGTTACTGCACTGCTCAGAGTCCCTTTAACCATTATACCATCCAACCACCGCTGACAGGATGGCAAGTGCTGGATTTTGTGCTAATGGGGCCCCTTTGACTCTGAATGGGGCTCCAAGCGACTGCTTTTGTTGCCTGCTCGGTAATCCGGCCCTGGCGCTTAGGTGGGGTCGAGGAAACCCATCTAGGCGAGCAGGTATTTCCTCTCATATATGAACGTGTCTTATTGCCCATTAGTGTCAAAGGAGATAAGAAAGATTATCAGGGGCAGGCATTTATTGATTGTGGCGCTGCTGGTAACTTTATGGATTTGTCTTTGGCCCAGGAGCTCGGTATTCCTGTTTCAGCCTCGCCTGAAAAACTATATGTGACTGCCATTGATGATACACCTTTACAGGACGGTCAACCAATTTCTGTCACGCCAGACATTTTGATAAAAATTGGGGCACTTCATTCAGAACGTTTAAAATTTTTTGTGCTAAACATTCCCTCCAGTCCAATCATTTTGGGGTTCCCTTGGTTGAAGCTTCATAATCCTATTATTGATTGGCAGACAGGACAACTAGTCAAATGGTCATCCCATTGTGTTAATCATTGTCTCAATAATGTGCAATTGAATGCAGTCCTTATTGATGATAAATTACCTTATGTGTATCATGAATATGCTGATGTTTTCTGTCCACAGGCTGCTGACAAACTACCTCCCCACAGGTCTTATGACTGCCCTATTGATCTTTTACCAGGAACCATGCCACCACGTGGTCATTTGTATAATCTTTCGGGTCCTGGGGATCAGGCTATGAAAGATTATATAAAAGAAAATTTGGAGAAGGGATTTATTCGTCCTTCGACCTCTCCAGCAGGTGCCGGGTTTTTTTTTGTAGAAAAAAAGGATGGTGGTCTTAGACCCTGTATTGATTACAGGGGTCTCAACAAAATTACAGTAAAAAATCGGTATCCTTTACCTCTTATTGACGATTTGTTTACTCAGGTGGCAGGGGCTCGCATTTTTACCAAGTTGGATCTTAGGGGAGCTTACAATTTAATCAGGATTAGGCAAGGTGATGAGTGGAAGACGGCCTTCAACACCAAAGACGGGCATTATGAATACTTGGTAATGCCATTTGGTTTATGTAATGCCCCAGCCGTTTTCCAGGATTTCGTAAATGATATTTTCCGTGAATTTTTGGGTCGATTTATTGTTGTGTATCTTGATGACATATTAATTTTTTCTTCTTCATTACCTGAACATCGTAGGCATGTAAAACAGGTTCTTCAAAAATTAAGGGAGAATTCCTTATATGCTAAGTTGGAAAAATGTGAGTTTGAGAAAAATGAAGTTTCTTTCCTTGGTTATGTCATGTCTGATTCTGGCTTGGCCATGGATCCAGCTAAAGTGTCAGCAGTCCTGGAGTGGCCACAACCTACTGATTTGAAGTCCTTACAGAGATTTTTAGGATTTGCTAACTTTTATAGGAAATTTATCAAGGGTTTTTCCATCAAGGTCGCTCCATTGACTGATCTCACTAAGAAGGGGGCGGATCCTTCTAATTGGGGACCTTCTGCTCTTAAGGCCTTCAAAATTCTCAAGGAGGCCTTTTGCTCCGCCCCCATCCTGGTGCATCCTGATGTGCAGCGCCCTTTTTTCCTTGAAGTGGATGCTTCTGAACGGGGGGTGGGAGCTGTCTTGTGTCAATTTGCAGGTACTCCTGAACTACTTCACCCTTGTGCTTTTTTTTCTAAAAAGTTTTCAGCTGCCGAGCAAAATTACGATATTGGAAACAGGGAACTATTGGGTGTAAAACTGGCTTTTGAGGAGTGGCGTCATTGGTTAGAGGGGGCTATGCATCCAGTCACCATTTACACCGACCATAAGAACTTAGAATATATTGAAAATGCTAAGAGGTTGAATCCTCGTCAGGCACGCTGGTCATTATTTTTCTCACGTTTTAATTTCAGAATTACGTACAAACCGGGTTCTAAAAATGTCAAGGCAGACGCCTTATCCCGTTGTTTTGAGAAGTCATGCGTGCTGTCTAAGTCTGAAACACCCATTATACCTTCCCATTGTATTGTGTCTGCACATATCACTCTGTCTCTTGATCTTTCTGAGAGTTTGAGGGCCTGCCAGAGTGAAGCTCCTGCAGAAAAACCGTCTGATAAATTGTTTGTTCCGCTTAACCTTAGGTTGCAGGTTCTCCAACAATTTCACGATTCCAAGAGTGCGGGTCATCCTGGGGAGACTAAAACTATTGATCTTTTAAAGAGACATGTTTGGTGGCCTTCCTTAAGAAGGGATGCTCAGGAATTTGTAAAAGCCTGTCCTGTGTGTGCCAGGAGTAAAGCAGTACGTAAATCTCCTCAAGGGTCTCTTCTGCCATTACCCATACCGTCTAAGCCTCGGTCTCAAATCTCTATGGACTTCATTGTTGAGTTGCCTCCTTCTCAAGGTTACACCGTAGTTTGGGTAGTGGTAGACAGATTTAGCAAAATGTGTCACTTTGTACCTCTTGCCAAGCTGCCTACAGCCAAAGAGCTAGCAATTTTATTTATTGAGAACATATTCAGATTACATGGAATACCTGAGAATATTGTATCTGACAGGGGCGTCCAGTTCGTGTCGCGATTTTGGCGTGCATTTTGTGATCGAATTGGAATTACTCTGTCATTTTCCTCTGGGTTCCATCCTGAGTCTAACGGTCAGACAGAAAGAACGAATCAATCGTTGGAACAGTTTTTACGATGTTTTGTAGCCAGTCAGCAGGAAAATTGGTCGGAGTATTTACCTTTCGCAGAATTTGCCATGAATAATTTAATTAATGCTTCTACTAAAATGTCTCCTTTTCAGGTTGTTTTTGGACAGAATCCCAAGTTCTGTTCTCTCTCTGGTCCTCCATCTGATCTTCCTAGTTTGGAGAATTGGTTTTTACATATGACATCTGTCTGGCAACAGGTAAAAACTAATCTTGAGGTTGCTACAAAACGACAAAAAGAATTTTCTGATCATCATCGTACTCCGGAACCAGTCTTTGCCCCAGGGGATTTGGTATGGGTGTCCACACGAAACATCCCTTTAAGACAACCTTCATCTAAGTTAGGTCCTAAATTTATTGGTCCGTACCCAGTGATTGAACAAATCAATAAAGTTACTTACAGGGTTAGGATGCCTTCGTCTGTTCGGGGTGTGGATTCTTTTCATGTTTCTCTTTTAAAGTCTGCAGCAAAGAGTGATCAGTCCAGTCCCCCTCCTCCTGTAGAAATTGATGGTAATCCGGAGTACGAGGTCGAGAGAATTTTAGATTCTTGTGTTGTCGGGAAATCCCTTCAGTTTCTCATTGACTGGAAGGGTTATGGACCAGAGGAGAGATCTTGGGTTCCGGCCAAAGATGTTCACGCTGATGAGGTAATTAAAGAATTTTATAGCAAATTTCCAGATAAACCCAGGTTGGAGTGTTCGGAGACCACTCCTCAGGGGAGGGGTACTGTAAGGATCCGCTCCTCTCGGCCGCAGTATGCTCTGAGGCGACGACTGAGGTAGTCAGCTGACACTTAGCAGGGGTTTTATTTAAATATGAAATAATAATTCTGACCCTGCCTGGGATTGAACCCTGGTCTCCCACATCAGAGGTGGTGAGTTTTACCACTGTGCTATGACTAATACTGTCAGAAAGGTTTGCTGGTCAGTATTGGGTGGGTCAGTTGGCTTGCTGTGGTCATCTGTTTCAGCTGACCTCACTGTCAGCTGATTAATGCCTGTGTGTGATTGGCTGTTGGGTGCATGTGGCCGGCCACTGATTGGTTGCATGTAGAATATAAGCCTGCTGAGTGCTTCCTGTCATTGCCCGTGATAGCGTTAGCTTTTGCTAGTTGCCTGGGTGCTGTTATACTTCTGTATCATTGGATTCCTGGATTTTGACCTTTGCCTGTACCTCGACCACTCTTGCCTGCCGCCTGCCTAGACTCGGATTGTTACTGGACTCTGTTATTGCCTGCCGCCTGCCCTGACTCGGATTGTTATTAGACTCTGCTTATTGCCTACTGCTCTGTACCTTGCATATCTGATCTTACGTGTATGACCGTGGACTGTTCTGGACTCGATATATTCTGTGTGTCTTGTTTGGCCTGGAGGTTTATCTGCTCACCCTGCATTCAGCTCCAATACTTTGCACACTTAAGGCCTGGGTGTAACCGAAGTCAGGTAGGTGTTACTTCCTCACCTCCTGTTCAAGCGGGGACGCGCCACATAGGGTGAAGCGTGTGGTGTTAGATTGGGGCATTGGAGCTGATTTGTGAGCAGGTACTCTGAAGGGCCTTACACGGGCATTATGAATATTTGGTTATGCCCTTCGGGTTGTGCAATGCCCCTGCCGTGTTCCAGGAGTTGGTGAATGAGATTTTTAGAGATGAACTAGGTAAGTTTGTAGTCGTTTATTTGGACGACATTTTGATTTTCTCTAAAAATCTTGAGGAACACAGAGAGCATGTTAAGTTTGTGTTGAATAAACTAAGACAAAACTGTTTATACGCAAAGATTGAAAAGTGTTTGTTTGAAGTCTCTGAAGTTCCTTTCTTGGGATACATTATTTCCACTACTGGCCTGACCATGGACCCCAATAAAGTCTCTGCTGTGTTGGAGTGGCCTCAACCCTCTGGCTTGAAGGCACTCCAAAGATCCCTGGGATTTGCAAATTACTATAGAAAATGTATCAAAGGGTTCTCCACTGTGGTTTCCCCTCTCACTAACCTGACAAAGAAAGGGGCAGATGTTTACAAATGGTCTGAAGAAGCTTGTGCAGCATTTTCTCAGTTGAAAACGCTATTCTGTTCTGCCCCTAACCTCAGACATGTGGATGTAACCTGTCCTTTCATTGTGGAGGTAGATGCCTCTGAGATAGGAGTGGGGGCTGTTTTGTCTCAGCATTCAGGGATTCTGGGACGATTGCACCCATGCGCTTTTTTTCTCTCGCAAATTTTCATCAACAGTGAAAAACTATGACATCGGTAACAGGGTGTTCTTGGCAATTAAAATAGCATTTGAGGAATGGCGTCATTGGTTGGAGGATGCTGAGCACATGATGATTATTATTATTTATTGTATTTATAAAGCACCAACATATTACGCAGCGCTGATCACGGTTTATACTGACCATAAGGATTTAGAGTACATTGAAGTGGCTAAGAGGCTCAACCCAAGACAGGCTCGGTGGGCACTCTTTTTCTCTAGATTCAAATTCATAATAACTTATAAACCGGGTAACAAAAACATCAAAGCAGACGCTTTGTCCCGATGCTTTGATCCTGAGACAGTTCAGCCTTCCTCACCTGTAAAAATTCTACCTGAGCATGTAGTGATGGCAGCTACAGAACCTCAGGAGGATCTGACAACCACCCTGGAGCCTTATCAACAAAATTTTCCAGAGGGGAAACCTGATAATCTCATGTTTGTGCCACTTCATCTACGTTTTAATGTTTTACAGTTGTTTCACAGTCATAAGAATATGGGATACCCGGGCATAACCAGAACCCAGGAACTGTTTTCTCGATGTGTGTGGTGGCCGTCACTTAATAATGACTGCAAGGAGTTTTTGATGTCCTGTTCAGTCTGTGCTCGGAGCCAGGGGTGCCTCTGGCATTGATGTCACTCCAGGCAAGAAAACTTTTTGCGCCCCCCCCCCCCCCGAAAAAAAAAGTATATACACACTCTATAATAAAACACAACGCACATACGATAAACCATGCACCATGTAATAACAGATATCATGTCTGACACAGAACAAGCTCAGATGTCCAGATCCCCAGAACAGATCAGGATACCATATAAGAATACATGCAGATATCATATATCTCATATTGCAAGATCAGTTATCATGGCCAACATATAAAGCAATACATATGTCCCGCACCGAAGTGCAGTTTTCATTTCAGAACAAATTTTCACAAACATTATGGGATATGTAGTACAAATGTATGACCATACATGTGGAGTGGGCATATCACAATAAAGCTTACCCCATTTTGGCTAGTTTGCCCAGCGCTTGATTAGATTGTGATATTTTATTAAGAAATAATCAAAAAAATACACTAGCATACACATAAATAATAAAAGTATGCACATCAATTAATGCGTTACATAAACTCCTCAATATAAACAAAAAAGAAGGGTACCTTTCTTAGAAATATCAAATATATCAATATATACAGATGCACACATAACCTGATATAGGGCAAACCTGTCAAGGAGGTACACATACACACACAATCATGCTAACAGGACCTAAAAACGCAGATAACACAGACCACCACCAAATGAAAATTGACAACACCTACATTACAACAGTCATACAACTAAAACCACCAACATAAAACTACATTCAAATGACTCATACAGTAAACCATGGAGCTTTTACGTCCATAAGGATAGACCTGAAAATTAAATGCTGAAGACTGACTGAAGACAAAGTAACAAGACAAAACTTAAGAAAAAAAGTTACAGGACGGTGCAAGAAAAAAAATGAAAAGGAAAATAATAAAAACCTCAACCAAACACATATATACAGGAACACAAAGGGATAACTCCCTTGTGTTTGCGGCCTATCTTCAAAAATAAGTATAAAAATAATCAAAATCTATGGTGGAATAGTAAGACAGAAAAGACCCATCACCAAGAGAGACTCCACCAGGTCAAGGAGGCTTGATGTTCTGCCACGCCAGAGCCCAAGCTCCTCTTCCCAGTTTACGTCTCTCCAAGTACCTAATCTGCCCAACCTCACCGAGTATGTTGCTCACCACTACCTGGACAGGCAAGTTTTTCTAATGGCTAAATCACACCGTGCTAACCAAGTGCAGCGCCTAACCACTAAACTGACTATGTATAAAGTGCACAAATCATAACCCTGGCGTTGGTTGAAGGCTCTATATGCCCACTCAGCATAACTGAGATGCTCCAGAAATGGGATATTGAGGGCCCCACCCACCTGTTTGTACACCTCTACATTGAAGGGACACGACATCAGGAAATGGTCCATGCTCTCCTCGACACCGCATCCTTGTCGAGGACAAACACGTTCCATCACACTCCTGCACTTCATGTTCCCACCAACATAGAGCTTGCCCTGGAAAGTAAGCCAGGCAATGTCCCACAATTTATTCGGAATTCGCAGCGAGTTAAGCACTCGTAACCCCTCCTCCAAAATTGTGCCTGGGCAATCCCTCAAGGCCAGTGTGTCATGATAGTAAGAATCTATCACCCGAGCCAAGAGGGCTTTCCTCTCGACCGATCTGATATCTTCCACAGTCAATCCCCACTGCAATAATTTCTTCATACAAGGCATAACGTAGGCCGGAAGATAGCCATAACGTGCTCTCAAATTTTTCACTGGGCCTCCGCTCTTCCAACTCCCAAGGAAAGGCTCACACCAAGCTTGAAAAATACTAACCCAACTAGGCGGGCTCTCTGCAAGCATGTTACCAACATTGTGCTTAATAAAAATCAGAGAGAAAAAGACAATCGGGTTGACCATCCCTAGGCCACCCTCCCGCCTAGTTCTGAAAGTAATGTTCCTGCGTACATGGTTCAGATTGTTCCCCCAGAGCATCTGGAAGAACAAGCCATTGATCCTGGTATACAGGGATGCTGGCAAAATTGCAACGTAGCTGACGTATAACATGATTGGAACCAGATAGATTTTGATCAAGTCGACCCTTTCTCTAAGAGTTAAACTCCAACTCTTCCAACGTACTACTTTTGCGCTGACATCATTAAGTTTGCTCTCCCAATTTCGCAGGCCATAATCACCTGGGCCGAATCTGATGCCAAGGATTTTTATTTCTGGTTTAGGCACAGGGAAGGAACCAGGAAGTTCAAAGGATTCTCCATCCTTTCCCATCCAGAAAGTTTCACATTTATCTGGATTGATCTTTGAACCTGATGCCAACGAGTACCGAGTGATCTCTTCGGCAACCACCAACGCCTCTTCTGCCCCTGAGACCACTACAGTAACATCGTCAGCATACGCCAACACCTTCAGAGGCAAGACACCAGGGACGCCTACCGGAACCCCACCAAGCGTGCTGCCATCTAGCCTCCTCACGAAGGGGTCAATGGCAAACACATATAGCAGAGAACTCAGAGGGCAACCCTGGCGGACCCCAGAACTCACCTCAAAAGGCTGGCCGACCCATCCATTAATGAGCATGAAACTTTCAGCCCCTTTGTATAATGTCTGCAGCCAATTAACAAAACCCCCTGGCAAACCATAAACACAAAGCAGAAGCCACAGATATTTGTGATTGACTCGATCAAAAGCCTTTGACTGGTCCAAAGTCAGCAAGTACTTTCCCCAACCTTCAGCTCTGCACCGTTCCAGGACTTCCCGGACAGCTAATAGTGCTGAGAGTGTGCTCCTACCCGAAACAGAACAGTGCTGATGGCAGGAAAGCACATCCGTTACCTGGGACAGACGCCAGAATAAAACTTTTGCCAGGATCTTCCTGTCGATGTTGAGAAGGCTGATGGGACGCCAATTCTCAATCATCTCAGGATCACAACCTTTTGACAAGAGGATAACCGCAGATTGCCTCATGGAGGGCGGTAACTGGCCCTCGGCAAGGCAGTCATTAAAAACACCAGCCAATTGAGGGGTCAAGATGGATATGAAAGCCTTGTAAAATTCGGCCGTCAACCCATCCGGACCCGGGGTCTTTTTTGGTGCGAGACCACCAATGGCCTTCGCAACTTCCTCTGCAGTAATCTCTCCTATCAAATCTGCAGCAGAAACATTTACATTTCCCAAACCAGGTGTGGAAGCCAAGAAGTCCTCCATCCTCGTCTGGTCAAGTGGCTTCTCACCAAGCAGGTCAGCGTAAAACTCTCTAGCGATAGATAAGATCTCTGACCTGGACTTTGCCAGAGAACCCGATCTATCCCTGAGACCATTGACCGTCTTAAGCGCTGAACTTTGTTTGTAGCTCTGGTAAGGGTCAGGCGAGTGGTATTTCCCATGATCCCTCTCCAGAACCAAAGAAGCCAGCCGGTCGTACTGCTGTTGCTTGAGGCGAAGTTTGACCTCAGAGATCTCCCCCGGATCTCCGCCCTCAGAAACGAGAATGTTTAACCTCTCCCTTAGTTGCTGGTAAGCAATGTTCTTATCAATACTTCTACTTAACGCTAGACCCTTGAAAAATTTAATCACACGCTTTTTGACTACTTCCCACCACTCAGACCTACTGTTAAAGCAGTCCAGGATGGAAACTTGTGCATGAAAAAATTCCTCAAAGGATTGTCTTACCCTTCCTTCCAGCAGCAGGGACAAATTCATACTCCAAATACCCCTACCCCTGGGAGGAGCATCTGAAGTATTCAAGCACACCGATAGGATAAGGTGATCCGAGAATTCCACCGCCAACAACCTGGGGGTTGAAGTAGTAAGACCCTCGGAAACAAAAAAACCTATCTAATCTACTCCTATGACTACCTCTAGTAAACGTGAAACCCGTGAGATCTGGTGAATGTCGAATGTGTACATCCACCAGATCAGCCTCATTAACCAGTCTAACTAAGTACCTACTATCAATGTCTACCCGGTCCCTGGTACTTGACCTGTCTCTAGCCCTAGTGACGGTGTTGAAATCACCACCAAGGATTACTGGTTAGGCACAAAAAAGGAAAGGTCTGATCTGTGTGAAGAGGCGTTTCCTCTCCCCCCTAGACTGGGGGTGGGCATAGATGTTGATGAGCCGGAGATCTTGCCCCCTCACACAGACGTCTAAAACCAAACACCTCCCTAACTCGACCTCAATTACTCGCCGGCATGTTGCCATATCAGTTCTAAAGAGAACTGCCACACCACTACCAGGCTCTCCCGCAAGAGACCAGAAGCTCGGACCGGCCCTCCAGTCCCTCTCAGCCGACCAAATGTCAGCTACAGAGGTGAGTCTAGTCTCCTGCAGGAAAAAAAACATCAGCATCAAAGCTGGTCAGAATCGAAAAAGCCAATTTCCGAGCCTGGGGATTTTTAATGCTGGCAACGTTGATCGTTGCCAACATGAGTGGTGGGGGAGCAGCCATTAGAGTAATTGAGGCTTCCCTTTGTCTTCCCTAGACAAAAACAGAAAAGAAAAATAAAACCACAACATTAACAAAACCAAGAACATATACACAGCAGACAGTACCTCCTTGATCAGGAGGTGGCCCACTTATATCCATAGCCTCTTCCTCTGAAGAAAGGGTTACCCCTTCACCTTGGTCAGAGGTCAAGGCTTCGAATCTGTTAGAGAGTCTGATGTCAGACCTCCTGCGGCTGACTTCAGCCCTTGTTAAAGACCTCCGCTCGTCAACTGATTTTTTTCCTCCCTTTTTCTTCATAAATTTCAGCCTGCCCTCTAAGTGGTCCCCATCATCCCGGGCTCGAGAATCCTCTGCCCGGGAGTCAACGGATCCCTCAGAGGGAGGTCGAAGGCCTTTCTTGATGAGAGGTGGGAGGGGGTAAGGGACAGGTTGGAGGTTGGGTTGGGAAGAGGGAAGGGATCTTGGAAGGGAATGGGAACGGGTGTGGGGGCGGGAAGAAGAAGGGTCTGTGGTTACCTCAGAAGAGGTGGAAGGTGCA
Organism: Hyperolius riggenbachi; assembly: GCF_040937935.1. NCBI lineage: Eukaryota > Metazoa > Chordata > Amphibia > Anura > Hyperoliidae > Hyperolius > Hyperolius riggenbachi. Next base: position 193,199,279 of record NC_090652.1, on the reverse strand, counting down.
GGTGGCTTAGGGCCCCTACCCCTAGATCCTCTTTGAGGCTTGGGCTGTTGCCCAGTGGAAGGAGGGCCCATGGCACCTCCTGCTGCATCCCTGACGTGATATTGCTTCGCGGGTCCAGCCTTCGCTGTGGCCGCGCCGGCCCGAGGGACAGAGGAAGAGGACACAGAAGGGCGGGATAAGACTGACGTAGGAGGGGGCACATGAGAATTTGACTGACCAGAAACATCAGGAATAGCTTGGGCAGACTCACAATCTTCCTCTTCCATCGAGGCCAGCACAGCTTTTCTCAACTCCAAGGGCAACTGCCACCAGGAGTTTGGACACTCCGTATATGGGTGACCCATTTCAAAACAAAAATTGCACTTAATGGTCTTGCAATCTTTAGCAGAGTGTCAAAATTCCTGGCACAGATTGCACCTTGGGTTGGGACAGCTACTGGCGAAATGGCCCCTTCTGCCACAGCGATTGCAAGTCCTGGGCTGACCTGGGTAGAAAACAGTGACACGGTCTTTTCCGATCAAGGATGATCTGGGAATATGGGTGACCACCCCGTCTTTAACACGTAACTTGATGGCCACCTCATGTTCCCCCTACCATATCCCCAGGTCATCCACGACTCGCTGTGGAGGGCCCATTACGTCAGAAAAGTGCTGGACCCACGCCACAACATCACGAACAGGAATGCTTTCATTCATTGTCACAACATGGGCTTTCTTGAGCAATGATTGCCTAGATAATGGGATCACAGTGAACCCATGCCATTTGGAATTCACTGTGTCTTTTAAACGCTCCTCCATAAAGGAGTCCAGCCCATGTTGTGACACGAAACTTAGATCATAATAAGCAGGAGGGTCCCCTGGAGCCAAAATTGCAAAGATATCGACTGGTCTAATTCTCATGCCCAGGAGGAGTGCCACAAAAGCTTTTTTGTTGGGTACCACCCCCTCGCCTTCCCACTTGAGGCGGACAACATTCCTCCTCCCAGGCATGCCAACTTCCAACTGTGTCTCCAGGGGGGCCGGCACCCTCCTTCCACTGGGCATACTCCGTGTAGCTCCAGCGTAAGATAAGGGTTGTGCCCTTTGATTCTGAGCATTGGGAGGAGAAAGTTCTGCAGGATTTGAAGAGGGTCCCAGAGGGGGAAAATCTCCACATCTAACCACACTCTCCAACTCCGGCACCTCCGATGCAACAGGTTCTACAGCAATAACTTTCTTAGCATTTTCTGCTTTCTCTATTTCCTGCAGAACACGAAGCCGTACAGGAATATACGCCTTACATGCCTCTTTGATTGCAGCAGGGGCATGTTTGCCCAGACCTATTATGGATTCACCAAAGACCTGTTTACCAGACTGGTCATGCCAAAGGATCCTGTCTCCTGTGACAATGAACCTTTGGCTACCTGCCCTGAAATCGGCCTGTAAGCCGCAATCTGGGTCTCCTGCTCCTATGGAATGAATCTTCTCGAAATTCCCCCCACACTCTAGTGTGTAGCTCATTACTTCGTCTGAGTGTCTGTCTAAAATGACAAATTTATTTTTTTCAATCCTATAAATCATGTCATAGGAGCAGAATTCTGTTATAACCTCTTCTGGAATTACCTCGGGAGGTTCAATAAACTCTTTATCTGATTCTGAATCATCTTCATTATATTCCCTGCATCTAGCTTTTTCCCTCTCTCTGCGTTCTCTGAAGGGATTTCTCCTAAACATCTCATGTAGTACATCAATTCTTTTTGGAAGTCTCTTCTCAGGACAATTTTTAGTTGATACCCCTTGGCCACCTGAAGTACCATCATTTTTTCCGTTTTCAACTTTCCCAGCTTCCCCACTCCCACCATCAGGACTACATATAATTTCCTCTTCCATATTCTCAGTATCTGACAAACCACTACCAGGTTTTGCAGACTTGTTGTAGCCATTATGTTTTTACTTCTCAGTTTTTTTTCTGAAGAAGAAAGAACATTGTTATCTTTTTTACTTTCTCTACCAACAGGGGGAGCAGTTTCTGACAGCTTAATTTTTTTCTCTCTCCCATTACATCATGAGAGAAGGATACTTCATTACTAGTGTTGACTGCTTCTTCTCCAATAGGGAGCATTGGACAGTCATTAATTGGTGGACAGGACTTCCATAGCTCATTATTGTCCGTGTCCATGGACTCACTCTGGTTGTCAGTCATAGCAACATTTTTCTGTTTACAACTTTTCTCACTTTTTTGAAGTGGCAGCTCTTCCTGCTTCCCAAACACACCTACATCTTTACTACAAAGTGAGACACTTTCCACCAAAGCACTGGGTAGCTCTTGCTGTGTGAGATCTGAGGCACGCATAGCCCCACCCTCACTATTTGCATAAACAAAAAGATTTTTTTCTCACCATCCTGCAGTTCCGCATTCTCACAAACTATGTCCCAACAAAGGACCTAACCTATATGTACAAAATAAGTGACGTGAGGAGTCACTGGTCAATCAGCTGGATTGTAGTCTTGTAAACCAGTGATCAACAGGTCTCCAAAAAACATATATACAAGTATGGGGAGAGACTTGACACAAGTGTCATAACTGTCAGTCTCACTAAAGTACTGATACACATATATATGCACGAAAGAAATAAAAATACGTTGCTGTGAGGTGCGAGGTCTTTGCTGATCCCCCCCAGTGCTGGCAATCAGTCAGAGGATACTGGGGTGTAGCTAGTCCCACCACGGCAAAGTACTGTTAAAAGTAATTGCAAAAGCACATGGCAAAATAGGAGTATGGTAACATAACTGTGATGGAGGCTAAGTGTGAGACTGCCATCAATCACAGAGAAACCTGTATGCTCCTACACAGTAGTATTGTAGCCATGAAACAAATGCCTTCACAGAAGGTATAGAGCTGGGGTAGAAATGGGTGATATATACAATTTACAGTGCTAGTGTCATTCGACTAGGACTAGTTTCACTCTATAAAACAAGAGCTTCGTCAGGAAATAGAACACAGTGTACAAATCATAAAAAGTATCCCCCCCCACCACAAGAAATCCCACAGCAATATAGCCCAAGACGGAGCTGGAGCGCCTGCTACTCTTTGCTCTTATATACAAGCACTAATGGCTGTATCAGCCTCACCTGTGTGTGCATCCACCCACATCAAGTTCTGTCTCATCCATGTTTCAGGCAGAAGAAAACATCCCCAGGTTTAACCCTCTAAACATCAGGGCCAGGTAAACAGCATGGAGTTATACAGCCTCCTCTCCATGCTGCAGCTGTATCATAGTGGAGGAAGTGATGTCAGCAGGGGGAGTCCCGCCTAGTGTTGCACTGATTGGTTTGCAGGGACTGAGTGCTGCCATAGCAACACTCCAAACACTCACAGCCCTGTGTAATGTGAAGAGAGTGGAGTACTGGCTGGATAGAGTGCTGGTCAAGAGCTCTGCCCCTGACACAGTCGACCAGGGTTCAAACCCCGGCTAGGTCAAGTACCTATTCAGTAAGGAATTCAAGGCAAGACCCCCCCCCCCCCCCCCCCCCCCAACACTGCAGGGTGGCCTCCTGAACGCCTTGAGTCCAACAGGAGAAAAGGACCACACAAATGTTCTGACTATTATTATTATCATAACAGCCTGTCCAAGCCTCCTGATTGATCACACCAGCGCTCTGCCATTTGTTTGCGGTTGCGATCGCATTTCCACCATGCGATTGAGCTGCTGTACTCAGTTTAGTATAGCTCAGTCGCATTCAAAACGCGGCTGGATGGCGATCGCGTTTTGACTAAAATCGCATCGCAATCGGATCGCACTAATGGTGAGTGCTGCCGCGGTTTCCATGGGTTTATGTCCCTTGCGATTTGCGGTTATGGTCAGGTCACAAATTGCGGGGTAGTGGAGATAGGCCCTGACACATCCTGTTAGTTAATTTTAACCATTAAGCATTTCTTATTTACATGCCTGTGATCTATGTGTGTTCTTTCTGTTTTCGTCATACGACAATGATCATCTGTGCACGCACCACCATGTCCATACATGTCCCACCCAAGTTTCCATGTCTCAATTTTCCACCTTTCTTTGCCCTGCCAGATACCTTAAGGAGCCCATTCCCAGATGCCCTGCTACATGTATCACTAGAGCTACTGTTTCCCCACCTCTTTGTGAGGTGTATTTATGCATTGGCATACAGGCGGGGGGTTTCTTCGCAGTGACTCTATCTGTCCACACAAATATGTTTATTGGTCCCCATTACACTTTTGGGATGCACATATTCTGTGTATAATTGGAACTGTAGCTTCCCTTGCCCTCTTGAGAGGTATACTCTATTATGCAGGCTGGGCTCATGCATCAGCTTCACCATCTGCACAAAGATGTGTTACACTGCATAACTTGTGCTATATGGGAGCTGCTGCTTTCCCTGCTCATTTGTGTAGCTTTACTGAGGCACTGCTATGTGGGCAATGTATACATAGGGCTGCAGTTTGTACTCTGTTTACAAACAAATGGCAGAGCGCTGGTGTGATCAATCAGGAGGCTTGGACAGGCTGTTATGATAATAATAATAGTCAGAACATTTGTGTGGTCCTTTTCTCCTGTTGGACTCAAGGCATTCAGGAGGCCACCCTGCAGTGTTGGGGGGGGGGGGGGGGGGGGGTCTTGCCTTGAATTCCTTACTGAATAGGTACTTGACCTAGCCGGGGTTTGAACCCTGGTCGACTGTGTCAGGGGCAGAGCTCTTGACCAGCACTCTATCCAGCCAGTACTCCACCCTCTTCACATTACACAGGGCTGTGAGTGTTTGGAGCGTTGCTATGGCAGCACTCAGTCCCTGCAAACCAATCAGTGCAACACTAGGCGGGACTCCCCCTGCTGACATCACTTCCTCCACTATGATACAGCTGCAGCATGGAGAGGAGGCTGTACCTCTACGCCCACACCAGAGCTCCCAGGGGCACCTTGACTAGCAGCACCTCCGGTCACCCCAGCATGAGCGACAGACACCTTTTGAGCGGGGGTCATGCTCACAAACATCACATCCTCGTCTGCCTTTAGATCTTTTTCCAGGGCATGAATGGCTTGTATTTTCTCTTGTTCGGTGTTTCCTCCTTTACTTCCCTCCTCCACTTCACAGTCCTAACCCTCTATTGGTGCTGAAGGCTTGAACGTTTTTTTGGCACTGCAGGCTCTCCGCTAGGGGCCCACCATTTTCTTCAAGCTGTTTTTGGCGCAGCTTTTGTTCCTCATATTTTTGTTTTATCTCCACCAACCTCTTGTCTGTTTGAAGTAGTTTGTTACTCCATGATGCACCATATCTGTGCTTTATCTCGATGAAGTTTAATCTCAAACTTGAAAGTTCTGTGTTGCAGAGGTTCACAGCTGTCATCCACCCGACAACATCATTGGCAACAGATCTGCCAGCCACGTGCCCCGTCCCCAGGTAAGCCAGGCTAGGGGGGGTATGAGCCGGCTGCTCCATCACCGGAGCAGCTGGCTAGCACAGGAAAGGTCCCTGTTAGGCCTAGGCCTTAAGCAGGGGCCTCAAGTCCCACTCCTACCCGAAGAACTGGCAAGGAAGTCGGCTACAGTCCACAGCACCGGAGACCCTTTGCTGGAAGTCAGAAGCTCCTCTGACACACGTCCTCACCCCTATGACTATGGTAGGATTAGATTGTGAGCTCCTGTGAGGACAGTCAGTGACATGACTATGTACTCTATAATGTGCTGCAGAAGATATCAGTGCTATATAAATACATAATAATAATATGGTAGGACATTAGGCTATGACTATAGTAGGATTAGATTGTGATCTCCTTTGAGGACAGCCAGTGACATGACTATGTACTCTGTAATGTGCTGCAGGAGATATCAGTGCTATATAAATACATAATAATAATATGGTAGGACATTAGACTATGACTATGGTAGGATTAGAGTGTGAGCTCCTCTGAGGACAGTCAGTGACATGACTATGTACTCTGTATAGTGCTGCAGATGCAGAAGATATCAGTGCTACTTAAGGAGGTAGAGGTCATGGGTGTTATGTAGGGTGGAGTGAGCTCACTGGGCACAGCTGTGGGTGGGAAGGGGACATTAGGTTCTTCTAGGGTGAGGAGAGGTAACTGGGTGCTGCTAACAGTGGTGAGTGGTCACTGGCTGCTGCTGGGTGTGGAAAGAGGTCACTAAGTTCTGCTGGAGAGAGGTGGCTGGATGCTGCATGTGGGCGCTGACTATAGGGGTTGTAAGTGCTGGGTGCAGGCTATAAAGGGTGCTGGGTGTTGCTGCAGGCTATAGTGGGTTCTGGGTGTGGGTGCAGGCTATAGAGGGTGCTGGGTGTTGCTGCAGGCTGTAGTGGGTTCTGGGTGTGGGTGCAGGCTATAGTGGGTGCTGGGTGTTGCTGCAGGCTGTAGTGGGTTCTGCGTGTGGGTGCTGGGTGCAGGCTATAGAGGGTGCTAGGTTTTGCTGCAGGCTATAGGGCTAGTGGATGCTAGGTGCAGGCTATAGTGGGTGCTGGGTGTTGGTGCAGGCTATAAGGGATGGTGGGTGCTAGGTGCAGGCTATAGTGGGTGCTGGGTGTTGGTGCAGGCTATAAGGGGTGGTGGGTGCTAGGTGCAGGCTATAGTGGGTGCTGGGTGTTACTGCAGGCTATAGGGCTAGTGGATGCTAGGTGCAGTCTATAGTGGGTGCTGGGTGTTGGTGCAGGCTATAAGGGGTGGTGGGTGCTAGGTGTTGGTGCAGGCTATAAGGGGTGGTGGGTGCTAGGTGAAGGCTATAGTGGGTGCTGGGTGTTGCTGCAGGCTATAGGGCTAGTGGATGCTAGGTGCAGGCTATAGTGGGTGCTGGGTGTTGCTGCAGGCTATATGGGGTGGTGGGTGCTAGGTGTAAGCTATAATGGGTGATGGGTTGTGATACAAGTCTGAAGAGTCTGTGTGAATGACTGGCTGTTAGGTAAGAAACACATTAGCAAGCTAGTCAGTAGGTAGAGAGGACATATTTTGCATCTTTTAGTAGTGATGGACCATTCTCCATAGAAAATCATTGGCAAGAACACAAGGTTACTGCAAGTTATAAAAACATACGGCTGTGCGCTGCGGTCACGCAGTGGGCATGAGGGATGAATCATACTTCCAAGTTGTGGATAGGCTGATGGTCGACTATACCCTCTGCAAACAAGTACTGAGCATGCGTGGCACGTGATATGGTTATATAACATTGTGTTGCAATAAGCGCGTAACCCTGAATTAACTGTTTCAGGAATTGCACGTTCACACGGGACTTAACCAGAACTAGTCCTGTTCATGAGAATATTGACTATAAGTCATCCAATCATAGCGAGGCTCATGCCTGTGCATCCCCAGGATGCAATAGGGAAAATGGGTGGAGCTATGAGTATAAGAAAGAGAGATTTCCCTTGCTCTGATGGGACTCTCCACTACTGACGAGTTGTGTGATGTTGTGTATGCGCTGCCTCCTGACGATCGCTGGTCCCCCGATACGGAGTGATGATGCAATATCCGGTAATGTATTGATTCTTTACTCTATTACTTATCCATGATTCACTGCTATACCTGTAAATAATGTAAATAATTGAATAAATATCCTAATACAGTGTGAAGTCGTAAGCTATGTATTTACCTAGTCTGTGTGCTAGTGTGAGTCGAGTGTGAGGCCTTAGCAACGCCAAAAACATAGCATTACATGGGTGTGGGTGCAGGCGATAGGGGGAAGTGGGTGCCATGTGTAGGCAACAGTGGGTGCTGGATGTGGATGCAGGCTATAGGGGGTAGTGGGTGCTAGGTGTAGGCAATAGTGGGTGCTGAATGTGGATGCAGGCTATAGGGGTAGTGGGTGCTAGGTGCAGGCAATAGTGGGTGCTGGATGTGGATGCAGGTTATAGGGGTAGTGGGTGCTAGGTGCAGGCCATAGTGGGTGCTGGATGTGGATGCAGGCTATAAGGGTAGTGGGTGCTAGGTGCAGGCTATAGGGGGTGGTGGGTGCCAGGTGTAGGCAACAGTGGGTGTTGGGTGTGGATGCAGGCTAAAGGGGTAGTGGGTGCTAGGTGCAGGCTATAGGGGGTAGTGGGTTCTGCGTGTAGGCTATAGCGAGTTCTGGGTGTGGGTGCAGGATATAGGGGTGCTGGGTGTGTTCAGGCTATAGCATAGTGGGTGCATGTTGCAAGGTATAGTAGGTGCTGGCTGAAGTTGCAGGCTAATAGGTGGTAGTGGGTGTGTGTGCTTTTTACCATGTCTCTGGTGGAGAGCAGACAGGTGATGGGCGTTGCAGAGAGGAGAGTAGCTGAGGGCAGGATCTCTTCCATTACTCACCTTCCCACTCACCTGCTCTCCTCTGATGCTGACCAGCTTGGGGAGCAAGGCTACCTAGTCCCTCCTTCTTCCCATCCACCTGCTATCTTCGCCGATGGCAATCGACTTGAGTGGGCGGAGCTACCTACTTCCACCCATCGGAAGGCGGCAGAGAGGCCACAGGATGGGAACCAGAGTGCTGATTCGAGGGGCCACGCATCGCAGCAGATGGAGCTCAGCACCAGGCGTGGGAATGCCTAGTATGTAAACTGGCGGGGGGGCGGAGTTAGAGGCGGCACCGCACGAGGTTACACAATTTACCCGTGCGTCTGCTTCTATACATAGAGGGCCGGGCAGCTACCTAAGCTAGAGGAGGAGGCAGAGCGGAGGCGTGGGGAGAGCAGTGTGTTTGAACGCTGCTTGCATCGATTGGCTGGACCACCGGGGGCATTTATAGAGGCGGTGGAGGAGAATGCAGAGCATGTGGTGCATCCGTGCTTAACCAAAGTTTTGTCACAAACGGTAGTAGCAGCGGACGGCTGTGTCACCCGCTGCTGCGCCTACCCCCCTGAACGGCGCTGCAAGCAATTGCCTGTAGTGCCTGGCGCTAGAGGCGCCCCTGCTCGGAGCAAAGCTTCTAGGCAAGTTTCTGCAGGGACACTGCAACCATTACCGGTACCTACCTACGGAGCCTTGGACTCACATTTCCATGGACTTTGTGGTGGAACTCCCCAGTTCTGAAGGGAAGACAGTTATTTGGGTAGTAGTGGACCGTTTCAGCAAAATGGTTCATTTTGTGCCCTTGAAAAAACTTCCCAATGCCCAGGAACTTGTTGACTTATTTGTCACCTACATTTTCCAGCTGCATGGGATACCGGTGAATGTGGTTTCAGACAGGGGAGTTAAGTTTATTTCTAAGTTTTGGCGAGCTTTCTGTCAGTCATTGGGTTTGATCTTGTCCTTTTCTTCTAGTTATCACCCCCAGATGAATGGTCAAACAGAAAGGATGAATCAGTCCCTTGAACAGTTTCTTAGATGTTATGTGGCTGATGCTCAGCATGAGTGGGTTAAGTTCCTTCCTTTCGCAGAATTCGCAAATAACAATCTTAGAAACTCGTCCTCAGGCTTTTCATCATTTCAGGTAGTCACAGGGGGCTTGATTCACAAAGCGGTGCTAACCTACTTAGCACGTCTAAAGTCTTTAGACGCGCTAACCAGGGTGCTAAGTAGGTTAGCACCGGATTTCTCAATCAGATCGCGCGCTAACTTTGCGCGCATAAACTTTTACGCGCGCAAAGTTTTACGCGCGCTAAGTCCCATAGGCTTTAATGGGCACTTCGCGTGGAGCGCCCTGCGCTCTGTGCAGTATGCGCGTAAAGTTTTACGCGCATAAAGTTTTGCGCGCGGAAAGTTTTATGCGTGAAAAGCTTGTTTAGACGTGCTAAGGGGGTTTTCACAGGCGTGCTAACAGTTAGCACCGCTTTGTGAATCAAGCCCAGGGAGATCACCTAAATTTTCTCCATTACCTGTGAGCAATTCTCCCTTTCCGGCATTGGAAGGTTGGCAGGAGTCCTTAAAGAGAATGTGGGCTATGGTGAAAGTCAATCTGGAGAAAGCCTTTGTGGTTCAAAAAAGGCAAGCTGAGAAAAAGCGATCTCCTGAGTGGGTTTTCCCTCCAGGAGACATGGTCTGGGTCTCCACCCATCATATTGCTTTAAAGGGAAGGTTCAGGGAGGGTGGGTAAAAAATAAAAATCAATTTCCACTTACCTGGGGCTTCCTCCAGCCCGTGGCAGGCAGGAGGTGCCCTCGCCGCCGCTCCGCAGGCTCCCGGTGGTCTCCGGTGGCCGACCCGACCTGGCCAGGCCGGCTGCCAGGTCGGGCTCTTCTGCGCTCCAAGGCCCGGAACTTCTGCGTCCCACGCCGGCGCTCTGACGTCATCGGACGTCCTCCGGGCTCTACTGCGCAGGCGCAGAACTACTGCGCATGCGCAGTAGAGCCCGGAGGACGTCCAATAACGTCAGAGCGCCGGCGTGGGACGCAGAAGTTCCGGGCCTTGGAGCGCAGAAGAGCCCGACCTGGCAGCCGGCCTGGCCAGGTCGGGTCGGCCACCGGAGACCACCGGGAGCCTGCGGAGCGGCGGCGAGGGCACCTCCTGCCTGCCACGGGCTGGAGGAAGCCCCAGGTAAGTGGAAATTGATTTTTATTTTTTACCCACCCTCCCTGAACCTTCCCTTTAAGACAACCTTCAGCTAAGTTGCGGCCTAGATACATTGGTCCGCATCCCATTACTGAGAAAATTAATGAGGTGGCATACAGGGTAGCTCTTCCAGCCAGTATGAGGGGTGTAAAATTTTTCATGTTTCATTGTTAAAACCGGCTGTGCATGTGGATTCCTCTCTCCCCCCCCCCCCCCCCATAGTAATTGATGGGGAGCCAGAGTATGAAATTGAGGAGATCCTGGACTCTTGCAGGGTGCTGAATTCTGTGCAGTATCTGGTCCACTGAAAGGGGTATGGTCCTGAGGAAAGATCATGGGTACCAGCCAAGCGTCTTCATGCTGGGGAATTAAAACAACAATTTCACTCATTACATCCAGAAAAACCATTTGTGGCGTGTCCGGAGTCCGCGCCTCGGGGAGGGGGGGAGGGGGTAGTGTTAGGAATTAAGGATTTACCTTAGCGGCGGAGAGCAGCGCGACCGCCGCTTCTGAGTCTGATGTCATGACGGCTGTCGACGCATCATCGCAGGCGTCCCTCACGGCTTCTCGCAGAACAGGTCTCTCTACTGCGCATCAGTTCAGGTCGACACGCTCGCTCGCGGAGCGGCAGGACCTTTATGGGCTTAGGAGACGAGTCAGCTGATCGGCCGGTCAGCTGACATCTGCCTGCTGTTTCTCCTCACTGATTGGTGGAAGTTTTCTGGGCGGGACGCTTGGAATTGCCTGTCTGCATTTAAGCTTGGAGTTGTTAGTAGCTCATTGTCTGTTGCTGCTGAAACTTCGCAGTGAAAGCTCTCAGACCTTAGTCAGATCAGTGTGTGCTTAAACCGGCAGGACCCTGGGGATTTGCACTTAGTTTAGGATTATTATTATTAGTGTTATTTGAATATTATTATTTTGCCTGTACCTCTGACTACTCTCTGCCTATCGATTCTGTACCTCTGCCAGTCTGATCTGTTGCCGACTTCTGCCTGAACACTCTTTCTGACTTAGCCTTAAGCTGGCCACTAATGATACAATCTTTTTCATCCAATCTTACCATTTCTATGTAATATAAGGTAACTGCCTAAAGTATCCATTCAGTATATTTACTCAATTTACTCTTATACTACATAGATTTGGTAAGATTGGATGAAAAAGATTGGATCATTAGTGGCCACCATTACGATTCTGTACCTCTGCCAATCTGATCTGTTGCCGATTTTTGCCTGAATACTCACTCCGATTTTGCCTTACAATTCTGTACCACCGCTTGACCGATCTGTTACCGACTTTGCCTGTACGACCACTCTTTTGTTAGTGATAGCCCCTGTCACCAAAGGGTTATCACTCTTTAGCACTATTGTGTATTACTGTGCACTAAAAACACGTGTGATCGCACTTTGAATAAAATACTGACTATTGTGCTGATAGAGCTCGTTCTGATTATCAGATACATCACTGATCATTACAACAGACTGATGTGAAGCCACCTCTAGGTCACATGGCCTACAACTTCTCCTGCTGCTCCCAAAAAAATTATACAGACTGATGTGAAACCACCTCTAGGTCCCATGGCCTACAACTTCTCCTGCTGCTCCCAAAAAAATTATACAGACTGCTGTGAAACCACCTCTAGGTCCCATGGCCTACAACTTCTCCTGCTGCTCCCAAAAAAATTATACAGACTGATGTGAAACCACCTCTAGGTCCCATGGCCTACAACTTCTCCTGCTGCTCCCAAAACATTATAAAGACTGATGTGAAACCACCTCTAGGTCCCATGGCCTACAACTTCTCCTGCTGCTCCCAAAAAATTATACAGACTGCTGTGAAACCACCTCTAGGTCCCATGGCCTAAAACTTCTCCTGCTGCTCCCAAAAAATTATACAGACTGATGTGAAACCACCTCTACAACTCCTGCTGCTCCAAACAACACTTGTAAATGATGGCCGTGGAACACCATGGCTTACGCGACAACTCCTGCAGCTCCAAACCACAATTATAATGACCGCCGTGGAACACCATGGTTTACATGACAACTCCTGCTGCAAAAAAAAAAAAAAAATGAATGGTGGAACTGCCTCTAGGTCCCATGGGCTACCATTTAGCACAAACGAGGTTTCAATTGCGACTATTTTAATTTTTCCGCCGGAATGCGGAATTCCGTGGAATTATGCGAAATTCCGCGGAAATGTAATGGCGATGGAATTTAGCGCTGGCGGAATCCGCCAATTTCGGCGAAACGGATTTAGGACCTTCCGATCATCTCTACTCATGTCACTCCCCTCCTGCACAAAGGAGTATGGCAGGAGCTGGGAGCACATGGCCCAGGCAAGCAACCCATTCAGCATCCGGATGCGCCTGTTGGTGGGAGGCAGCACCTTGGTCACACCAACAAAGGACTTGCTGAGAAGGGTCTGGCTGCGCTTGCCTGCACGGGAGGATGAGGAGGCCACTGTGGAGGGAGCTGATGAGGCCACTGAGGACTGGCTGCCCGGGGGTGGGGGGGAACAGTGAGTTGCTGTGCTCCTGCTACTGCTGCTAGATGAGCAGGAGGGTGGGATGCTGCTGCTGCTGAAGTCTGTGCAGTGGCTGTCTGGCTCTGACCACTGCCTGCGCCACTGTCCTTCAGCTTCAGAAACTCACTGTGGTCCTGAAAATGTTTGGTCTCCAAGTGGGTCTGAAGGCACGAGGACACCGCAACTGTGGCAAATTGCAAGGGTCTTGTCGTCTTCGCACTTAGTGAAGAACCGCCAGACTGGGGATTTCAACTTGCCATTCAAGCTTGAGGGCTGGGGATTTTTTTGGTCTTTGGAGGGCTCTGTTTTTTTTCACTTTGCTTGGAGGAGGTTTGCTGCGGGTGGTGGTAGCTGCTGAAGCAGCAGGCTGTGGCTCCTGCCTTCCCCGCCCTGTGCTGGCCGCCTTGCTGCTGTCTGGACTCTGCGCCAGAGATGCCTCCTCCTCCGATGACGAGCTGCCTTCAACCAACTGTGCTGATGGTGGTGGCACATAGGGACTAGTGTTGGGCGAACACCTGGATGTTCGGGTTCGGGCCGAACAGGCCGAACATGGGCCAGATGTTCGGCATGTTCGGCCCGAACGCCGAACTCAATGGGAGTCAATGGGACCCCCGAACATGCCCATTTTGGGGGCCCCATGGGGTCGCAGGCATAAGGGGGGAGCATGCCCCGGTCGCGGGGGGGGGGGTCGGAAATTCCCCCCACCCCCTCCGCTAGCGCTCCCCCCTCTGCCCGCTTCCCCATACAAAAAGTTTGAAACAAGTTCAATAGTACCTGGGCTGGTGGCACTGGCTGGCAGTGGAGTGAGGAGGAGGAGGAGTCCGAGTAGCAGAGTGACGTTGAGGCCGGGCAGCGGGCGGTTCAGCGCTAGTACCCTTGTGGTACTTCCGCCCTTTCTCTGACCTCACGTCCTCTGCGTGATGACGCATACGAGGGTACGCGTGATGCGTACCCTCGTATGCAGAGGACGTGAGGTCAGAGAAAGGGCGGAAGTACCACAAGGGTACTAGCGCTGAACCGCCCGCTGCCCGGCCTCAACGTCACTCTGCTACTCGGACTCCTCCTCCTCCTCACTCCACTGCCAGCCAGTGCCACCAGCCCAGGTACTATTGAACTTGTTTCAAACTTTTTGTATGGGGAAGCGGGCAGAGGGGGGAGCGCTAGCGGAGGGGGTGGGGGGAATTTCCGACCCCCCCGCGATCGGGGCATGCTCCCCCCTTATGCCTGCGACCTTATGGGGGGCAGTATTCGGCCGAACAGGGGCCCTGTTCGGCCATGCATTCAGTAGTTCGGCGAACCCCGAACAGTTTGGCCGAACACCACCAGGTGTTCGGCCGAACTCGAACATCACCCGAACAGGGTGATGTTCTGCAGAACCCGAACAGTGGCGAACACTGTTCGCCCAACACTAATAGGGACGATCCAGCAGGTCATAATCATCATCCCCAAACATCTCCTCTGAGCCCGCCTCAACCAACTCCTCTACCCCAACATCCCCTGCAACATGCCCCTCCTCCTCCTTCTGAAATTCCACCTGTTGTGCGCCACCAACAAGAACCTCCTCCACCTCAAACTCCTCCTCCTCCTCCTTGCATAATCACCCCAACATCTCCTCCTCAAGCTGTGCATCCACATCCATCAAGTCGCTTGCCTTCCCGGGTGTCAAGAGCGCACTCAGTGAGGGCAGGCTGTCCGCTGGGGTCGACGTGACCTCAAACGGTGGTGGAGGGCGGCTGCTGCTGCGGACCGGAGTGCTGGTGGTGGCACTGGTGTCTCTGGCGCTTGAGGTCTGGCTGGAAACGGTGGCTTGCTGCTCCACCATCATTTCCACCACAGCCTGTGCCTGACTCTCCG